>NC_072412.2:20707704-21009668 GCF_028858775.2 Pan troglodytes
GGTTATAAATAAACACGGTAGTTCTACAACAGCATTCTAGGCATTTGCCCTCTGAAAATGTTTTTAAAGAAAACTGACACACGAGAATATTGACAGGAGAAACAGCTTAATATATATTTGTTATATCTAATTGTAAAGTAAATGCTGTTAAATGGCAATGATTCAAAACTGCATTAGGACAGTATTTTAAATAATTTATGTTTAAAAGTTTGTTAAAGAATCTCTTAAGAGGGACACTAGGAGAAATGAGTAAGTTCTGACTTTTTCCTCTCTTCACGTCAGACAACCAATATGTTGTCCTTGTAAACAAGGTTTGAGGGAGGCGCATCTCACTCATCAATGTGAAAACCCAGTCATCACACTTAAGATGAATAAATTCTGTCAGTTACAACGCTTATCTAGAAATATTAAGATGGAACCATTCTAAAATATGACCGCTGTTAAGTACAATTTTGTGAATCCTGTTTTCCAAAGAGATTGGATTATCCCACCTATTGCAAGAATATATTTATATCTTACAACATATCTCATAATTTATATTCAGTATATTTTTGAGGATGGTATTAAAATTATGCTCAGTTTAAAAAATATATATATAGTAACCTACAACTTCTTCTTCCTTATAATAATACGTGTTGGTAAATTATTTTCTTATTTTAGGAATGTACTACCTTTTGCTAGTTACAATAGAGTATAAATTTTGATAGTTCTTATAGGTGGTAAAATGGAATATTTCAAAGGGTCCCAAGTATAACTAAGTTTTACATTGTTTTTCTTCAAATCACTATTAACAGCAACAGTGAAGTATATCTTTAAAACGTGTATCTTCTGAATCTTTTATAAAATAAACATTTAGTGTTTTTTTCTTTAAGTTGGAAATGTACATGTCAACTCATGTATTTCAGGGAACTAAAAAGTAACTGTTGTTTTTCCTCAAGATGTTTCCCTATTGCACTTGTAAGCACTTTTTTCCTATACTATCAGATCACAATCAACATTACAGACAAGATATACAAGAGTCTCAGCCCTTCCACTGTATTGGGCTTCCTCACAATTTAATAAACAATTCTACTGTTCTCTGTTTGTTCAGTCAAAAACAATTTATTAAGCATATACCACATGCTAGCCATTGCGCTTAGACCTCACAAGTTTACAAAGAAAAGGGCCTTTTCCCTCAAGGAATTTATATTCTAAGAAGTTAGCAGATGACACATAAACCAGCAATTATAATAAAACGTGGCGAGAAAGAATATATAAAGAATGATGAGAATGCAGGGGAGGGAACAATTCTTTCTACTGAAGAAGTTAAAAACGATTCCCAGAAGAAGTGAAGCTTGCGTTAATTCTCCAATGAGCAGAAGGCTGGGAGAAGGTGGTGAGTCAGAGAGTAGAGGGAGAGAGACAATGGCACAGGCAAAGGGAAGAGCGTGTGCAAAAGTATGAAAGCATAAAAAGACGTGGCACACTGTGCAGAATGGCAAGAGAGGACAGCAGGGAAGCTTATGCAGGGCACAGGACACAAAGGGCTTATATACACCAAACTAAGGAAGTCAGATTTTATTTATTAAGTGACAAAGTTACTTGATCTGTTTCCTATTCTCTAGAGGTAGGGAGAAGAGAAGATGAATTCGATAAATACTTAGGTAAAATTGGAAAGACTTTGTGTTTGATTGAATATGAAGGGTGGGAGGGGCAAAGAGAGAGAGAAAGGGTTCTAAGATATTTCTTGGGTTTGGGTGAGTTAGATGAAAGCTTTTACTACCAAATGAGATCAAGAATACAGGAAGTGTTGGTTTAGGGGGAAGATGATGAGTGCAGTTTGGCATATTCTGAATCCAAGGTAACTGAGAGAGATCCAAAACCAGGTGTCTGGCAGCTAGTTTGTAAATACACAGATGGCTGAGGCTCAGGAGTGTAGCCTGGGCTGGAAGCACTGAAAGAGATTTGGGAGTCATCTCATGAACGCTAAAACCAAGGAGGCTGAAGAAGAGTAGTAAGTGAAGGACAAAATTCTATGAAGTGCCAATGTTTAATAGGCAGGAGGTGGAAGAGGGCCAATGACAGAGAGAGACTAGGACAGTGTGGTTTCAGAGAAATCAAGAGGACTTGTGACACAAAGATTTGCCTAATTAACAGATCTTTCGTTGACATGATCTCAGGTACTGTGTCAGAAGTTTCACGTAAGTCACTGTAACCTTGAAGTAGATATTATCATCTCTATTTTACAGATGAAGTAGGCTTTAAAGCAGCTCATAAACCACAAGCTACACAGGAGCTGGGAGACTCTATATATTCAGCCTGTGAAGGCTTCTCACAATTAGGGACACTCTTGTTCCAGCTAGAATGTGGTACAGTAGATGTGTTGGAGGGATGGAGAAGGGGAAGGATCAGGGTTGAGACCCCAATCAGCGTGGGATAAAAGTACAGAGAAGTCTAAGTATAGAAAAGTCTAAGTTAAGGGTGGTCAGCATTTGGATGAATGGTGAGAGAGCAGATCTTACACCTTGCCCTTTCATGATACTTCTAACGCTTCCCAATTCTGTAACTCTCCAGTTCTGCCTCATCTT
Organism: Pan troglodytes; assembly: GCF_028858775.2. Classification (NCBI taxonomy): domain Eukaryota; kingdom Metazoa; phylum Chordata; class Mammalia; order Primates; family Hominidae; genus Pan; species Pan troglodytes. The sequence continues at coordinate 20,710,272 of NC_072412.2, forward strand.
TTACCTGCCAATTGCTTAATTTTCTTGTCATCCTTAAGTTACATCTTACAGTCCTGATTTCCCTGCCAGTCCTTTATGAATGTAGGAATGTAAGTTGATTTTCCTCCCACAGCCACTGCATGTACATTTTAAAAATTTATCTTTGACTTTGTAATGAATGCTATGTATATTCTCTATCCTTACAGCCATTTACTGTTTCTGGTTCCTTTTAAAGCCTCCTTCCCTCACCCCTTCCCCTCTCATCATGCTCATTCCTCTATTTCTCGTATGAATATCCTCATAGACTTTGCCTAAGGGGGGAAAATCCTATTTTTCTAATAGTTTATCACTAAGGTCTTTCTCCCAATCATCCGAAATACTGGGTCTTAATTCTCCTTCAAAAAAAAAAAAATCCTGGAAATATATGATTAATGCTGTTGTTCATTCTGAGAACATAAACAGTCCTCCAGCTATGTAAATAACAAAGAAAGAAAACTATCTAATGAGGAAAATGTGTGTGCAGGCTGATGAATTTATCTCCTTGATAGTTAGAAAGATTATCTACTATGTCTCTCTCTCTGAAAGTTAAAAAAATAAAAATAAAAATAAGTTACTGGGGTGGCCACTGAGGGGGTCAGGGAGGCTGCACAAGGTGGCGAGCCCGGACAGCCAGAGCAGCCCCCACCCCAGCCGTACCCACCACCGCCCCAGCAGCAGCACGAGGAAGAGATGGCGGCCGAGGCCAGGCAAGCCGTGGTGCCCCCATGGACGACGGGTTTCTGAGCCTGGACTCACCCTCCTACGTCCTGTACAGCAACAGAGCAGAATGGGCTGATATAGATCTAGTGCTGCAGAATGATGGCCCCAATCCTGTGGTCCAGATCATTTACAGTGACAAATATACACTCTGGAAATGATTAAACTAGTACCACATAATGAAAGTGCCTGCAACTATTTGAAAGGGATTTTTCAGGATCGTGGTCTTTCCAAATATCCTAATCTGTTAAGTCAATTACTTGATTTACAACCAAGTCATAGTTCCCCCTACCTAATTGCCTTTCTTGTGGTTATCTATGAAGACATGCTAGAAAACCACTGTGACAAAAAGGAAGACATTCTTAATAAAGCATTAGAGTTATGTGAGATCCTAGCTCAAGAAAAGGACACTATAAGAAAGGAATATTGGAGATAGATTGGAAGATCCCTTCAAAGCAAACACAGCACAGAAAATGACTCACCAACAAATGTGCAGCAATGACACCATCCAGAAAAACTTGATGGAATGCTTTTATTTTTTATTAAGGGACCCTGCAGGAGTTTAAAACGAGAGTGGTCCTTCCCTTTGCCTGTGGTGTCAAAGTGCATCACACAGGTATTGCTTTTTAACAAGAACTGATGCTCCTTGGGTGCTGCTGCTACTCAGACTAGCTCTAAGTAATGGGATTCTTCTAAAGCAAAGTCACTGGATGGGAGGAGGAAGAAAAAGTCCCATAAAGGAACTTTTGTAGTCTTATCAACATGTAATCAAATCCCTTAGCATCAACTCTTCCCTCAGTAGTACACGCGTCAAGATTTGTAGAAGTAATAACTGCAGGTCATTTGTATGTAATGGATATGAGGTAGCTGAAGTTTGGTTCAGTAAGCAGGGAATACAGTGGTTCCATCAGAGCTGGTCTGCACACTCACGTTATCTTGCTATCACTGTAGCCAACTAATGCCAAAAAAACGGTTTTGTAATAAAAGCATAGCTGTATCTAAAAACAAAAACAAACGAACAAAAAAAGAAGTTACCGATATTCTTTCTCAGTATCCTCTAAAAACAAGTACCTATTTTTTCTCCCTTATGGCACAGAGGCAGCAAAGCTGGTAAAGAAATACTACAATCCTTCTGGAGACCAGAATCCTGACTTCCGGATGTGACTACAATCTAACAGGATTCTCTGATGCAGACTAGCAGGAGGTATGAACACCCCTCCCAAGTCTTCCTCTGCCAATATGAAAAGCTGCTCCACAAATCTTGCCCCTATACGTAGAGGCTGAATGAAGAGAACACTGATCTCAATTTCAAGAAGAAACTAAAGAACATCTACAGATTTTTCTTCTATCTGAAGAGTCAAAACTGTAATTAAACTGCAATAACTTTCTACCTTGTCTTCAAATCTCATTGTCACTTTCAAAACTTCCATTAACCCATTTCATACAATCTCCACTACCATTTGCTATCTTCACACCAAGAAAATAAAATGTTTGCTTACTGCTCTTTGAAATTCCAACTCTTTTCATACTTATGCCTCAAAAATATTACTTGTCAATACAAAGAAAAAAATTTTACTTGTCATTTGCCAAGTACTCTCCCAATTTTCTCCAAAGTTTGTTAGATCTCATTCATATCTTCATTATCTCTCAAGAGATAGAGAATTTCTCAGTGCTCTTTCAGGACTGACTAGTGAGCCCCTTCCTTCAAACTCACCCCACTAGAATGATCTAATTGTTTGCTTCCCCAGCTTAGGTGGTTCTTGTTGAATCTCATCAAAAGAGACAGAGAAGAAACAACTAGGATGGTGAGAAAAGCAATACAACAAAGTATGGGGTCATAGAAGCCAAAACAAGGGGCTGTTCTGATGTAGATAATATATCAAATACTGCCGAGGTCACATAAGCTGAGACTACAAAATGTCCTCATTGAACTGGTAACAAGGAGGTCACTGGTGATCATGACAAAACAGTGTCCACGGTGGAGTGGGTACCAGGCTGAAATGAGCTGAATGAATGAATGAGAGGTGAGGAAGTGAACACAACACACCAGGGAATATGGGGGTAAAGGAAAAATTTTTTACCCTAAAAAATGGGACATACTTTTAAGTTTACATCAGGTAGGAATAAGGTAGAGAGAAACAAACTGGTGATGGGGTAAAATAGGGAAAAATATCAAAGTAGAAAAGTCTTGAAAAGGAAAGAAAAGAGGCCTAGAGCAAATACAGAGACATGGGCTTATGTTGTACAGAATAGATCTATAAAGATAGCAAAGACAGACAAGATGGATGCAGCTGTAAGATGCAGATGCAACAGCAGATTTGGAGGTGAGTTCTTTCTTTCTTTAGGTAAAGAAAAAATGCCTTAAAAAGTTTATTAAATTCCACGGTGTACAGGATATACTTCATAATGAAACCAACTAATTTTAATAATTATCTTTATGATTCTGAGTATAGAATGATTTTATATATATATATTTGTAATCAATAGTAAGGCAGCGCAATTTTTTTTTTTGAGGCAGAGTCTTGCTCTGTCTCCCAGGCTGGAGTGCAGTGGCGCAATCTTGGCTCACCGCAAGCTCTGCCCCCCAGGTTCACGCCATTCCCCTGCCTCAGCCTCCCGAGTAGCTGGGAATACAGGCGCCGGCCACCGCGCCCGGCTGATTTTTTGTATTTTTAGTAGAGACGGGGTTTCACCGTGTTAGCCAGGATGGTCTCGATCCCCTGACCTCGTGATCCGCCCGCCTCGGCCTCCCAAAGTGCTGGGATTACAAGCGTGAGCCACTGCGCCCAGACAAGGCAGTGCAATTTTTAAAAATTCTATTTGTGTTTAATACTGCCAGAATCAGATTTTTCTTCTTCAATTAAGTGACTGCATTTCGTGACTAATACACTTTGAAATAACTGTATACCACATTAAATATGGTAATACATCGAATAGCCCTAATTTAAAAAAATAGCTAGGGAAAAGAAAAAATATCCTACTACAGTTGCAGGTCATTAACTATTAAGCTGATAAAACATTGCTCATTAGGAGGCAGAACTTTCTTCTAGTATATCTTAGAAATAATTCACATCAAAGTCAAATATTTTGATAAAGAAGAGATAAAAATTAGAGGATAATTTCATGTTTTTATTCAGATATTTGATAAAGAGGAGGCTGAGGCACGAAAATCACTCAAACCCGGGAGATGGAGGTTGCAGTGAGCCAAGATCACGCCACTGCGCTCTAGTCTGGGCGTGAGACTCTGTCTAAAAAAAAAAAAAAAGAGTTGATGCATTATTTCTAAAATGTATGAAAGCATTACTACAAAATGGATCTAATTTTGCTGACAAAATAATACCAAGTAATCCTTTTTAAATTTTTAAATATTTCCTTTTCCTCTCCTTTTTTTTTGAGACAAGGTCTCACTCTATTGCCCAGGCTGGAGTATAGTGGTACAATCATGACTCACTGAAGCCAGCTTCTTAGGATCAAGTGATTCTCTCCCACCTCAGCCTCCCAAATAGAGGGTATTACAGGCGTGAGCCACCATGTGCAGCTAATTTTTTTATTTTTTGTGGAGACGGGGTCTCCCTATGTTGCCTAGGTTGGTCTTGAACTCCTGGGCTCAAGTGATCCTCCTGCCTTGGCCTCCCAAAGTGCTGGGGTTACAGGCATCAGCCACTATGCCTGGCCCCAATTAATACTAACTGGGAAGAAGACCAACATAAATTATTGAAAGTTTTAACTGGGAAATATTTAAAAAAACACGTAGTCTTCATACTTTCAATACACAGAAAGGCTAAAAGTGCATAGCAAAAATACTCAAGGGATTCACTGAAATAGATCAGGATAATTTGTAATTAGCATGTAGTTAATTTTAGATGAGCATCTATTATGTGTCAGAGAATGTTTTTAGGCAACATACCAAGCAACTGGGGATATAAAAATAACCACATATATTTTTCCACTTTGAGATTATGGCTTAATTAAGAAAGATTAGAAATCAGAGAGTACAGTGTAACAAAATACAAAAAATGAGAAAGCATAAGACTGTTTATTGGTTTCACAGATGACTTCATAGAGTAGGGTAGCTGAGAAGTGGAAGCTGTTGAGCAGGGAGCAGGAGTATGGTATTCCATATAAAGGTCATAGGCAGCACTTGAGGCACTACCAGGAGTCTGGACTGTGAATGCAGCAATGAAGCTGTACAGGTACTTCTTTTCAGAAGCACGGTATGCTTTTAAGGTTTTGAAATGGGGTTGTCTTTTCAGTTTTTAAAGATTAATCTCTTATCTCTCAATTTTTTTTTCCTTAAGATGATTTAAATTTTCTCTCTTCAGTTTTTATTTTACTCATTTTTCTTGAAAACACTTTTTAATAGAATTTCTAAAATCACATTATATTTATGTAGAGTTTTACACAAAAGCTGAATTAATCTACTCTGGCTCTCATATTCTGCCTTTAGATCAAAATTATTATAGAACCCTCCCCAGCCTTCCTTACTTCAGGAAAAAAACATCAAATAATCATAAGATAACTCAGTTTATATCCACAGAGATTATCTGAGTTTTCACAACTGGTAAATACCTTTCTTAAGAGTCTCAAAATGCTTCCAGAAAAGTCTATATCATGGAAAGGTACCTCAAAGCCATAGCTCTGATCTAAATATTGGTACTTGAAATTTAAACATCTTGCTTAAAATCTACTTTAAAATGCCAAATTAGTAATTTCCTAAAGTAAAACCTTACAAAATATTTATTAACTATGATTTTAAAAATACCATTTATTTACAAACTCATTAAGAGGCTAAGGCTCAGTTAATATTAAATCTTACAAAAAAACATATAGCAATATTACCAATTATAAACTTAAAATGTACCAGACACACAGCAAGAAAACTAAAACCAACTTGCCCAAGGTTACACAGCTAATAGAGCTAGGAATCTAAACCAGGCTTAAAACCCATGTTCTTAATATTTTTTAAGGCTACATACCAGATACCATAAATGTTTAAAACATCTTATTTTATTAAATTCTTTCAACAATCCCATAAGGAAGGCATTACTATCTTATTTTAAAAGGTGATGAAAGTGAGGATGAAAGAGATTAAGTAATTTCCCCGGGTCATAAAACTAGGAAAAATTTGAATTTAAGTCTGTCAACTTCAAAACACACACTTTTGTTCACTAACCATATACTACATTCCAGTAAATTCCCACTATAAAAAATTTAGGAGCTTGTTAACCTCAAAGTCTATAGGGATGTTCTGGTGCTATGACTGGAAGGAATTGGTAAAGGGTGGGGTGAAGTGGGTATAAAGATAAGTAGACAGTTTAGTTTAAGGAACTAATACTCACAGAATATAATGAAAGTCCACTAAATATTGATACAGAATGTACAGAAATAGATATTTATCAATAAATAAATGATTAATATTGATTTTATGGAGTTATTATACCTTTGTCATATTTTTCTTCTCCATGGAGTGTTATATGATAAACTTATTCTCAATTTAAAACTAAATTTTTTTTTTTTTTGAGACACGGTCTTGCTCTGTTGCCCAGGTGACCACACACAGCTCACTGCAATTGCAACCTCAACCTCTCGAGCTCAAGCTATCCTCTCACCTCACCCTCCCAAGTAGCGGGGACTACAGGTGTGCATCACCATGCCTGGCTAATTTTTCTTATACATTATTTGTAGAGATAGAGACTTGCTATACTGCCCAGACTGGTCTTGAACTCCTGGGCTCAAGCTATCCTCTTGCTTCAGCCTCCCAAAGTGCTGGGATTACAGGCGTGAGCTAATGCACTCAGCCATAAAATTAATGTTGATTTGAGAATGTTGTAAATCTCTTGAGATAACTGTAAAAGCTCTGCTGCATTCAATGAAAGGTTATAAACCACTGATTTAGAAATTACATTTGTTTCTTAATTCTCCAATTCCTTCTTTAGACAACAGGAAACAATAATTAATTTATCACCAATCTCAGGTGAACACTTTTTCTACACTTATAAAATAAGAGTGGTCCATCTCTCAGATCCTTGATAAGGTTCACTAAATTAACTATGCCAACTTCTATTTTAGCTGTCTATTTCTACGGTCACTCCCTGAACCCTGAAATCACCTGCAAGTGCTTCAGCTTAGAAACTGTAAATTCAGACACCTACTCTATGACCATGGTTGTTTTCTGCTCTTGGACATCCACTACATCTGTTTTCAACCTCACTGGCAGCTTTCTCTCTAGGCTTTTTTCTATTCCTGGAGTTTATCATGAAAAGGGGATTTTTTTCCCTCTTGACTTTCCTACTTTCTTTTTAAATTTTTCTTCCTATTTTACTTTATTCTCTATTGTCTCTGCTTAAACTCCATGGCTCATTAGTTAAAACCTCTCTTGCTCCTAACATTGTTAACTCCCTAGGCCGTGACTTCCTCCATTCTTCTGCCTAGCAAATCCTAACTGTCCAACTATTCTATTCTACAACTACACTGATCAATGCCTCATTCTTTCATAATCTATGTTCTCTTCTAGTCCTTGAAAGATTCCCAGAAGTCTGTTTCTCTCATCAGTTCTTTTTCCATATCCCAGAAGCTACTTCAAACCTTCTTTCTCCATAAAGCTCAGACCTACTATATCCAACATTTTCTTTCTTTCTTTCTTTCTTTTTTTTTTGAGACGGAGTTTCACTCTTGTTGCCCAGGCTGGAGTGTAATGGCATGATCTCGGCTCACTGCAACCTCTGCCTCCCAGGTTCAAGCGATTCTACTGCCTCAGCCTCCTGAGTAGCTGGGATTACAGGCACCCGCCACCATGCCTGGCTAATTTTTTGTGTTTTTAGTAGAGACAGGGTTTCCCCATGTTGGCCAGGCTGGTCTCAAACTCTGTACCTCAGGTGATTGGGCTGCCTCGGCCTCACTGGCCTCCCAAAGTGCTGGGATTACAGGCGTGAGCCACCGCACCTCACCCTAAATCCTATTTTATAAAGAAAATCAAGGCTACTCCAAAACACCTCCCTCATTTGCTTGCCAGTAATTTGCAAATATCTGCATAAAATGCTCATTTGTTCACCCTTTTCTCCTGATACAGTGGGAAAGACATCCTCCCTGTGGAATGCTGATCCTTCCACTCCTGTTCTGAAGACAATCCCTTCTTTCCTATTTTCCAGGATTTTGTCCTATTCATACTTCCTTTGTATTGTCTACCTCTCCTTCTCATCAAGAAGAAACATGCTCACCACCTAAAATAAACCAATATTCTCTTGGCCTTTTTTCTCTACCCTTAGCTACTACCCTCTAACTCCTCTGTTCATGACCATGTCTCTCAAGAGGTCTGCGTTTACTTTTCTCATATCCGCCCTCACTTCTCAGTGCTCTGCAACTTGGCTTTAGATCTCATCCTATCACTGACCTGTACAGTCAGCCCTCCGCATCCATGCATTCAACCAACCATGTATCAAAAATATTAAAAAACAAAAAGGTCTGGTGTGGTGGCTCATGCCTGTAATCCCATTACTTTCAATGGCCAAGTCAGGAGGACTGCTTGAGCCCAGGAGTTTGAGGCCAGCCTGAGCAATGTAGTGAGACTCCCGTCTATACTAAAATTTAAAAAAATTAGCCATGTATGGTGGTGCACACCTGTAGTCCCAGCAGGCTGCAGCAGGAGGACTGCTTGAGTCCCAGAGTTTGACGCTGCCGGGAGCTATGACTGCGCCACTGCACTCCAACCCAGCAACAGAGCAAGACCCTGTCTCAAAAAAAAAAAAAACAACCCCAAACAACCCACACCAATACAAATAAATAGAGTTACAGAATATAACAACTATATACATAGCATTTACATTGTATTAGGTATTAAAGTAATCTAGAGATGATCTGAACTAAATGGGAGGATGTTTGTAGGTTATACGCAAATATGATGCCATTTTATATCAGGATCTTGAGCATTCTTGGATTTTGGTATCCAAGGGGGGTCCTGGAAGCAATACCCCATAGATAACAAGGCACCACTGTACTTGTTAAAATGTCAAACACTTCCAGCTGCTAAATATAGTGGATACTTCTCAGTCCTTAGCTCACTCAACTCCCTACATTTACTTGGTTTTGACATTTGATAAGTTCCCTTTTTCTTTAACACTTTCTCTGCTTGGCTTCTGTGATAACACTCTCCTGGCATTCCTCTACCTCTCTGATTACTCTGCCATGACCTCTTTCCATCCACTCCCCTAAGTGGTGGTGGGTCCTCTGGATGCCCTTGAAGGCTTCTCATCTTTTATTTTAGATACTCTGCCTCATACCCTCTCCAGGCTTTAATTAACATTGATGTTTTAATAATTTATCTGTAATTGCTCAAAGACTTTGAAAAAGTTACCTCCTACTTACTTTATGTTTTAAAAACACCTATTAAATAACATGGTACAAATCTCATACCTTAATTCCTTAATAATACTTCAGTTAAATAAAACACATAACTAGAAATTTAACAACAAACCAAAATTACCTTTATCGCCAAGGTCTCTGAAAAAAGTTGATCCACAGCCAGCTGTTTGGATCCCTGACAGTGTATCCTCGATGTCCTTTGAATACACATATTAAAATTAAACTTCTAAAAGTTCATTTTCTTTGTAGCTGGGACTACAGACGCCCACCTCCATAGCCGGCTAATTTCTTTTTGTATTTTTAGTAGAGACAGGGTTTCACTGTGTTAGCCAGGATGGTGATCTCCTGACCTCGTGATCCGCCCACCTTGGCCTCCCAAAGTGCTGGGATTACAGGCGTGAGCCACCGTGCCCGGCCAAAAGTTCATTTTCTATCTTACCAAAAACAAACCCTGCCCCCCACAACATGTTGCTTACCTTTTTTGTCAGCTTCTTGACTGAAGTTTTACCTACAACAAATAAGAAACATTATTTAGTATCCATATTCTTTGGTAAAACTCAACTTGCACTAAGAAAGAAAATTATTTAAAAAGACAAAACAAACAACTAAATATTTATTTAAAAAGCAAAGCCTTGTAATTTTAGCTAATATCCTTAAGCCATAATCATGAGTCAGAGAATTCTAAGACTAAACACAAAGACACTACAGTTTTTCACAAGATCCATTTTCAATTTCACTCACCCTATTTCATACATATGAAATTGTATATAACCATCTATGATTTATCCTAGTTGTCTGAATCATATTATTAATTCTTGTCAAACATAATTTCTTCACATGATTATTAAAATCACTCTCTTTTTACTTTCATTGATTTAGAAAAAAACACTCATGATTTATAAAGCTTCCTTTTTTTGAACTCTGGAAAGTCCTCTTAGGCTTATAACTCTCCAGTCAAATGTAAAAGTCTAGCCAACATAACCATCCATTCTAAAGTAGTTACTTTTAATAATTTCCTACTGGATAACAGAGATTTAAAGTTCTTTCAGGTTTTCAGCCACCCTCTTTACTGCCTACATCATTTTCCTAATATCCACCATAATTCTAAAGCTATTACATTGTTTCTTTTTTTTAGGACTTATTCTGATGATAGCCTCAAATCATTTTAAACATCCAGAACAAAACTGAAAAATGTTTTATTTTGTTTCTTACATAAGCAATATACAGCACTAACTTTACTTATTGCTCTCAAAATTATCTTGTCTATGAAGTTCCTTCAGCACAATTACGCAGTCTGTAGAAATTCAGGTGGCACATTAAAAAAGAGTGCTTTTAGATGTGGCTTTTCTGTAGTTTGGGTTGTTTAATTTGGACGATAAATCTACAAGGGCAAATTCTATTATTTGGTATTAGTAAACTGTCAGGATTTTATTTTTACATTATTAGTCAAAACATTACTTGTGAATATGACTACATACTTTTTAGAAACATCTATGACTATGTTTGTAAGCTTAGGTGTTGTTATTTTGGGATAATTTTTATTCATTGGAGAAACTATTATGTGCCAGCCAAAGACAAAGAGCCCCAGATTCTACTGTTAGGTGTTGTTATAGTATCAGATAATCAAATAGATAAAAATTACCATTTATTGGACAAATCTAAGTGAGTGAATGTGTATATAATACGTAGTCATATAATGCTGATAATGAACTCCAAAAAACTGTGTAATACATGTATTTACTTATCTTTACATAGTCAATTAACTTAAAAAAGAAACTGATCATTATTTCTATGCTTGTCCTAAAGTTACGCCACAAATAGTCATTACCACGTACCCTTTTATTTTTAGACAACTAAAATTAGTCTTATCTGTTTTTAAAAAGCGGATTAATCCTTACATCCAACTTAAAGTATTCTAGAAAGCAATGACTGACATTTTGAAGGCAGAAGAGGATCAAGAATTTAAGGTAGCAAAATGGATGGTGTCTAAGAGTTTCTTAGAAATCAGATTATTTCTAAGGGGTGTTATCTGTTTGAAGGCTAGATTCCTTTTTGGTCTTTCAAAAATCTGTTACAAAAAAAAATCCTTCTACTTGAAACTGAGTGAGTAAAGAAGGTAATGTTTGCTTCCCTCCAGCTAGAAGTCTGGCTGCCAAACAGCTAAGCCAATAAAATTCAATACTATGTGAATGAAATACCACAATAAAGTCATGAATTGATTGAATAATATAACACCAGAATTACAGGTAAAAAGTAAATTATAAAATCTATGGAGGCAGATTTCATACCTGTCTTACTTTTATGTAGGTCAGTGCTAAACATTTAAATATTTGTTGAATGAGTAACTGAATAAACAAATCAGAAAAGATTTCACAATGTCTTCTTATCCAGGTCCCTGTCTTTTGGATAAATTATTATATCCCCACTTTACATGTAAAACAAATTGGCAAGAGGAATTAGATAACAATATGGGCCTTGAAGGATTTATTTTCATATCTCATATAGATTTTTCAAAAACAGGTGTTAGACTCTTTGAATTCCATGATAGTAGTAAAAAGAGCCTGCGGCCTCCTTTCGACACTTAACAAAACTGAATAATTATGCATGGTACGGTTATAGAGGCAGTTTTGCTGCTTTTCAGTATTTAATGTAGATTACAAGTTCTATTTGATATGTATATAAAAATTTGATCATCAAAAAGGAGAAAACCAGATACTTAATGCAGTTTAAGTTGTAAAAACATCTTTTTAAATTTTTTTAATTCAAATGGAATAATTAGAAAATAATGAAGAAATTAACTTTTTGATTAAAAGTTTAGAAGCTAGTCTCTTACATAAAATTCATTTTTAGATTAAAAAAAAAAGACAAGGCAAAGATACTAGGAATGAACACCCATTCTCTCCTGCTTCCTCTTTCTCTTCAGTTAATGCACCTCTCCCTGAGTATTATGAGAGGTTGTGGTGTTTCTAATCCAGAACACTCTGGCAGGGTTTTCTTGGTAGACAGTTGTCTCACCCAGGTTGCTTACTCTATACTACTTATTCATGGCTGAGCAGCAAAATAAGAGATCCATGGTCTGACCTGCACAGCAGGAGCCATGACCTTTTTTCTCCCTACAGCAGTAACAAGGCAAGAGCATATTAAATACACCTAAGTATTTCTGGGCAATATTTTTCTATTTAAGGATAAAACCCATCTGGCAAATAATCTAATTTTTCCTTCTGTTTTTGTTTGAGTTTGTTTTTTTCAATGTGGGGTAGGGGGACACTCCTGTCTCTCTTTCTTTGGCTATTTCCACATTCACACAAATAAAAAATTCAGTCTCATTATTTTCACAGCTATTTGATATGTATTCACACACTTATGTATGAAAATAACAGAATGGGGCAAAAAACAGGAAAAAAGATCTAGAATTGAGGTTGTAATGTTTCATTGTATGAATATGAAAACAAGAAAAACACATTAGGGGTTTTTGTTTTTGCAGGAGACGGCATAGATCTTGAAGCACTAGGACAGAATTTTGGTTCAGGAAGTAAAATGTTTTAAAAGGATTCCACCTATATTAGAGATTCCACCATGTGGTTTTCACTATTTACAGAGGATTTATGAAGTAAAATCCAGATACAGCATATCCTGTTATAGGTAAGTGGGCCTTTTAATACTTAAAATAGTAAAGCTGCATTGATACACATTAAGTGTTCTTATAGATCAAATAAATCTGCCCCTGGCCAAAATAAAGTTATTTGATAATCATAATTACAAAAACAATACCAGCACTACATAACTTAATTTCATTTTGTAGAGGTTACTAGTCTAATACATAAAAATTAGACAATAGACACATTTCCTTTATTTCATAACTTTTTCATAAATATATGTGACAACTTGGCATCAATATTAGAATCAGCCTAAGACAGAGCTGATTATACTCTAATACATGCTTTTATTCAGTCACAGCTATTATGGAAACCAAGGCAGAAAATGATGCATTAGCAAAACTAACCTTCCTCATATCACTAATAAAAGTGGTAAGTGCTACAGCTAACATCATACTACAAGCTCTCAGCTTTTCTTCTAAGAACTGAAATGAGACAAGGATGCTCACCCCTTTTATTCAACATAGAACTGGAAGTCCTAGTCAGAGCAATTAGGCAAGAGAAAGAAAAATAAAGGGCATCCAAATTGGAAAGGAAGAAGTCAAACTGTTCCTATTTGCAGACAACATGATCTTATACATAGAAAAACCTAAAGACTCTACCAAAAAACTCTTAGAATAAATGAATTCAGTAAAGTCGCAGATATAAAATCAACATAGAAAAATCAGTAGCATTTTCTATATGCAAGCAATGAACTAAGAAATCAAGAAGCAATCCATTTGCAATAGGTACAAAAACACATACACACAAAACAAATGGGAATAAATTTAACTGAGGAGGTGAAAACCTTCACAAAAATAACTACAAAACACTGACGAAAGAAACCGAGGAGGATACAGACGAATGGAAAAACATCCCCGGCTCGTGGATCAGAAGAATTAATATTGTTAAAAGGACCACACTATCCAAAGTGATCTATACATCCAATGTAATCCTTATCAAAAGAACAATGACACTCTTCATGCAAGTAGAAAAAAAAATCCTAAAACTTCTATGGAACCACAAAAGACCCTAAACAGCCACAACAATCCTCAGCAAAAGGAACAAAGCTGGAGGCATCAAACTACCACACTTCCAAATATACTACAAAGCTGTAGTAACCAAAAAACAGCATGGTATGGCATAAAAACAGAAACACAGACCAACAGAACAGAGAACCTAGAAATACATCCATATATCTACAGCCAATTGATTTTAGTTAGAAGTACCAAGAACCTAAGTTGAGGAGAGAACACCCTCTTCAATAAATGGTGCTGGGAAAACTAGATGTCCACATGCAGAAGAATGAAACCAGATCTAACCCCCTCACCTTATATAAAAATCAACTCAAAATGGATCAAAGACCTAAATGTAAGACCTCAAACTACAAAACCACTTTAAGAAAACAGGTGAAATACTTCAGGACATTGGTTTGGGAAATGATTTTATGAATAACACCTCAAAAGCACAGAAAACAAAAGCAAAAAATAAATTAGTGAGATGACACCAAACTTAAAAAATAAATTAGTGAGATGATGTAAAACGCTTCTGTACAGCAAAGGAAACAAACAAGGGTAAAAAGACAACCTACAGAATGGGAGAAAATATCAACAGCAAAAAATAAAAATTCAATTAAAAATGGGCAAAGAGCCTGAATAGACACTTCAAAAAAGAACACATACAAAATGACCAATAAACACATGAAAAAAAAAAAAAAAAAAAAAAAAAAAAACAACTCAACACCACTGATCATCAGGGAAATGCAAATCAAAACTATAATGAGGTATCATCTCATCCCAGTTATGATGGCTATTAGCAAAAAGACAAAAAATAAACTCTTGCAAGGATGCAGAGAAAAGGAATTCTTTTTTGAGACAGGGTCTTGCTCTGTTGCCCAGGCTAGAGTGCAGTGGCATGGTCATAGCTCACTGAGTCCTCAACTTCCTGGGCTCAAGTAATCCTCTTGCTCAACTTCCCAACTAGCTGGGACTATGGATATGCACCACCAGGCTTGGCTAATTTTTTGATTTTTAGTAGAGATGAGGTCTTGCTATGTTGTCCAGGCTGGTTTCAAATTCCTGAACTCAAGCAATCCTCCCACCTCAGCCTCCCAAAGTGCTAGGATTACACTTGTGAGCCACTGCACCGGCCAGGAAAGGAACTCTTATACACTGTTGGTGAGAATGTAAACTAGAACATATACTACTATGGACAACAGTATGAAGTTCCTCACAAAACTAAAAATAGAATTACCATATGATCCAGCAACCCCACTACAGGGCATTCATCCAAAGGAAAAAACAAGCAATACATCAAAGAGGCATCTGCATCTCCCCAGCATGTTTACTGCAGCACTATTCACAACAGCCAAGACATGGAATCAACCTAAGTGTCCAACAACAGATGAAGAACAGATAATGAAAATGTGGTATATGCATACAATGGAATACTATTCAGTCATTAAAAAAATGAAATCCAGTCATTAACAGCAACATGGATGGAACTGGAGGACATTATGCTAAGTGAAATCAAGCCAAGAACCAAAAGTTAAACACCCAATATTCTCACTGATATGTGGAAGCTAAAAAAAAGTTTATCTCAGCCGGGTGCAGTGGCTCACGCCTGTAATCCCAGCACTTTGGGAGGCTGAGGCGGACAGATCACCTGAGGTTAGGAGTTCGAGACCAGCCTGACCAACGTGGTGAAACTCCATCTCTACTAAAAAATACAAAAATTGATGGGTGTGGTGGCGGGCGCCTGTAATCCCAGCTACTCTGGAGGCTGAGGCAGGAGAATCACTTGAGCCTGGAAGGCAGAGGTTGCTGTGAGCCGAGACCACACCACTGCACTCCAGCAAGAGCGAAAACTCCATCTGAAAAAAAAAAAGGGTTGATATCATAGAAGTAGAAAGTAGGACAGAGTATACTAGAGGCTGGGAAGGGTGGGAGGAAGAGAGGGATAGGAAGAGATTTGTTAAAGGATACAAAATTACTGCAAGACTGGAGGGCAAAGTTCTAGTGTTCTATATACCACTGTAAGATAACTACGATTAGCAATAATACATCACCTAGTTTCAAAGATCTAGAAGGAGGAAACTGAATGTTCTCAACACGAAGAAATGATAAATGTTTGAGATGCACGTACTAATTACCCTGATATGATCACTACATACTACATGTATTGCAACATCACTATGTACCCCATAAGTATGTACAATTATTATGGGTCAGTTAAAAAAAATCAATAAATAAAACATTTTAAGTGGTAACTGAAGAAAAAAAGAGGACAAATTCAGTGGTGCTATTTTCCTTCAACAAAGTATATGGCTTGTTTATGTTTGCTGGAATATTTAAATAGTGGATGCAAAGATAGTCTCTGGTTGTATTTTTTCTAAAGGGAAACAAATGGTTATTCCCTAAAATGCCTAAAACTGGCTTCCTTGCCAATTTCCAAAGTATGGTCTTCAAATACATTTGTTTTGGAAGGGATAAAAAGACTTTTTTTTTTTTTTTTTGCAACCTCAAGCATTGTGAAATAATAAGAGCATTATACACAACAAATTATTTAATTAGTTTAAACATGACCTAAAGGGGAAATACAGCAGCTAAGAGATTATATAACGTGGGGGAGGGAGAGGTAAGGGAAAGCTTCTCCAAATATGAGCTGCTTAAGCTAAGATCTTAAGTGTACGAATTAGCTTAGAAAAGTGAGGTTAAAAGCATTACACACATGCTATGTGTAAGTTCTGAGATGGGTATGTGTTGCAATGTTCTAGGACCAGATGGCAGGTCCTGCCAGTCTCCTCTATTGTGATGAGAAGGCAGGAGAAGCTAAGTGCCAAGGCTAGTAGTTTTAGCAGAGGAGGCTGAGGTGGCTCCTATCTAATGATTTCCATTTTCTCTGTAGCTAGGTGGTTGGGTAATTTGATAGAGTGCGTAGGGGAAGGTGTTAAGGATAGCTAGAGGCTTGCAGAAACTCAGCATGATACATCTGAGATTGCTAATTTAAAAAAATACAACTGATTTTTATATAGTGCTGCTCAATCCTGTGACCCTGATAAACTTACTATTAGTTCTAATAGCTTTAATATTGATTCTTCGGCATGTTCTACATAGGTCATCATCCTGTACATAAACAAAGACAGCTTTATTTCTCTCTTTTAAATGTGTAGGTCTCATTTCTTTTTCTTCCCTTTTTGCATTGGCTAGACCTTCCATCCAGTACAATGTTGAAGACAAGCAGTGAAAACGGACAGCCTTGCCTAGTTTCTGATCTTAGGGGCAAAGCATTCAATCTTTCATCATTAAGAATATTAGCAAGTGGCTTTACGTACTTACTGCCTTTTATTGCCTAGTCTCAGAAGTCTCTACTGCACATGCTCTATGAGTTGAGGCAGCCACAAAGGTTCAAGGGGAGGGACAAAGGCTCCACTTTTGATGGGGAGTGATAAGGTTCTGGATGAGCATGTGGGACCAGAAACAGTCTTTTCAATTTTGAAAATGCAAATGCTACAGCATCTTAATGATTTATCTCCTCATATGGCATATTCTCCCTTTTCCTGCTTTACCTAGGGAAATTCTATCCATTCTTCACATATCCTCTGTGAAATCTCTGATTATTCCAGCCCTCATAGATCTCTCTGCTGAAATGTTCTCAGACTTTAGTCTATTACTGAAACTCTTACACTATATCATGAATTCTATTAATGTAATAATAGTATGTTTTATTCACCATTATATCCCCAAGGCCTAACACAGTACCTGTTAACATAGGGTAAATCAAATAAAAATGTAAAGAAATGTATGGATTATAACTCATTATTTCATTATGTAAGAGTTTGTACTGATTGATGTATTTACGAATCTATTTGACTAACATCTGTGCCAGGCACTGTGCTAGGTTGGGAATATGATGTCAAGTAAGACAGACCCTGATGCGGTTAACAGAGGAACTGTGGATGGGGTAGGCACAGGTGTCCATGTGTACTTGGGGGTGGGGGTGGGGGTAGAGCATCTGCAGTGCATATAGAGTTGTTTACCTGAGATGGCTCTGGTACTTCTTAGAGATGTTCAAGAAACAAGGAATATTATGGGTCTCGTGGTCAGGTGAGAGGTCTGATCTGGAGATACAGGTATGAAAATCAGTGTTCAGGGAACAAGTCAATCACTGATGTGGATAAGATCATCAAGGAAGAAGAGTCAAAGATACAAGAAAAAGTATATTCACTATAGCATTATTTATAACAGTGAAAAAATTATAGACAAATGTTCTACCACTAGGGAACCAATTAAATAAATTATGGCATATTAATAAAATAGTATTGTGCAGTCACACAAACAGTATTTTAGAAAAAATATTTGTTGACAAGGAAAATAACTCATGATCCATTATACAGAAAAAGTTAGGGTATAAAAACAGCACATAATGCATGGTCTCAACTTTGTAAAAAGAAATGTGTTAATGTTGGTTGTTTCTGAATGGTGGTGACAATCTGGTTGACTTTATTTTCTGCTCTATACTTTGTAATGTCTTAGTTTCTAACATGAACATAGGTTTTATTACAAAAAAGTGTTATTTCTTAATCTAAAATATGTAGCTGCTAATGTTTACCTGATGAGTGTGGTTAAGATCTTAACACAGATTTTGTGGACAGAAGGCTTTAATCTTTTAAAATTTTAGACCTTTAATTGAGAATATTAATTTTAACCTATAGCAGCTACAGGTCTTCTCACATTCTCTAATTTAATCATCCCAACAACACTATATGGTAGACACTATTATTTTATAGATCTGGAAACAGGCCAGGTCAGGTAGTTTACCCAAGGTTACAACGGGGCTAGTGAAGCTGTGGAAAGAGGACTGTCTCCAGGTCCTGTTTGACTCCAATAAGCCACCCTTTACCACAATTGACACCTGGCATCCCAAGACACCTTCACATAGGTTATAAATATTTCTCAAACTTGTTTGATCAAAACAATCACCCGGAGGGTGCTTGCTAAGCATACAGGAATCTAAGAGAGGGAAGTAGATAGAAGGTGGGAGGGTTATACAAGGATTCTATCGCCGTATCTCAGATCTTCTGAATAAAAACTTCCCAGGGTGGGGGAGGAGAGAAGACAAGTTTGAGAGTTTTTTTTTTTTTTTTTTTGGGACGGAGTCTCCTTCTGTCACCCAGGCTGGAGTGCAGTGGCACAATCTTGGTTCACCGCAAGCTCTGCCTCCCGGGTTACACCATTCTCCTGCCTCAGCCTCCCAAGTAGCTGGGACTACAGGCGCCCGCCACCACACCCGGCTCATTTTTTTTTTGCATTTTTAGTAGAGACGGGGTTTCACCGTGTTAGCCAGGATGGTCTTGATCTCCTGACCTTGTGATCCGCCCGCCTTGGCCTCCCAACGTGCTGGGATTACAGGCGTGAGCTAGCGTGCCCAGCTGACAAGCTTGAGAGTTTTTAAACAAGGGCCCCAAGCAAATTTACTGTCAGGCAAGTTTGTGAAATTCTATTATCACTTTAGATAATTGATACTCAGTTTTACAGAGCAGGAAGATGAGCCCCAAATCAGATTAAGCTACAGTATATGGTGGCAAAGACAAGAACTACACAGTTCAACTGCAATTAATTTTCAAATTTAAGATTCATTTGTGGAATTTCAAAGTCCAAGATAAATTCGCAAAGATATGGGGTCACCTGAGCAACTCTGGCACGTGCACCATAATAAATTCTGTGGTCACCCTAATTACAACCCTTTCAGAGTAATCAACTGGTTAATCTGAATTTGGCTGTCTGGGTTGGCTGTTCATTTGTTTATTATTTACATATTTATTTGCAAAAAAATCTCATGTTGTAAGTTTAAATAAGGGCATACCATATACTGGTATAAGGAACAGTCAAAACCAGCATAGGGCAAAATTCCTGTGGTGTCTTTCTAAAGGCCTTATTTCTCTCTTCCCAGTTCAGCAACTGTGCAACTGAACATGGTGGAGAAATATAACCACAAGTATGCTGAACAGACTTACTTTAACCTTATAATAATTAATAACCTCAAGTGGGACTTTAATAGTGGCATCTGTTCTGTGACCCATTTTTGCTTACACTTGGCTAATTATTAAGAAGTTAACAGAGGTTTAAGCTGTGACCTCAGGCTCGTGGAAGTATGAAAAAAACCTTCAGGGAACTTAAGCTAAAATCATGGTCTAACAGGTGGTAGAATAGATACTTTTAAAGGGTAGGGCTAGCACTGTTTTAGTTTTCCCTTAAATATTACTACCAACAATGATTGTAAGGTCTAGCTGCACACACAGGAGCCACAAATATCTGCTTGCTTTAACTTAATAAAGACTTAAGGCATAATCCACTCTATCATCTCATTCCAGACATTTTGTTTTCCAAAGCTACATAAATTTATTAACTTTTGGTTTGCAGTTTCAACTTATGCTGAGCTACACTTAAAAATACTTACTGCCAGGTATGGTGGCTCACACCTATAATCCAGTGCTTTGGGAGGCCAAGACGGGAGGATCACTTGAAGCCAGGAGTTCAAGACCAGCCTGGGCAACCAAGCAAAACCTCTCTCTCTACAAAAAATTAAAAAATTAGCTGAGTACAGCGGCATGTGCCTGTAGTCCCAGCTACTTCGGAGACTGAGATAGGGGGATTGCTGGAACCCAGGAGGTTGAGGCTGCAGGGAGCTATGATCGCACCACTGCGCCCCAGCTTGGACCACAGAGTAAGACGCTATCTCTTAAACAAAACAAAGCAAAATAAACAAAAACTTTTGCAGGGGTCTACCAATTATGGGAATAACGCTCATTATAAAACGTTTAAAAGCTAGATATAGAAAATATTTAAAAATCTAAAATCACCCATAGTTGAAGAATTCAATTATAATAACTGCCAATATTTTTGCATTTTCCTTAGTAAGAGTGACAGTTTCAGAGCCTCCTATGTGCCAGGTACTCTGCTCTTTACTTGTATTATTGAATCTTTACAACAACGCTTTGACGTAGGTACTATTAGCACTCCCGTTTTACTGATGAGGAAACCTAGACTAATAGCTTATATAACTTTGCCCACAGACACAATACTACTAAGTGGTGGAGCCAGTATTCAAACTCACTTTCTGTCCTATTCCAGGACCTGTACTATCAACTATACAATAATGCCCATTCTTTTGTTATTCACTTATGTGTGGGGACTCCAACTATCCTTTGATCTCAATGGGCCCTACAATCTTTTGAATCTACGACCTTTTCACTATTTCTCACCTGCTCATGTCCTAACATGCCACCTGGCTCAGCTTCCATGGTCAACCACCAGACCTGTTCCCTTGTGTACACACTGACTCCCTTGCTTCTCTTTCACTTTGTCATATGCTCTTGGCTAATTCCAACACTGCCTAGATCCAACTCTCTGCCTATTCCATACCAGCACTTTTGCAGCTGAACACAGTGGAGAAAAAGAACCACAATCATGCTAAACAGACTTATATATTTTTTATACATTTAAAAAAATAAATGGAATGCTTCACGAATTTACGTGTTATCCTTGCATAGGGGCCATGCTAATCTTCTCTGTATTTTTCCAATTTTAGTATACGTGCTGCCAAAGCAAGCATATAGACTTCTTTTAAAAATTATTTTATTTTTAAATTATTATTATACTTTAAGTTTTAGGGTACATGTGCACAATGTGCAGGTTAGTTACATATGTATACATTTGCCATGTTGGTGCACTGCACCCATTAACTCGTCATTTAGCATTAGGTATATCTCCTAATGCTATCCCTCCCCCCTCCCCCCACCCCACAACAGGCCCGGGTGTGTGATGTTCCCCTTCCTGTGTCCACGTGTTCTCACTGTTCAACTCCCACCTATGAGTGAGAACATGCGGTGTTTGGTTTTTTGTCCTTGCGATAGTTTGCTGAGAATGATGGTTTCCAGCTTCATCCATGTTTCTACAAAGGACATGAACTCATCATTTTTTATGGCTGCATAGTATTCCATGGTGTATATGTGCCACATTTTCTTAATCCAGTCTTTGTTGGACATTTGGCTTGGTTCCAAGTCTTTGCTATTGCGAATAGTGCCGCAGTAAACATACGTGTGCATGTGTCTTTATAGCAGCATGATTTATAATCCTTTGGGTATATACCCAGTAATGGGATGGCTGGGTCAAATGGTATTTCTAGTTCTAGATCCCTGAGGAATCGCCACACTGACTTCCACAATGCTTGAACTAGTTTACAGTCCCACCAACAGTGTAAAAGTGTTCCTATTTCTCCACATCCTCTCCAGCACCTGTTGTTTCCTGACTTTTTAATGATCGCCATTCTAACTGGTGTGAGATGGTATCTCATTGTGGTTTTGATTTGCATTTCTCTGATGGCCAGTTTTGATTAGCATTTTTTCATGTGTTTTTTGGCTGCATAAATGTCTTCTTTTGAGAAGTGTCTGTTCATATCCTTCACCCACTTTTTGATGGGGTTGTTTTTTTCTTGTAAATTTGTTTGAGTTCATTGTAGATTCTGGATATTAGCCCTTTGTCAGATGAGTAGGTTGCGAAAATTTTCTCCCATTCTGTAGGTTGCCTGTTCACTCTGATGGTAGTTTCTTTTGCTGTGCAGAAGCTCTTGAGTTTAATTAGATCCCATTTGTCAATTTTGGCTTTTGTTGTCATTGCTTTTGGTGTTTTAGACATGAAGTCCTTGCCCATGCCTATGTCCTGAATGGTATTGCCTAGGTTTTCTTCTAGGGTTTTTATGGTTTTAGGTCTAACATGTAAATCTTTAATTCATCTTAAATTAATTTTTGTATGAGGTGTAAGGAAGGGATCCAGTTTCAGCTTTCTACATATGGCTAGCCAGTTTTCCCAGCACCATTTATTAAATAGGGAATCTTTTCCCCATTGCTTGTTTTTGTCAGGTTTGTCAAAGATCACATAGTTGTAGATATGCGGCATTATTTCCGAAGGCTCTGTTCTGTTCCATTGATCTATATCTCTGTTTTGGTACGAGTACCATGCTGTTTTGGTTACTGTAGCCTTGAAGTATAGTTTGAAGTCAGGTAGCGTGATGCCTCCAGCTTTGTTCTTTTGGCTTAGGATTGACTTGGCAATGCGGGCTCTTTTTCGGTTCCATATGAACTTTAAAGTAGTTTTTTCCAATTCTGTGAAGAAAGTCATTGGTAGCTTGATGGGGATGGCGTTGAATCTGTAAATTACCTGGGGCAGTATGGCCATTTTCATGATATTGATTCTTCCTACCCATGAGCATGGAATGTTCTTCCATTTGTTTGCATCCTCTTTTATTTCATGGAGCAGTGGTTTGTAGTTCTCCTTGAAGAGGTCCTTCACATCCCTTGTAAGTTGGATTCCTAGGTATTTTATTCTCTTTGAAGCAATTGTGAATGGGAGTTCACTCATGATTTGGCTCTCTGTCTGTTACTGGTGTATAAGAATGCTTGTGATTTTTGCACATTGATTTTGTATCCTGAGACTTTGCTGAAGTTGCTTATCAGCTTAAGGAGATTTTGGGCTGAGACGATGGGGTTTTCCAGATATACAATCATGTCATCTGCAAACAGGGACAATTTGACTTCCTCTTTTCCTAACTGAATGCCCTTTATTTCCTTCTCCTGCCTGACTGCCCTGGCCAGAACTTGCAACACTATGTTGAATAGGAGTGGTGAGAGAGGGCATCCCCACCAGACCTGCCCTAAAAGAGCTCCTGAAGGAAGCACTAAACATGGAAAGGAACAACCAGTACCAGCCACTGCAAAAACATGCCAAATTGTAAAGACCATCAAGGCTAGGAAGAAACTGCATCAACTAACGAGCAAAATAACCAGCTAACATCATAATGACAGGATCAAATTCACACATAACAATACTAACCTTAAATGTAAATGGGCTAAATGCTCCAATTAAAAGGCACAGACTGACAAATTGGATAGAGTCAAGACCCATCAGTGTGCTGTACTCAGGAAACTCGTCTCACATGCAGAGACACACATAGGCTCAAAATAAAGGGATGGAGGAAGATCTATCAAGCAAATGGAAAACAAAAAAAGGCAGGGGTTGCAATCCTAGTCTCTGATAAAACAGACTTTAAACCAACAAAGATCAAAAGAGACACAGAAGGCCATTACATAATGGTAAAGGGATCAATTCAACAAGAAGAACTAACTATCCTAAATATATATGCACCCAATACAGGAGCACCCAGATTCATAAAGCAAGTCCTTAGTGACCTACAGAGAGACTTAGACTCCCACACAATAATAATGGGAGACTTTAACACCCCACTGTCAACATTAGACAGATCAACGAGACAGAAAGTTAATAAGGATATCCGGGAACTGAACTCAGCTCTGCACCAAGCGGACCTAATAGACATCTACAGAACTCTCCACCCCAAATAAACAGAATATACATTCTTTTCAGCACCACACCACATCTATTCCAAAATTGACCACACAGTTGGAAGTAAAGCACTCCTCAGCAAATGTAAAAGGACAGAAATTATAACAAACTGTCTCTCAGATCACAGTGCAATCAAACTAGAACTCTGGATTAAGAAACTCACTCAAAACTGCTCAACTACATGGAAACTGAACAACCTGCTCCTGAATGACTACTGGGTACATAACGAAATGAAGGCAGAAATAAAGATGTTCTTTGAAACCAACGAGAACAAAGATACAACATACCAGAATCTCTGGGACACATTCAAAGCAGTGTGTAGAGGGAAATTTATAGCACAAAATGCCCACAAGAGAAAGCAGGAAAGATCTAAAATTGACACCCTAACATCACAATTAAAAGAACTAGAGAAGCAAGGGCAAACACATTCAAAAGCTAGCAGAAGGCAAGAGATCAGAGCAGAACTGAAGGAAATAGAGACACAAAAAATCCTTCAAAAAAATCAATGAATCCAGGAGCTGGTTTTTTGAAAAGATCAAGAAAATTGATAGACTGCTAGCAAGACTAATAAAGAAGAGAGAAGAATCAAATAGATGCAATAAAAAATGATAAAGGGGATATCACCACTGACCCCACAGAAATACAAACTACCATCAGAGAATACTATAAACACCTCTACGCAAATAAACTAGAAAATCTAGAAGAAATGGATAAATTCCTCGACACATATACTCTCCCAAGACTAAACCAGGAAGAAGTTGAATCTCTGAATAGACCAATAACAGGCTCTGAAATTGAGGCAATAATTAATATCTTACCAACCAAAAAAAGTCCAGGACCAGATGGATTCACAGCTGAATTCTACCAGAGGTACAAGGAGGAGCTGATACCATTCCTTCTGAAACTATTCCAATCAATAGAAAAAGAGGGAATCCTCCCTAACTCATTTTATGAGGCCAGCATCATCCTGATACCAAAGCCTGGCAGAGACACAACAAAAAAAGAGAATTTTAGACCAATATCCTTGATGAATACTGATGCAAAAATCCTCAATAAAATACTGGCAAACCGAATACAGCAACACATCAAAAAGCTTATCCACCATGATCAAGTGGGCTTCATCCCTGGGATGCAAGGCTGGTTCAACATACGAAAATCAATAAATGTAATCCAGCATATAAACAGAACCAAAGACAAAAACCACATGATTATCTCAATCGATGCAGAAAAGGCCTTTGACAAAATTCAACAATGCTTCATGCTAAAAACTCTCAATAAATTAGGTATTGATGGGATGTATCTCAAAATAATAATAGCTATCTATGACAAACCCACAGCCAATATCATACTGAATGGACAAAAACTGGAAGCATTCCCTTTGAAAATAAATAGACTTATTTTAACCTCAGAATTAATAACTTCAAGTGGGGACTTTAGTAAGGTTACTGGCAATCATATTGTATTTCTCAATCCATCAACTCTCTCACTGTTTTATAAGGCTATTTCTGTAAACCTCAATACCTTCCCCCCCTCTTCACTCTCAGCTGATAACCTGGCTTCCCAATTCACTGAGAAAAAAAAGAAAGAAAGGTAATAAACAACTTGACCAGCTTCCATTAGATGTCATGTGGTGTGCATGCCTTTTCTCCTGGTATTATGAAGGAACTCTGTGCTCCTACCTAATCCAAGCTTCCACTGTGCTCTCAAACTCTTTTCCCTCTTGTCTTCACAAGGACTGTGTTTTAGAAATTTTTCATTCTTCCTGCACTGCCAAGTTTTCCTGTCTCACCTACCAACACATATTAAAAGATCCTCTTGATCGCACTTCCACCTCCATCTACTGCTTCATCTCTCTCTTTCTCTTTATGGCAAGCCACTCTGGAGTCTTTTTTTTTCCCCCCATTTTTTCCTAAACCCACTCTAGTCAGGCTTTCATGTTGACACCAATGCATCAAAACTGTTCTTATAAAGGTCACCAATAACCCTCATATTGCCAAATCTAATGGTCAATTCTTAGTCTTCATCTGACCTGATTTCTCAACAGCATTTTTCATAGTTGATTACTCCTTCCTTGAAATGCTTTCTTTACTTAAATTTCACAACACTCTGCTTTCCTGGTTTTCTTCCTACCTTTTAGCTGCTCCTTCTCTGGGTTTTCCTTATCTCTTCACCTCCAAATGTTGGAATAACTCACCACTCAGTCCTTTGACTTATCTTTTCTACCCAAACTCATTTTTGAGATCTCATCAAGTATTTTAGCCTTAAATAGCACGTATATATTGAAGATTCTTAAATTTACATCTCTAATGTCTACGGAGTTTTCAGGAGAGCGAAGACATGAGACTATTTGGAAGTTTTAAAGAATGAGACAGTGGAGAGAAAAAGTGATGGAACTAGAGAAGGGGGCGAAGGAATCAGCCTTAGCAGGGCAAGAGCACTACTTCCAGTTTAAAAGGCCAGGAAGCATGTAGGCAAGTTCTCGGGCAGCAAGGGAGGGATCTGAAGAACTCCCTAGCTTATGGCCTTAATTTGCTCAGTTAAAAATAGGTGAAATAATATTATAAATGTGAAAAAAGGATGTGATAAAAAGTCTGAAAAAAGCAGCAAGAGTTGAGAAGAGCTGACAAAGGAAATAGGAGAAAGCTAATTCATGTGTAAAATGATTGGAAAACTCTAGGTGAAGGTGAGGACTATCAAAATTAGTGGCTCCGATCTGCACAATCACATGATTTTCTCCCAAAGTTGACAGCAGGCTAAGTCCGACAAGAACAACAAAGGGGAAAGATATTTGCAAGTAGTTATTAAACAGTGACAAAATGACAAACCTGTAGCTACAGGGGAGGAAAAATACCCAAGAGGAACAGAGAGCTTGGGAATAATGGGTTAGTTGAGACTAGAAGCTTTTATTAAATCTGAGAATAGGTGCATTGGGTATTAGAAAGTAGGCAGGGTGGGGACAACAGTAACTTGTTGCCAGAGAATGGGATTCTGCAATTTGAGATTTTAAAACTGGAGCAATTCCAGGTAATGGACGTGGGAAGTGAATACGAATGAAGGTCACTGGAAATGAAAACTAAAGAACTATAAGGCTAAAGAAATTCAGTAGAAAAGAACGTAAAGAAGGGAAATGGTATTCTGGCTAGATAAGCTAGGTCTCAAAGCAGCACATTTGATGGTTTTTAGAGTGCACAATGGAGGACTGAGGATGACACTGATTTCCCTCAAGCCTACCAAGGAAACAGGAAGAATGAGTATCTACTTGAAAGGAGCATGGGGAGATGGTTTACAGAAGCCTCATTAACTACTATTAATAAAGTGTATTATTTGCAAAAAATCCAAAAAGATACATACTACGTAAAAATGAGTTTAGGATCTAATAAATCTTAGACTGTTTTGTATCTTTCTGTTTATTCATGGAGATCATGGGTCAGTGGGTTGGCCCTGTTTTTCCTTATTTTGCTGTTCATAATGATCTGTAGGAATGCAACCAAGATTATTATCCTTCTTATCCATGATGAAAAATGAAGATGAAGTACATCATATGCATAAAGGATGTATTATTTGGCCTGCAAAATTACTGAATTCTTGATTTAGCTAAATGCCTTCTGATAGTTTAATTGCATTCCAATGAATAATAAAAGTGGAAACATTATAATCTTTAATCATGGTTTATTTTAGTTCTTTGAATATATTTACAATGGCTATTCTAAAGTCTTTTTCTGGTATATCTGATATCTGGTTGCAATCACAAGCAGTTTCTGTTACCTGCTTTTGTCCAGTAGGGTCATATATTCCTGTTTCTTTGCATATTTCATAATATTTTGTTATAAAAACTCACATTTCAGATAATATACTGTAGCAACTCTGAGTACTATTAACAATTCCCTGCTCCCCCAGGGTTGTTACTGCTATCTGCTTATTTGCTATTAGTTTAGTGCCAAGCTGGATTATTTTAATGAAGACTATCGCCCCCCAGTGTTAAGCCTCTGATGTTGCTCCTCAGGGAGGCAGTTTTGGGTATGCCTTCAGTCACCCTGGGATGAGAGTAATTTGGGCAGCACTCTAGTTTCCGTTTTCTTGACCATACCAAGATGTTAAGCCCCACTAATTTGGGGTCCTTTGAAGGAATAATTTCCATTGTCAGTGTTTAATATTTGTAATGACCCCAGGAGGGCTCCTTACAGCTGTCTCTTTCCCTAGTTCTCTTCTGCAAAGCAGCCAGCCTACAGTTTAGCCTGTTATTTTAATTGAATTTGTTAATGTCCTCCCAATTACCTTTCACCACAACCTCCACCTGTTTTTGAGTGTGGATCTTAGGCTTGAACTTCTCCATTTTCTGTTGATGGTGAAGTCGGTTTCTTTGGGAAGAGATAAGGAGCTATTTGTTTTACCTGTTGCCCACACCCTCCACTTCTCACCCCACAAAATTTGTGGGCTGGGGTTCTGGGGGTGGGAGTGGGACCAGTGGTGTAACTTCAGGTCTTCTTGACTTGCCTCTCTCAGTGTGGAACCTGTCTTACAAGTTGAGACAAGAGCAATCAGGGTCCCAGTATTCTTAGGGGTACAAGGCCCAAGGTAGAGCCTCCATTTCACAGGTGAGGGATGGCAGGGAGAAGGGAGCTCCCACTTCTCAGCTGCACTCCCCAGAACTAGCCTCAGCAACAAGTAGCTGGGGGCAAGATGAGAAATGCTGATATCTGGTTTCTCTGGGAAGAAAGCCCTCTGAATGGGTACTGAGGGGAGAGGAAACCCTCTGTTCTTGGCTGCACCAGTTTGGAATAAATTTCCATTCAACAAACTGGGACAGGGTAGGGAGGGAGTTCTTAGTTCAAGCATCCCAGACTCTTAGTTTTCTTATCCAATTTTAGTAGATTTTTTTAAACAGATGTTCTTTAATGTGCTATACGACTCCAAGACCACTTCCAGAGACTTTAAAGGAAGGTCTTAAAATTTTTTTACCAGTTTCAGTGGGAAGTGGGCCAATGGAGTTACTCATGCTGCCATGATGAAAGTCGACCATCTAAGTTTGTTCACTTTTACTCAGTAAAATTTCATTGTGTGAATACACTGTAGCACAGTTTATTTATCCAGTCTGTTATTAAGGGACAGTTGAGTTGTTTCCAGCTTTTGCTAATATAACACTGCTACTATAAGCATTCTTACACATATATCCCACTGCACAGGGGCAAATATTCCTGTTGCATATAGAGTGTATATATAGGAATGGGATTTGTATGTCAAAAGTTATGCTAATGTTTAATTTTATATAACAGTTCTAAGTTGTTTTCCAAAGTAGGAGTTTCTTTCTTTTCTTTTTTTTTTCTTTTTGAGACAGAGGCTTGCTCTGTTGCCCAGGCTGAAGTGAAGTGGTGTGATCTGGGCTCCTGGCAACCTCCACCTCTTGGGTTCAAGCGATTCTCCTGCTTCATCCTCCTGA
The DNA here is from genome assembly GCF_028858775.2 of Pan troglodytes. Classification (NCBI taxonomy): domain Eukaryota; kingdom Metazoa; phylum Chordata; class Mammalia; order Primates; family Hominidae; genus Pan; species Pan troglodytes. Next base: position 20,739,854 of record NC_072412.2, read on the forward strand.
GTAGCTGGGACTACAGATGCACGCCACCATGCCTGGCTAATTTTTGTATTTTTAGTAGAGACAGGGTTTCTCCATGTTGGCCAGGCTGGTCTTGAACTCCTGACCTCAGGTGATCCACCTGCCTTGGCCTCCCAAGGTGCTGGGATTACAGGGGTGAGCCACCATGCCCAGCCCAAAGTAGTAGTTTCAATTGGCATGTCCAACTAACAGTGTATAAAAATCTTTGCTGATCTACATTCTCTTCAACTTTTGTCTTTAACAAAATTAATTGTTGCTAATCTTATATAAAATTATATCTTATTGTAGTCACTAATAAGGGTAAACATATTTATGTTCTTTTTTTGCATACATTTCCTCTTCTGTGAATGCCTATTTACTACTTCTGTCCCTTTTTTAAAAAAATTGTCTTTTTCTTATTGTAGTTTTCTACATATACTAAGTATTGTCTTAAATTTTGGAAGTTTTTGGCTTACCTTTTCAATTTCTCTAAGGCAACTTTTGATCAATAGAAGTTCTAATTTTAATATGGTTGAATTTTATCAATCTTTTATGTTAGTGCTTTTTGTGGCTTATTTAAGGAAGATTTCTTTAACCTAAGGAGACAGATTTTAAAATTTTCTTTGAAAAATGTTTGCTTGTTTTCCATATGCATATCCAACTGCACTAGTACCATTCGTTGAACAGTCCCTCTTTTTCCACTGATTTATAATGCCACCTCTCTCATATATAAAAGTTCCCTTGTGTTTCTGGGCTCTTTATTCTGTTCCACTGGTCAGTTTGTCTATCCCTATGCCAATGCCATTTGATCTTAATTACTGAGGTTTTATAATAAAGCTCATTATTTGATAGAATTAACTTCTCCATTTTTTTCCTTCTTTCAGAGTGTCTTTGCCAGTTCAGGCCCCTTGTTTTTCCGTATAAATTTTCAAATCAGCTTGTCAAAACACACACACACACACACACACACGTGCATACATGTGTGAGCACACATTTACCTACCCCATTGGGATTATTGCAATTACACTGAATTTATAGATTAGGGGTTACAAACTAGGCCAACAGGCCCAATTATGCTTGTAAAAATGTCTAGGTAGCAGAATTTCTGTAAAAATTTTCAATTTGAGTGCCTGTAACAACATCTAGACTCTAGTTAGCTATATAGCTTGTCCCACCGACTATATTATATTGATTTGATTCAAAACTATTCTTTTTCTGACTGGTCCTGTAAGGTTTTAAATTTTCCACTTGGTCCTCTAAACTATTCTTGCCTAGAGTTCTCTTCTAGGGACCAAATACTCTTCTGAAGATGCCAGCTTCACTTTCATTGGTTGAAAATATTTTAAAATTTCTTTTGAGATTCCTTATTTGACCCATGTGTTATTTAAAAGTATGCCATTTAATTTCCAAATACTTTGAGATGTTTCAGCTATCTTTTTGTTACTGATTTCTAGTTTAAGTCTACTGTGGTCTAAGACCATACTTTGCATGCTTTCTATTCTTGTAAATTTTTTTAAACTGTGTTTTATGATCCCAAATTTGGTCTATCTTGGTGAGTGGTTCCAGGTTAGCTTCAGAATGTATATTCTGCTATCGTTAGGTGAAACATCCTATAAGTGGCAATTAGATCCAGTTACTTGGTGGTGCTGTTTTATTCAGGTATATCCTTACTGGTTTTCTGTCTGCTGAATCTGTCAATCAATGACAGAAGGCTCTTGAAATCTCCAAGTATAATAGTTTCTAAGAACACATTTGTTTCTCCTTGCAGTTCTATCAGTTTTTGCCTCATGTGCTTTGATGCCCTGTTGTTAGGTATACATACATTACAGATAGTTATGTCTTCTGGAGTACTCACCCATTAAAAAAAAAAAATCACTACGCAATGCCTCTTTTTATTCCTGATAATTTCCCTCATTCTGAAATTTGGTTTATCTGAAGGCTAGCTACTCCAGCCTTCTTTTGATTAGTGTTAGCAATTACTCTATCTGTATCTTTACATTTAAAGTGGGTTTCTTTTTTTTTTTTAGTCTCTTTTTTTTTTATTATTATTATACTTTTAAGTTTTAGGGTACATGTGCACAATGTGCAGGTTAGTTACATATGTATACATGTGCCATGCTGGTGTGCTGCACCCATTAACTTGTCATTTAGCATTAGGTATATCTCCTATTGCTATCCCTCCCCCCTCCCCCCACCCCACAACAGTCCCCAGAGTGTGATGTTCCCCTTCCTGTGTCCATGTGTTCTCATTGTTCAATTCCTATCTATGAGTGAGAACATGCAGTGTTTCGTTTTTTGTCCTTGCGATAGTTTACTGAGAATGATGATTTCCAATTTCATCCATGTCCCTACAAAGGACATGAACTCATCATTTTTTATGGCTGCATAGTATTCCATGGTGTATATGTGCCACATTTTCTTAATCCAGTCTATCATTGTTGGACATTTGGGTTGGTTCCAAGTCTTTGCTATTGTGAATAGTGCCGCAATCAACATACATGTGCATGTGTCTTTATAGCAGCATGATTTATAGTCCTTTGGGTATATACCCAGTGATGGGATGGCTGGGTCAAATGGTATTTCTAGTTCTAGATCTCTGAGGAATCGCCACACTGACTTCCACAATGGTTGAACTAGTTTACAGTCCCACCAACAGTGGAAAAGTTTCTTATAAACCACATGCATAAAATACATATCTACAGTGACAGTGACTGTTGATATATCTGGATTGATATCTACCATATCTAACTATTGCACTTGAGTTTTGTTTCATTTTTTTGTCTTCCACTCTTTTTTTGCCTTCTCTGATTTTAGCTGAGTATTTTACATAATTTTCTCTCCTCTCTTAGAATGTCAATTCTATTTATTAAAAATATTTTTTTAGTAGTTGTCCTAAAGTTTGCAATATATATTTGCAACTAATCTAAGTCCACTTTCAAATAACACTATACCACTTCGTGGGTGGTACAAGTATCTTATAACAAAAGTATTCCCAATTCCTCCCTCCTGTCCCTTATACCATTGCTGTTATATATTTCACTTATCCATACAATCTGATCATCCAATATTGTGTTGCTATTATTTTGATTAAACTGTTATCTGTTATATCAATTTTTAAAAACGTGATTTTATATTCATGTATTCCTTTTCTACCTTAACTGTCTTCCTTTCTTCATGCCAAGTTCCTGATATATCATTTTCCTTCTTTCTGAAGAACGTCTTTGAACATTTCTTGTAAATCAGATCTACTGGTGACAAATTCTCTCAAATTTGGTTTGTCTGAGAATGTATTTCTTTTTCACTTTTGAAGGATAATTTTCACTAGATACAGAATTCTACATTGGTAAATTTTTCTTTCAAAATTTTATCCACCCTCTTCTTGCTTAAAAAGAAATATATAATTCTTACCATTGTTTTTCTACAGATAAGGTGTTTTTTCTTCTTTGGCTTCTTTCAAGATTTTTTTCTCTTTCTTCTGTTCTCTAAAATTTTTCTGGCCGGGCGTGGTGGCTCATGCCTGTAATCCCAGCACTTTGGGAGGCCAAGGTGGGCGGATCATGAGGTCACGAGATCAAGACCATCCTGGCTAACATGGTGAAACCCTGTCTCTACTAAAAATACAAAAAATTAGTCGGGCTTGGTGGCGGGCACCTGTAGTCCCAGCTACTCGGGAGGCTGAGGCAGGAGAATGGCATGAACCCGGGAGGTGGAGCTTACAGTGAGCCAAGATTGCACCACTGCACTCCAGCCTGGGCTATAGAGTGAGACTTTGTCTCAAAAAAAAAAAAAAAAAATTTCTGCAGTTTGAATATGATACACCTAGGCATTTATTGGTATTTATTCTGCTTGGTGTTTTTGTGAACTTCTTGAATCTATGGCTTGACATTTGTTAATAATTTTGGAAAACTCAGTCATTATTATTTCAAATATTTCTTTTCCTCTTTCTTTTTTTCCTGGTGTTCCTGTTCCTTATATGTTACACCTTCTATAACTGACTCACAGTTTTTGAATATTCTGTTTTTCTCAGTCTTTTTGTTCCTCTTTGCTTTTCAAGTTGGGAAGTTTCTATTGACATATCTTCAAGCTCACTGATTCTTTTCTCAGCCAGGTCCGTTACACTGATGGGCCCAACAAATACAATTTTTTTTTTTTTTTTTGAGTCAGGGTCTTACTCTGTCACCTAGTCTGGAGTGCAGTGGTGCAATCATAGTTCACTGTAGTCTCAAACTCCTGGGCTCAAGTGATCCTCAGCCTCTGAAGTAGCTAGGACTACAGGTGTGTGCCACCACACTTGGCTAATTTCAAAGGCATTCTTCATTTCTGTTATACTATTTTTGATTTTGAGCATTTGCTTTTGGTTTGTTCTAAGAATTTCTCTGCCTCTGCTTACGTTACTTTAAATGCTGTGCACTTTTTCCATTGGAGCCCTTAGCATATTAATGTTATTTTAAATTCCTGGTCTGATAATTCCAAATATCTGCTATATATAAATCTGATACTGATATTTGCTTTGTCTTTTCAGACTGTGCTTCTTCTTTTTAGCATGCCTTGTGACTTTTTTTGTTCTAAGTCAGGCATGATGTATTTGGTAAAAGTTACTGAGGTAGATTGGCCTTTTATGTTTATCTGGGTAGGAATCGGTTGTGTTTACTGTTTGCTGTAGTTGTAGGTGACAGAGGCTAAAATTTCCTCTGGTGCCTTTTTTTCTTCTCCCCCGTTATCTTTTCTCTCCTTAAATAAAATCTAAGAGGTAAGTTCTTTCAGTACTGCCTTATTATTGCACAAGGGCCTGCTCTATGGATGTGGTGGTGAGGTGAAAAGGGAGGTACGTATTGTACAGTCCTATGATCAGCTGTCAGTCTTTCAGTCGGACTGTGTGACTGTGAAGGGATGTACCCTTCAAAAGCGGTTCTCAGTTTTTTTGTTTTTCCACTCCCCTTGGTGAGACAAGAAGGCCAGAGGGGGCTAGATTTGGGAATTTCCATCCCCCTAGGGTGGCTGGGCTCCAGTAAAAAAGTTTCCTTTCTGTGCAGGCCTTTGTTAAGGAGAATGAAATGCTCTGGGAGTATCTAAAAATGGCTACTTTTCCCTCCCAGGGAGGGAGAGGGGAGAGCATTTTTCTTAGATCTTCACTGTGAGAACCTGGCAGAGTTCCTCAAGGTAAAACTCACAAAAGCGTGTGGGCTTCTCCGTGGCTGGCTCTTCAGGAGTTGTTATCTCTCAAGCTAGTTCACACTCAGATTCCAGCAATTAATTACCCTTTAAATATTCCTACCTGAAGCTGGCTCCAGTGGTGGGTTCTTAGAGGTTTCTGTTGGTAGTAAGCTGACTCTATGGATCTGCTTGCCTTCAGTTTCCAGCTCAAGTGTGACCTCAATTCTCTGATGAATCTAACAGGAATTCACAACGTCCAAGTGCTTTACCTGTCAGAGGCTAAACTACTTTTCAAGAGAAATCTTTTTGCATACCTTTGATTACTTATATTATGAACTTACTGTACTAATGTGGGTAAATATCTTTAAGGTTTCTAGTATACACAAACTTCCCTGCAAAAAAGCTGTAATAAAATAACCTAGGCTGGGCGAGGTGGCTCATGCCTGCAATCTCAGCACTTTGGGAGGCCAAGGGGCGTGGATTACCTGAGGTCAGGAGGTTGAGACCAGCCTGGCCAACATGGTGAAACTCTGTCTCTACTAAAAACACAAGGCCGGGTGCAGTGGCTCATGCTTGTAATCCCAGCACTTTGGGAGGCCGGGGAGGGTGGATCACGAGATCAGGAGATTGAGACCATCCTGGCAAACACAGTGAAACACCGTCTCTATTAAAAAGTACAAAAAATTAGCTGGGCGTGGTGGCACGTGCCTGTAATCCCAGACACTTGGGAGGCTGAGGCAGGAGAATCGCTTGAACCCCAGAGGTAGAGGTTGCAGTGAGCCAAGATCGCGCCACTGCACTCCAGCCTGGGCGACAGAGCGAGACTCCGTCTCAAAAAACAAACAAACAAAACCAAAAATTAGCCAGGCATGGTGGTGGGCACCTGTAATCCCAGCTACTCAGGAGGCTGAGGCAGGAGAATTGCTTGAACCCGGGAGGCGGAGGTTGCAGTGAGCTGAGATCGTGCCATTGCACTCCAGCCTGGGAGACAGAGCAAGACTCTGTCTCAAACAAACAAACAAAACCCTAAACATATTTTTACCACCTTATTTTTCTGCTCACAAACCTTCAATGCCATTCATCCCTGCCAAATACCATTCATCTGGTGGTTGGAGAGGGCCACTGAAGTCTTCTGGATAATCCAGACCTTATCTGTTTTTCAATTTCATCCCTCACTACTGCTTAAAGTAATCCTTTCGTTCCAGTGATCACTGAATTTATTGTCCCTAGAATACACCATGATCACTCATTTCGTTTTTGTTCGTCATCCCTCAATGTTTATAATGCTGTCCCATGTTCTCGCAGCCTTTTTGAATTCAATCTATACTACTCTGACTGCTCACCTTGCTCTCACCCATTTCAGCTGCTGCATATTTATAGAGAGTATTCCAGTACACTTAGGAAGGCGTCAGAAAGCCAACAAGTTTTCACAGACTACTTCTTCAATATGGGCACAGAGGATGGGGTCAAATCCACTCTATGCAAAGTGAGGACTAATTTAGATAATAAAACTAAGAATTTCTGAAATCTGAAACAAATGCACGTTGGCTGCTTATTAAATAAAATCATGTAATTATAGTTTTTCAACTTCTTGTTTCTCATTTTTTTCAGGATTTTCTACCTGTGACATCATGACTGCATTAAACAGCTCTCCTAACTTCTCAAATCTAGTTTCATTTTTTTTTTTTGGCCCAATTTATAACATGGACAAAGTAATTACTAATGACATATTTAGTAGCAATTAAAACTTAAACTATTTTTCCTGTCTCTTTAGAGAAACATATATACAAAACAACTATTTCTAAGATAAATATAAAAGTATAAGTAGTGTCACAAGAAAAGTCTAAATAAGCAAATGCATGGTACAAAGATGATAATTAAAATGAAGAAAAGCTGTTATCAATCCTGAAAAACAGGTTTTTCAGCCCTGAAGTTTGATTTTTTTAATTAAAAAAAAAAAAAGACCCAACTCACGTTCCATTTGCTCAAACATCACTGAGAAGAGGAAGTCTCGTGGTGTCATATAATATTCTCCTTCATGTTCGAGTGAAGAAAACTGCATGAAGCGCTGCTTACGAAGAGACAGTTTCCCAATATATATTATTCCATGTTCAACATTTTTCTAAAAGAAAAATAAATTGCAATTTAAGATTTTTTCAGTGTTATTCCCAGTCACTTCTAGGACAATCTTTAAAAAGTAACTTTCACGCTTGGATCTGACAATCCCCAAACTTTTAAAATCATTCATTTAACAAATATTAACTGAGTGCCTACTTCGCACTGAAGATACAATAGTGAATAAGACTAACTTGAGGGAAGTGACATTCCAAAAAGGGAGACTGGCAATTAATGAATAAATGTATAAAATAATGTAAAATGGTAAGAAGTACTACATAGAAATATAAAGCAGGACAAGAAAGGGATAAGGTGGTAATACCTTAAGATAGTCAGAGAAGGTCTTTCTAAAGAGGTAACATTTAGAGAGATTAAACGAGGTGGAGTTAGTGTGTCCTGGGGTTGGGGGGTCTCTGGAAGAAAAGCATTCTAAGCAAGCACAAAGTCCATGAGGTGGGAACAAACTTGGTGTGGTCAAGGAACAGCAGAAAGGCCACGTTACCAGAGTGACTGAGGAAAGAAGAGAGTGGCAGAAGAGAGTCAGGAGGGCAACAGAACATGTGAAGTTGTGCTTTCATAAAGATAAAATATATCATATTAGATAAATAGCTTTGCTTTCAGAAATGTGAGAGAACCATGGGTAGAAAGAGCTAGCAGAAGGATGGGTAAAATATTGCGGAATATATAGGAATATGGTGGAAGAGTCTGCACCTCAGGCAGTAGGACTTAGACCTTGACTAAGTGCTAATGAAGAGAGTACTGAAATCTTTACAAAGAACTTTTTGTTGAGCATTTCTATGTATTAGGCACTGTACTAATCAAGTATTCACAGAGATTATTTAGTTAATCCTCATAATAACTTTGAGCAGTAGATACAGAAACTGAAAAGTAAATGGCAGAGGCAGGCTAAAAAGCTAGGTCTGACTCAAAGGGTTTTAATCTCTTAACTACCACACTATCCTCCTACACATGACCGGGCATTGTGAACTAGGGAGACTGGAGGAAGATGACACAGCAGTTAAAAGACACCTATGTCAATGCACGAATCTTGATACAAGAACATATTATCTGTGAAATCCAATAGCAGGCTTTCATTCTGGATTGCTTTCCTGAGACACTGCTCCAACCTGGACCACAGTATCCTTCCTGGACATATCACCTTCTTTTCACACTGAATACTGATTCTATAATACTCCCTGACACACAGGCAATGTTCAGTGACTGCTGACTTGAATTGAAATGGGAAAAACATGAATTCCAGTTGCTTAAATCTCTCTTAATTCAAAGCTGTCAACCCCTTCTTTTGGCTGATTTCACTTCTCTGACCAGTATTAATTCTCTCTCTTAATTAGACAACAGGCTTCCTTGAGCAGCTAGTTTTACACCTCTTTTGTGTTGTCAGTGTCTACCAGAATATTGCACGTGTACAGAATATCAATAATATTGTAATGATCTGTACCCTCACCTTCCCTATGCCTTTCCTTTTCTTTTCCCTTAAATGACTACTACAAAAATAGCTGAAGGGGAATGTTTTAATTACGTAAGTCCACACTTACCATCCCTGTAATCAGAAAACTAAATTTTATTGATACTTTCTGAACATTTTAAACGTGGGGCAAATATACATGTTTTCAACCAACAACTTGATCCTTTTTGTAAAAATAAACAAACTCTTCTTTCCAAACCTCAACCAACTAAAAAAGGTCAGCTACTCGTTTATCCCTGTCCTCTACTGGTGCCATAACAAGATAGGCCATTAACTCTATGTTTCTTCTGATTGTCCTTTAACTTGTAGCAATCTTATTCTTTCCTGGTCCTAACTAATATCAAATCTCATCAAGAAGTAAAAACACTAACCTCCCACTCTCTTACAGCAAGACATGAAAACTATTTTCAAAGAAATTCTGTTTTTTTTTTCTTCTAGGAGGTTTAGACCCCACAAACTCCTCTATCTTATGGTTACCATTTTTATATGCTTATACATGCCTATAACTCATACAGGATAACATTTTTGAAGAGGCTTGAGTCAGTTATTCAGGGAAGTGCCACCTTACTGAGTTGAAAGGTTGAGTGAACTGTCACTCCTCTGAATTTTGGGTAAATATCCGCTGTAGTGAACAAGAAAAGGTAGAGGAATTGAAACTAAAGCTCGCTTTCTTTCAGAGGTTGATTTCCGAGCTTGAGGCTGTCATTGAATTGCAGACCATGAATTTAGAAGGTCACTTATATAAAAATGACCTCTGAATTTGTCCGACTGCCATGACTCTACCAGTACATGGTGAGGTATAAAACCTTCCAACAACGCTATCAACATCCCCCCAATTAATTTTGGTATGGTAGCTTTTCCTTCCTGCTACTTTATAGTCTAAATATACCTATTCTACTACCCCCAAACCTTTCAACTCCCACTGGCAGCACTAATAATGTCTCTCCTTTTCCTAATCCTTTCCACTACCTCTCATGCTCTGCTTATAGAGTACAAAACTATCATCTGGAGGTCATCACCACGGCAGATTGTAATCCTACCATTTTCCTTAGGAAATATGCAGAGGAAGCCCCCAAGTCACCATCTCCTACTATTAGAGTCTTTCTGTTCATCCTAAGCCCCACCTTCTCTGAAGAAAACACTGAATTGAGCATTTACTAATTTGAGGAGACTCTATGAAGAGACAGAACACATAAGAATCAAGGGGGCAACTCTGTAGTATTATAATATACTGTAGTATTATATATTAATATATAATACTCTGTATTATAGTATCTAATGTTTATTAAGTATGTAGTATATGCAGAGCAGGGTGCTAATATCTTTACATACATGTTCTTACTCAGTCTCCACAATGCCCTTAATAGTAGACACCATTTTTGTCATCTTCGTTTTACAAAAAAACAAAACAAAACACGGCTTGTGAAAGTTAACCAGCTTGCCTAGATTGTAAGTGATAGCACAGGCAGTATGACATCGACCCCACTGTCTCAACCACGATCCTATACTAGCTCCTGTTAGAATAATATAAATTAGGAAAATAGAAAAAGCAGTGTGGGTAATGGTAGTTGGGAAAGTTTTTATGAAAAGAATAGGATTTAAGCTAAACTTCAGAGAATAAATAACAAAGAACAGAACTAGAATTAGTCATCCTTTAGTCCCTGGGCTAACTGTTGTCCATTTCCTAAATGGTATGTATTACTTCTCTAGTTCAATCAAATTTAAAGTAAGTAGGATGCACTGAATGTGTTTCTTTGCTACAACAAAATTTATGTAAAGGAAAAAACATGTATTGTTCTGAAATTACCAGAGCCTTTCTAATTCCAAGTTGATGAACCAACATAGTTTTTTTAGGTCATCTTTATTATACGGTAGTAGAATTTTAAAAGTACATTTTAAAGGATCACTAATATAATCAATGTGCAGTCTATATTTATGCTTATTTCATAGAATTTGGAAGATTAATTTGCCAATGCCATTTTTAACCTTTTATTCATCTGTCAGGCTTAGCTTGCTTTACTTCATTTTTATAATAATTCTGATCAAATCCCAGACTTGATAGATTTAATGGTCAAGAATGTAATAACCACAATATTGTTCCCAAGAAGAAAAAAGGTGCCTTATTATATCATTTCCACGAATGCACTGTAATAAAAGACAAGTCTGTTTTTTGTCTATTTTGTCAACTAAACTCTTGAAGCATAAATTTCATCTTTGTTTCACTGTACTGTGCAAAGCATTTGGCCTGGTGCCTTACACATATTGGGACTATAACTGACATACGACATAGAATTTTAAGAGTTAAAAGGGACTTAGAGATCATCTAGTCCAACACTTCTGTGTAAAGGACCAGAAGTCATGTCTTCTGAGTTCCATACCCTGTTTGGTTGACTAGTTTGCTTATTAACTACTTCAGATAAATGTTGGGAACAAGTGGCTAAGGTCCAAATGCTGCTAATTTATAGCCTAGGGAAATGCATGCCAAATTATTCCTTATTAATAACTTGAACAACTAAAAACATAGTTTACAATAAGCCTTTGGCAGAAAATGTAAACTATTTCTTAATCTGTTCTTTTCCTTTCTTTCTTCACTTCTTCCTTCCTTCCGTGTGCTTTTCCTGGTAACATGTGCATGCTCTCTCTTTTCCCAGTTTTCTCTTCCCTCTTAGGTTTCAGGTTGCTTTTTTTTTGTTGCTGCTATTTTCACGTTCCCTGAACTAACCATGTTGCTTCGGGTACTCATTTACTTTAATCTCTGTTATCTCTTTTTCACTGTGGCATATTTGTGGTAGGTTAGGCTTGGTAAACTGAGCTAAGGCAAAGAAAACGGCTTGTAGACTTAAGTAAGCACAGTTAGAATATCAGTTTGGATGGGGAGGATAAGGAGATATAATAAACGTCAAGATATCAAAGTTATTTGAGACCAGCCTGAGCAATGTAGTGAGACCCTGTCTCTATAAAAATAATAGAAATTAAAAATTTTTTAAAAATCAATATTAGGCTGGGCACGGGGGCTCACGCCTGTAATCCCAGCACTTTGGGAGGCCGAGATGGGTGGATCACTAGCTCAGGAGATTGAGACCATCCTGGCTAACACAGTGAAACCCCGTCTCTACAAAAAATACAAAAAAATTAGCCAGGCGTGGTGGCAGGAGCCTGTAGTCGCAGCTACTCGGGAGGCTGAGGCAGGAGAATGGCGTGAACCCAGGAGGTGGAGCTTGCAGTGAGCCAAGATCGTGCCACTGCACTCCAGCTTGGGCAACAGAGCAAGACTGCGTCTCAAAAGGGGAAAAAAAAGAAAGGCAAAACAGAGTAGGAGATATTTAAACTGGATCTTAAAGGATGAGCAGGAGTTTGCCAAGACAGGGAACAGCAGTAGAGCAAGCTCCACTAAAGGTGGCTCTGACAGCTGGGGAGCCAGATTCATGATGTAGAGGGTCTTTGAGCTACGTGACAAAAATGGACAGAGCAAAGTAACAGCAGCCATACAGTACTGCAAAGATCATCATGAATTTTCACATTTTCTTTTGTTAATCTATAAAACAGCCACCAAATATGTAAGACACTGGAGCCTATATGGAAATTTGGAATTGGATATCTGATACCATGATTCAGCACTCTTAATCTACCTATCAATCTAATAAACTTAGTTAGTTTCAAAACCCTGCCATATTAAAAACATTAAATTATAAGTGCTAGATTAAAATACACTAATGGTAGAAGGGAGATCTAACAGCCTGACAGTAAGGCAGGAGAGAAAAATAATACAAAACAGTGACAAGTGAAATGAGTGACTGTGGCATAAGTTTTAATCATTGAGGTTTATTAAGCCAGCTGTACGCTGTGTCCGGGAAAAACATAAGCTACAAACGTATCTGTGGCTGTTTTTCTGGAGGTTTTCAGGAGTTTTAGTATTTATACATTTCCTTAAAATGAGGGAGGGCATGTAGGAAGAGGGGCAGGTAGGGGTAAGGCGAATGGTTACATTCCTGTGAGACTTCCGTTAGTGCCAAGTGAATCTACATTTTACAGAAGATAAGGTGAGTGGAGAGAAAGGGAGTACTCCTTTTCTCTTTGTACTTCCCCTGGGGAGATACATTTGTAATTCACATTATCAGTGTAGAATTTAACACACTTTAGTTTTAGGAGCTAGACTTAGACTGCACACCTAAAGTTATAATTGGCATGTCCTTGTTTATGGGAGGCTAGCAAAGAATTTACTTATGAATAACCTGTGGGGTAGCCCTTCCCACATGCCTAAGGCTTTTTTCCTTTCCAGGAGGACCTCGCTAAAGTATACTGTTGCATGATTCAGCCTCCAGGCTTAAGTTTGGGGGTCCTGGGACTTTAAATTTTTCTTTATAGTAGACACAGCTGCAATTGCCTGGAGCAATCAATGTTATTACAACCAATCAACAGGCCCAGGTCTATACATGGTGATGATTTTCTGTCCAGAGTAATTTATTATTAGGGAATATCAGAATGTAGAAAAATATGAAATACATTTTAGCTGTTTTTAATGTAAATAATACAAAAAAATTGTTTTCCTGCTTACACAGCTAATTTTAGTTACCTGGGAAGATTCACATACACCACACGTCTCATACTCGACTAATGCCATATAAATTCAACATTATTGTCTGATTTTACTATATATTCAAAGTACTTCGTAGAATGTATGTTATATAAAAATACCAGGACTATATCTACATAAACTGAAAATAGAGCTGTGAGTGGAGACGTAGTCTTTCAGAAAAATAAAGGTAGACAGTTTGGGGTTGTCAAATACTGTTACATGTCAAATAAAATTATACCACATGATGCAAATGCTTTCACCTTTCTAACAATGTTAACATACACTTTTTTTTTTTTTTTTTTTTGAGACGGAGTCTCGCTCTGTCATCCAGGCTGGAGTGCAGTGGCACCATCTCGGCTCACTGCAAGCTCCGCCTCCTGGGTTCATGCCATTCTCCTGCCTCAGCCTCCTGAGTAGCTGGGACTACAGGCGCCCGCCACCATACCCGGCTAATTTTTTGTATTTTTAGTAGGGACGGGGTTTCACCGTCTTAGCCAGGATGGTCTTGATCTCCTGAGCTAGTGATCCGCCCACCTCGGCCTATAAAAGTGCTGGGATTTCAGGTGTGAGCCACTGCGCCCAGCTTGCTGCCATCTTATGTTTAAGCATACTAAGTATGAACAATCCTAGAGGACCTCAAGGGAAACTGATCCGTTTTAGTTTCTCAGAAAATGTAAATAAGGTTAGAACCATAATGCCTTGACTGCTGCATTCAACCTTTTAAAAACTGTTGTCCAAGGAGTTAATAATTAAAAAAAAAAAAAAGACACAGTAGAGGATTAGACATAATTAAGATTATTCTGAAAAGGCACACATTGCCTTCATATATTATGTGGAGAAATAAAAGCAGTACAAAGCGGGTAACAGCGCTGCTACTATTCAACCTGCAAAATTGGAGAGAATTTTTTGTCCCTCCTCACCTCAAACTGCTTATTGTAGTTAAACACAACATTTCAGAAGGAGTGGAACAAAAAATATTAATCTTAACCTTCATTTGAGATTTCCTAAGTTGCTTCTACAAACCTACTCGGTTGGCAGTGTATACAGTTACATATAAATAACCAATGGACTGGCAGGAGAAGCAGCTGCCTGAGGAACTAGCTGGTCAGGAAGAGAGGAAGGGTATGGAATGCAGTGGTGGAGATCAAAGAGCTGCTGAGGGCCTGTTGGTGGCTGTTATCCTATCCCTACCCGAGATGCAACTTACAGTCTTCTGAGGTGGAAAGTGGTGGGAGTGGAGGGATGGATTCCTTCTATTGCCATGATTTGCTTCTCAAACTTGCATCTACTACTAAATATACGGAAAAAGAGGAGCAGAAGAAATGCTGGGATTTGGGGCTATACTGAACACATGAGAACCATCCACATGGTTCTAGTTATATATAAAATGCTCCACGGATTTCAAGGATTACTTGTAATGCAGTAAAAAATGTGACAAAGGAATTAAGAGCAATGAGTGATGTGAACTGGATAAAAGAGATCTTTGAAAGCTGATGACTTCTGTTAAAACATTTCACTAGTTTATTGCCTCTAAAGCAACAGGTGCTTCACCACTCTGTCTCTACTTTTTATCCATGAAGTGACATATTGGAAAAAGTTAGTTCTCTGTTCTTTGTTTAACATTCTTTGGTCTCCACATTTCTCAGGAAGAAAGTGGGAAAAGAAAGGGCCTTCCCTATAGCTTTCAATATATATATACATGGCATTAGACAAAATATAGTGAGACCTATTCATTTGGGGCCTTTATTTTTGAATTTGTAATAATCTGGATAAAATATAAAATTACTCTGTTGTCTTTGAAGTTTCTGTGGTGTAACTGGATGACTATCTTTCCTTCTTAAAGAAACCTTTACAATCAGAAATTTTCATTTCATTAGACACAACTTTTCCATTTTGTTCTGAATTAGGGAGATTTTATTGCATATGAAACAAAATACTGCCAGACTAAATTAAAAAATATTCACTGCATAAGCTATGCCTCACAATACATTCTACAAAATGACAGCCAATGAGACAACTGTCATTCCTGGGAAACCTGGAAGCTCTGGGAACTACTCTCTCTGGCTTCTGAAATATCATCTGATCTATGATGGTCTAGTCTAGACTTTGTCCCAGAGACTGGAAGAAAGCTAGCATGGCTTTTTTTAGATGAGGATGGTAAAATGAAATGGCATATGCTTACACACACAGACACACATACACACATAATTTTTTTTTCAACCCCATAGATTTCTATCTGGAGAACAGTGGCCACTGTCAGGGGATGCTGATGAGTAAATAAACAAGCATCTTCTCTTTCAGTGCTTTCTCTTTCCTGATTAAATAACTGAACGGAATACTCATTTTTGCTTCTTCCATAATTACCTTCCAAGAGGTACACCATAACTACATATATTTCTGTCTCTGTTTGAAACAAAAAGTTTAAACTAGGTTTCGAATGATTAAAAAAAAAAAAAAAAGACTAGGCCGAGTAGGGTGGCTCATGCCTGTAATCCCAGCATGTTGGGAGGCCAAAGCGGGAGGATCCCTTGAGCCCAAGAGTTCGGGACCAGCCTGGGCAACACGGCGAGACATCATATCTACAAAAAAACACACAAATTAGCTAGGCATGGTGGCTCACACCTGTGGTCCCAGCTACTTGGGAGGCTGAGGTGGAGGTGGGAGGATCGCTTGAGCCTTGGAGGTCAAGGCTCCAGTGAGCCGAGATCGCACCACTGCACTCCAGCCTGAGCGACAGAGTGAGACTCTGTCTCAAAAAAAAAAAAAAAAAAAAAAAAAAAAGGCTAGAGCCTTAATTTAAAATCTGAATACTCCCACCAAGGTATCATCAATATCATTTATTGCAACTATAACTAAATAACATTTTTCTTAAGAATTGAATGAGCTACTTTAGTTTATTTTCCTCCACAGGAGAAGGTAAAATACTACTTGTGAACTCTTTCTACAACTATTCAACATTATCAATTTATTTAATAAACCTGTCTCCCATGACCAACCATCTTACAGAGATAAAATGGTGGGTGAAGAGGAACTCACTCCCTAGTGGGGAAGGCATAATAGAAGGTGATGTTAGAGCTGAAGTATGAAAGGAACAACAAACATTTAGCAAATGTGTATGTTCCACGAGGATAAATTTAAGTATTTTTCACACATTATTTCTCAACCATGACATTTTGATTTCTTACTTTTCACAATGAGATATGCAACAGACTAATATTTTTCAGTGTTATATAATTAAATTTGAATAGAAAACTAGCAACAGGTCTGGTATCTTGATTTATCTTGACTGTGATCTCTTTTTTTTGGGCAGCTGAGAAGTAGATGCAGAGCAGTAACAAGGAACTTCTGTGATATAAGCTCTAATTTCAGGAATCTTATGTACCCATGCAAAAAGACTTCCTGGAAACTGAGAACTTCAAGTAAGTGGTGCTATTGGGGGGCTGAGTCATAAACAGAGGCTACCACTAGGGATAACAACATTTAGGATATTATATCCTATAATATATGACACAGTATGAAGCAAAGAGGAAATGGATTAAAGGATCCCTCTCTTCTTCTATCCCTTCTTGGGGAACAGCTGCAGTCTGTAGCTGTATTTTACAGTTTGTGACTGCAGTAGGAAAGTGATTCATTCATATAGTATTTTGCCCTGCTCCCCCATTTTCTGTGACCCACTCAGACTTCCATACCCCAGTCCTCAGCAAATGGCTGTCACCTCCATGTGCTTCCCCAGCTTACAGGAAACTGACAGTGAGGATTCTTAAAGCTCATGGCTGAATACTGACTGATAGCAGTTTGCCTCTCTATCATCAAATCTCTCATGCCCCACCCCTAACCCTATACAAAATTTGCTTAAATACTGGAATTATTTTTTAAAAAGCCCTGCAAAGTATGTTGATTGCGTACAAATAGATTTTTTTGAGACAATTTTGCTCTACAAATAGAAATTTTATCCAAAACAAAAATAGAACAAAAATTTTTAAAACTTTCAGGTAAATGGAATAACGAAGGTTTGAATTCAGGAGCAGATTTGCAATTTCTTACTTAAAAAATTATACTTCTTTTAAAAAATTCCATTGACATTTTTTCTGAATTGGTCTTTGTACAATTCAGAAAACAAAACGTGTGTAAAACAAATATAGTACTAGCTCTCTTCAATGTCAATCTCAGTTTTGATCACTGTTAACAAGATTTTCCTAAAACAGATTTGACTTGCTGGGGTGTCCTTAGAGCTTCAGCATTCACTTGACTGACTTACATTAACTTGAGTAAACCTTTCCAAAAGACAGATTAAATAACCACTTACTTGCCTCTAATTAAAACACCTTACAAAGCTAAGCATGTAATATAGCCTCCCTTTTTAATTTGGCTAACTTACTTGTTAAGAATTAATTCTGGGCTGAGCTTGGTGGCTCATGTCTGTAATCCCGGGACTTTGGGAGGCTGAGGGAAAAGGATCACTTCAGGCCAGGAGTTGTAGACCAGCCTGGGCAACACAGCAAGACCCTGTTTCTACAAAAATTTAACAAATAAAAAAATTACCCAGATGAGGCCGGGCGTGGTGGCTCACACCTGTAATCCCAGCACTTTGGGAGGCCGATGTGGGTGGATCACAAGGTGAGGAGTTCAAGACCAGTGGCCAACATGGTGAAACCCTGTCTCTACAAAAATACAAAAAAATTAGCTAGGTGTGGTGGCGTGCACCTGTAATCCCAGCTACTTGGGAGGCTGAGGTGGAAGAATTGCTTGAACCCGGGAGACAGAGGTTGCAGTGAGCCAGGATCATGCCACTGCACTCCAGCCTGGGTGACAGAGCGAGACTCCGTCTCGGGAAAAAAAAAAAAAAAGTTACCCACATGTGGTGGCGCACACCTGTAGTCCTAGCCACTGAGGAGGCTGAGGCAGGAGGATCACTTGAGCTCATGAGTTCAAGGTAACCAGGAGCTATAATTGTGCCACTGCACTCCGGCCTGGGTGACAGATTTTGTCTCCAAAAAAAATTAAAATAATAATAATAATAATAATAAATTAAAAGAAAAAAATTCCAGTAGTTATCTGCTCTAGGAGTCCTTCTAGAAGCAGCTATTTTGGGTTAGGTGTCCTCCCTTGTGGGCATATAGAACCCTGAGTAAGTTTTTATCAAAGCCGTAGTAACCCTGCACTGGAATTGACTGTTTACTACATTGAAGTCCTCAAGAATAGAAAGTATCTTTTTTATTCTGTATCCCCAGTGCCTAGTGCATGGCTAACATGGTAACATTCATGGGTTTTTATGAATGGGAATCAATTCCAAACTCAAAGTGTGTCCTTAAAAAATAATTTTAGAGCTGGGCTTAGTGGCCCACGCCTTTAATCCCAGCACTTTGGGAGGCTGAGGCAGGAAGACTACTCTAGCCCAGGAGTTTGAGACTAGTCTAGAGAACACAGGGAGACCCCATCTCTAAAAAATACTTAAAAAATTAACTCAGGCATGGTAGCACATGTCCGTGGTCCCAGCTACTCAGGAGGCTGAAGTGGGAGGATCACTTGAGCCTGCGAGGTTGAGACTGCAGTAAGCCAGTGAGCCATGATTGCGCCACTGGACTCTAGTCTAGGTCACAGAGTGAGACCACATCTCAAAAAAAAAATATATTTTAGTCTGTGAACCAATATGCAAAAGTGGGTTATGCTGATGTATTTTAAAGCCTTATTAATAATTTACTGAAATATCTTTAGATAACCAGGTATATACTCTGCTATGTGCAACCTCACTAAAGATATACACAAATAGGGGCCCTTTAGTTTCCCTTTAACTGTGAATTACTGCATATTGCTAATTACTTTAGATTTTAAAAATGCCTTTGTAACAAGAGGAAAGAGGTAAAGCCATTGACAGGTGGTGGCAGTGTTAATTGTACCAAAGGATACTGCCTTATTTTTTGCTAAGCATAGAAATCATGGAATCTTAGAAACAGAATGCTCTGAAACTGGATTACACCAGCTGCTTCACATTCTCCTGTAAATCTGAATGAATGACTTGATGGATTTCAGGCCTTATACCATGGTTGATTAAGGTTTTAGTGGAGTTTTTCAGCTTCATCTTGGAGTACATTAACAGACTGTAATGAGATATTTCTAAGATAAAATTCTGCTAATAAAATGTACTTACAGGAAATGAGCAGAGAATGAGCCAGATATTATACCAAAACAGGTAGTTTACCAGCAAAGGTACTAAGATACATGCAATTCATATTTCTGTTCTTGTTTATTAATTAAATCACCAGTAAATAAACATATAAATTGCACAATACAAAAATAAAGTAATACAGATATGATTATATAATATTCTGGCAAATTAATGTATTATTTAAGCAAAGCTCTGCCTTTTTTTTTTTTTTTTTTTTTTGAGATGGAGTTTCATTCTTGTTGCCCAGATTGGAGTGCAATGATGCAATCTTGGCTCACTGCGACCTCTGCCTCGTGGGTTCAAGAGATTCTCCTGCCTCAGCCTCCTGAGTAGCTGGGATTACAGGCTCCCGCCACCACGCCAAGCTAATTTTTTGTATTTTTAGTAGAGAAGTGGTTTCACTATGTTGGCCAGGCTGGCCTTGAACTCCTGACCTCAGGCGATCCACCCACCTCAGCCTCCCAAAGTGCTGGGATTATAGGCGTGAGCCACCACGCCCGACTCAAAGCTCTGCTTTATATCAGTTATGAACACATATAGAGCAAATCATTGAAGATCTAGCACAAATTTGCCAAAGTCTCCCTTTCTGCTTTTACCTTATTCTTTCTGAAATATTTTGTAAGATACCCATGGTCTCAAAAAAATATATTAAATATATGATCCAATAAAATACATCATTAACTGAAAAAAAAATCTATGCTCTCAGTAATTTCTGAGGATACTTTTAACAGTGAAGATTCTAAAAAATTTCATTGCAGAATTTGCAGTATAACGACGGAAACCAAACAAGTTTTGTGTTTTTTTTGGTTATTTTTCTGTTTTGCTTTACAGTAGCACCAAGCATAACTAAAGTAAAACTACTACTAAATATGTAGAAAACAATTTCTCACTTTACTACTTCAATTGCCACCACTACTAGAACCAGGGTCACTTTTCTCCTTCAACTGCCTCTACCCATTTTTCTTTTACAACAGTTGGTGTCAAATGGGGAAATGTGAGTGCTACATCTTAACCTCAAGCACAGGAAGCAGTATAAAATTATGCCAGTGAATCATATACTAAGTAAAATTGTTAGCATTTGCCCAGGCAGCAGTGAGGTCTACACCAAATACAAAGTTCTCTGGTGCAGGTTAAAGAAAAATCTTTACCTTGATCCCCAAGAATTTTGGAATCTTATATGAGAAACAAAACCAGTGAAAACTTGTAGTTTATAAGTTGTTACATACATACTTTTAAGGGTAGGCATGGACAGAGCTAGCATTTGGGTAATCTTTCCCTTTTAAAACTTATTGGCGAATCTACTCCTGTGTCTTTATAATCAAGAATAATCCTAGTTAGATCTTGGGAAGAGAGGGGAGCAGACATTTGTAGACTAGAATAGACAGAGCCTGATATTCTACAATGATCCAGGCAACCTAAATCTCCAAACTTGAATTGCTTGTGAAGTACTCTTAAATATTTAAGAGTAACTCATAAATATTTGAAAACTCAAATGAATTTTGTCACTTTTAGTCTAAAATTAGTTTCTAAATATTTATGGGCTATTGTTTAGATAGTCTCTTAACTTATAACTTTATAAAACTTCATGTAAGTAACAAATATTATTACCAGTATTAATAATATTCCTGAAATTATGGGTATACTCCTTAGGCTGTGAAAACTTGAATACCCCAACTCACTTACAGGCTGGAGGATGAATAAACTTGAAGAAGCTCCCTTGAACAATGAAGGTTAGCGGCAACAGACAAAGGTGTCTGTTCCATTTATAAAGGTGTAAACAGGATAAGCTAGTAAAACAGGGCTAACTGGGTTAGAATAGAGAATGTACAGAGTCAGAACAAAAGAGATGAACTAGTGAAGAGCAAGAGGCAAACATCAACAATTACCTGATCTGAAGGTAACAGCAGGTAAAAATTAGCAGTAATATAGTGATGTAATCAAAGCAGTGAAGTGGAAAATAAGTTTAGATCTAGCCTTTGAAACATTTTATGTGAAGGATAAATACTAAGAACTAGGAAGAGACAAGGATGTAACCTGAAAATTTAGAGCAGAGGTTCTGCAACCTCCACCTCCTGGGTTCAAGCAATTCTCGTGCCTCAGCCTCTTGAGTAGCTGGGATTACAGGCATGCACCACCACGCCAGGCTAATTTTTGTATTTTTAGTAGAGATGGGGTTTCACCATGTTGACCAGGCTGGTCTCAAACTCCTGGCCTCAAGTGATCCACCCACTTTGGCCTCCCAAAGTGCTGGGATTACAGGTGTGAGCCACTACTCTGCCTACAGCAGAGGTTGTTAACCTTACATGACATAATCATACTTCTGGGGTTCATAACTCCCTGAAATCTGTGTGAAACATGTTTGTGCATTTTTTTTGGGAAAGAGTATGTAACTTTTACCACATAATCAGATTCACACCCTATTCAAAGATCAGGAAAAATGACAAAGATGAATGATAAAATGGTAAAATACAATAATTAGTAAAATAAAATGTCTCAATTTTAAGTACTGCACATGTTAGAATAATGTATATAGTTAATGAAGTTTAAACAGCTGAGATGAATATTTGACTCAGTCCCTTTTTGATATCTAGTAGTAAAGGTCTCTTTTAAAATTTAAGTGAAAAGAGCTTCCCCAACATGACTAAGTATGAAATGTAAAATCTATTAATTCCAGGTCGTCTAAAAATGTCACCAGCTAAAGCAGATTAATTAAAATAAAGAATACACACAACTGCTATCTAGCACAAATAAAGCAAAGAACTACAGGAAATCATTGCTATACAAAATTTTTTAATAAAAGCTTGGTCTTTAACAAAACCTTACATGCATATCTGCATAATTCTGATTTTTGTTTTCACTATACCTTTTCCTGGATGTGGCAACAAAGCCACTGCGGGGTGCCTTCCCCTGCTCTATATAAGAAAGTGGCCATCACATTAACTATGATAAATACTTATAGCTTTTAGTAGAGAAACAACTAAAGAGAAATACGGATGACAAGAGACTGGAGAGCAAGGAGACAGAGGCAAGGGCTAGTCTCCAAAAGGGCCTGGACAGCTTACTTTCCCTCTAATGACACAATGTGGAACTACAATAATCATGTCTTAGCTTCAGCACTAATAGCTTTATTTCTATAAAAAACTCTATCTACTGAAGATACAATAGCCAAAACTTTTAACAGTAACTAGTCTTCTCAAGTCATCATAAGAAGAGGATGGTTTTTTACAAGTTTCCTTTTGACTTTTCCCCTAATTTTTCTATAATATACATGTATTTCAATAAGAAAAAAAGCCAACATAAGTAATTTTTAAAAAAGAATTGAGAAACAAGCAACAGCTCTAGCCCCCTTCCTGATATATATCAAAGAATTTCAGTAAACATAAAATATTATTTTGTTAGATATGAGTTCTAAATTTCTCTTCAAAGAATATGTACGTTCAATTATTTGCTTTCTACTTTTAAACTTAACTTCCTTCTAAAACAACTTTTTCGATTACCTACTCCACCCTGACTCATTCTAATTACCTGCTCATTCTCCACACTGACTCATTCCAATTTCCTGCTCTGCCATAAGCGTTTTTCCCACCAAACCACTCACCTCGTCACTCTCTTTAGCCAATTGGAATTAGTTTAGCCTGTGCGGTCTAACCCTAGCCAATAGGGGAAAGACACAGCAGCAGGGGCCACGTGCGTCAGGGGTAAGAACCCCTTCCCCTCCCTTGTCCAAGTGTGCGCTCACCATTGTTCCATCTGTAAGGGTGCACTCTTCTGTAGAAGTACATTGCCTTGCTGAGAATTAAAAAGAAAAATTTATATTCGAGTGCTATTTCTTTTGCAGCATGGAAACTTCATTTATAACCATTTCTTCAGTGTTTCAGGAAGCAATCTTTTTACAACTATAATTTAAGATGGATTTAAGCACTGCCTAATGGTCAAGTCTACTAATGAAATACAAAGTACTAGTTTAAAAACAAAAAGGCTGGGCTAGCTCGTGCCTGTAGTCCTAGCTACTCGAGAGATTGAGGAGGGAGGCCTGCTTGGGTCTAGGAGTTTGCCTTGAGCTATGATTGCACCACTATGCTCTGGCCTGGGTGACAGAGACCTTGTCTATATAAGTAGAAAACAAAAACAAAAACAAAAAAGTTGCAGTATTAAATAAATAAACATGCTTCAATCACTGATAAAAAGTGATCAGTCAGTATTAAGTTTTTTAAAAAATAAAAGTGTGTCTCTGTAACATACACTACTGATTGCCTTCTTTGTATTGCAACGGTTTCCTGGTTAAACCCCAATGCTTCCTCATAATCATTATTTTCCGGCTTGCCATTAAAGTATCTTACACTTGGTATGTCTGAAAATAGGAAATACTAGGACAGACAAGTCTTTCATATATACTTCAACATATGTCGGCAGCTGGATCAGTTATCATCTGATAATTAAATGAGCCTTTGGGAAGTGCTCAGCTGTTTCCTGTTTTTCCTTTGCAGTAGGGCAGTCACAGCTCCATGCATGGGGCTCCCGCTAAAGCAACAGTCAAAGCAGTACTACTACCATCACCGAAAGAGCAGTTCCCTGACCTGAAATTCAATCCTGGAGCATTCCAAGCATTCCAGAACTTCCCAGGACTGGGCCTGAATGGAGGCAGAGCCATATTGAAAATGTGCTGATTTGAGCTGGTTTCTTAATTGGGCAATTATGACCAAGTTAAACTGAAAAAGTTTTTGTCCTTAAAACAACAGTGTGATTTAATCTCCTGACATTTAAGAAACATAGAAATCAACCCATTTACAGCTTCTCACTGTATATAATCTTCTAATTGCATATACTAGTGAATAAGAAAAATGACATAATTTCAAACAGTAGATGTGCTGCATTATTCATATTTTCCTTTGAAATATCTGGAACAGTTTGTGGAAACACATTGTGCTTTCATATTTAAGGTTCATTTTGCCTAATTTTAAAAATGGTTTGCACTGGCCAGGCACGGTGGCTCACGCCTGTAATCCCAGCATTTTGGGAGGCTGGGGCGGGTGGATCATGAGGTCAGGAGATCGAGACCATCATGGCTAACAGGGTGAAACCCCGTCTCTACTAAAAATACAAAAAATTAGCTGGGCGTGGTGGCGGGCGCCTGTAGTCCCAGCTACTCGGGAGGCTGGGGCAGGAGAATGGTGTGAAGCTGGGAGGTGGAGCTTGCAGTGAGCCGAGATCACACCACTGCACTCCAGCCTGGGTGACAGAGCGAGACTCCATCTCAAAAAAAAAAAAAGGTTTGCATTTCCAGGGTACATACAGCTAAGTGATGAGGGACTGAGGACAAAGATGCCTGCGATCTTAAGGTATACAAGTTTCTAGTACACAACACACAAAGCTAATGATATCCATGTGGATAAATTTCAGATTTTATAACACCTTATTTCCTTAGAAATATCTATGAACTATCTATGGAACCACATATCTATGGAACTTTCATAGATGTCTATGAAAATTTTAAGTCCAGGCTATACTTAAAAAATATGATTCATTATTATTTTTATATTGAAATTACTTATACTCTGAAAACATTTAATAATGTTATTTATGAAGTTATTGAGACAATATATTTACTACTAATTTACTCTACCAAATATTTACTGCTTTTTAAACTATAAATAAAACATTTAAATTCATATACTGCTACTATTAGTGGCTTATGGTATGTTTATGCACTGTTGTAATTCATAAAACTCCAAAATTCACAGTAACAGAAGCATAATTTGTATATATTAGCTACCAAAACACATGGTTTATAGAACAAGAACAAACAGTAATATTTACTTGGATTCCACTAAACAATATAAATGCAAAAGAAAAGGTTAAATATACTTTGCTGTTACAATTTGTTGTTCTTTCCCCCAGAAGAGTCACTGTATAGATTTACAGTAGGATCGTTAACTACTGTCCTATTACACAATGAAGGAATGTAAGACAACCTCTCATTCATGCAGGACAAACAGCTATGCCAAAAGCACAAATTACATCTAATTACAGGGTATAACTTTGTCATCTCTCTTTTCATAATCTAGCCATTTACAACTTTGATTTTTGACTTCCATTTGGGTTTATTAACATCATAGCTTTGTCATCACCTGTTTCTACAGATATTTTTACCTGAGGCAGTAAAGTATAAAAACTTCTTTGCATTCTTCCTTTACTGTTGCAAGAAAGCTTTAGTCTTCACTGGGATTACAATGTTTCATGGTTATTAAACTTCTGTATGTTGCTATAAAGTTTACTGCTCTTGGCCTACCAATTTTACATGTACTGTCATTAAACCAATGCACTGCACACAAATATACTAGCAGTACACTCCAATAAGTTCCAGTTTTACCTACTGTTAATGTCCTATTAGCATATATATTTTTTCTTTTTCACAAAAATAATCACTACAAATCTATGGTCAGAGAGCTTGAAATAAAAGAAAACAATGCCAATTTAATTTTATGATTAGGGCTCTTATAGCAAATTCAAATAGATCCATCTTATTAACTACATTGAGTGTTTAAAATATTCACTGACATGCAATAGACAAAGATTCTACAACTAATAAAACTGCAAATTCACTTCCTAAGTTATTAATAATATAGTTCTGCTTGTTTAAACATAACGGTCCACACTTCTTGCTTTTATTTAACATTTGTAGTCATCTTTTAGTCAGATTGTACTCACAAAATAAAAAATGAGTTCAAAATATGAATTTAAATAATATCAAAGAAAAGCAAACCATCTAGTATTCTCTATTTTAGAATTTTGACAATTTTTAAATTTAATGCCCAATATATTACTTGTATTAAACTCAAATACCAAGGTTTATGAAAAAACATTTTTTAGATAATACTTTACAGCAACATTAAAAAACCCCAATTAGCTGACTCACTAGAAGAAAGCCATTAGAAGTTTGTGGCAATTGGTCCTATATTTATCATAATTGTTGCATCTCAGCTCTCATGGTTCAGTTTCACAGTTTTGTAAATTATCCCCTCTCCCCCTAACTATCTGGGTTACCCGCTCCAGTAGCAGATTAAGATCCCTCTGACGATTACAGATCCCTGAATCTACTTCTTTTTCAGAGCAGTTCACTATCCGTTTTCTTCTGTAAGCCTTTTTTAATAGAAGGAAAATGTAGAATTAGTCTATAATCAGCTTCTAGAATTTACCATACCCTCTGCTTTCATTCCTGTTGCAACAGAAAAAATATCCCTGCTGCTATGAAAATCCAACTTTTCTACTTGTGTTTTTTGTTTGTTTTTTTAAAGATAGGGTCTTGGTCTGCCGTCTAGGCTAGAATGTAATGGCGTGATCATGGTTCATTGCAGCCTCAGCCTCCCAGGCTCAAGAGATCCTTCCACGTCAGCCTGTCAAAGAGCTGGGACTACAGATGCACACCACCAATCTTGGCCATTTTTTTTTTTCTATTTTTTTGTAAAGATGAGATCTTGCTGTATTGCCCAGGCTGGCCTCAAACTCCTGGCCTCAAGTAATCCTCCTGCCTTGGCCTTCAAAGCACTGGGATTATAGGAGGGAGCCAACACACCTGGCGTGTTACAGCATATATTTTAGTCTTCCTTATAGCTTAAGCTTATGTTTATTACTCTCATTTTTCTCTCCATTTAAAAATTCTAACTTGCGCAGCATTTTTCTAAGTCACTTTAAATCTTTCTAGTATCAAGGTCAGCATAAATATACAAACATTTAAATATATTATGTAAAAATGATGCACTAAAGTTGGTGAGAGAAGATGCTTAATTTTGTTTTCCTAGAAGCTGCTCTCCCAGGCATCTTCTTCCCTCTTTCCCATTATTAACATTATTTGTCTGACATTCCAGAGAGTATAATCTATATCCTAGGAAAATTATCTGTCATTTTGTACATCAAAGCTAAAAGCTCTCCTCTCTCAGATGGGTTAATCAAGACTTGGCTGCACCCTCTCTTCCTTCCTCCCCTTTGCCAGGGACGAGGGGAGGAGAGAACCGAGTATTCAAGGCACCAGCTTTCAGGAGACTGGTTACATATGGGGCAATTGAGTATCAAAATAAATGGACTCTTTGAGTAAAATGGGAATCCATGAGTCCGTAGATATAAATGAATAAATGAGTAAACAGTGGAGAGGACAAAGCCCTATGAAGCCACAAAATTATCTCCCCACAAAATACTTATTAATGAGTATAAAGTACTTATTAAATTTTTAATGAAGAAACCTGACAGATGTCTTCTTACCAAATGATAAAAGTAATTGTAATTATCAGCAGTAGAAATCTAATTTGTTTACCTCCTAATATGATGCACTGAAAAGGACACAGCATGGCTTTAGTGGTATTTGTGAAAAAAGTGCATGAATCATGAGGAAACATTAACCAAACCTAAATTAAGGAAGATTCTGGAGATAGCCACTACTCAGTGATAGGTGAAAATGCTTTAAAACTGCAAATGCAAGTAGGCATAGGAACAATATGAATGGATTATAGATCGGAGGAAAAGCATGCTGATTTCGAAGTGAATTTAGCCATTTTAAGCACAGCTTTAGCTGGACACTCTTACCATTCATTCAACCACTCACTCACTTAACAGTCATTAATTAGTACCTATCATGAATTAGGGACTATACTAAGTATTAGTAAAATGATGAATAAAAGCTGAATAGTTAGGTATAAGTACTTCAGAATGGTAGTTATAAGATACTAAAAACTAAATGTGCACTTTAAGTAGATGACATTTCAGTGAATACTGAATCTTGATTTTTCTTTTTTGATAGATTCAAAGAAGTCAGACTTCGAACTGCATAGGTGGAGGCATTCTGCTTTCTCTGAACATGAAGACATCCGACTTAAATTTTATTAAGTAAATAATATCAAATTCAGCATTTCAATACAGACCCCAGTGTCAACCAGGAGTCTTGCCCCCCGATGTAGAGCTTTTATGCCATAGTTGGTCCAACGTTCTGCGGACCACTAAAGAGCAAGGATGGACTGCCCCAACCGGTTTTTGTAATTTCCTAAAATCATACATTCATTTTACTAGAGGATCATAGAAGTTAAAGACTTAAAACAAACTTTGGCAATTAAGACAGGATACCAAGATGCAAATGCCTGGTTGGAATGGATCAAATATTCCATCCACACGTTAAACAAAACAATTGTTATGCTTGTGTGCATGGCAGGCCAGAGGCCCAAACTGTCCCCTTTCCACTAAGGTGGTCCTCCAGTTGACCAGGCGCGGGCTGCATGGTAGTTCTTTTCCAGGACTCTACAGCCTCAAGTAATAAGTCATCCCAAGCTCTCTCTGCTATATCCCAAAGTCCAGCACCCTGCAGGTCAGCCCCCAAGGGCCATCTAGCTTCCATCTCCTAACACTAAGTTCACTTCGTGTCTCTCATGACAGGGAGGAAATTTAGCATTCCTTGGAGACTGGAAGGATGCAGTGAGCTTAAGAATTTTCAAGAGCTTATCAATGAGTCAGCCCTTGTTCATCCCCAAGCGGATGTGCGGTGGACCTTTACTGGACACTCTGCCGAATAACCAGAAGTGGCACTTGTGCTTTAGTCCAGTTGGCTATCCCTTTCACCCTAGCATCTCATCAACCAGAGGAAGGAAAAATAAGACATCGTAAAGCAAGAGAAGCCCCTTGGATCTTTCGACTCTCAGGTCTGTTTAGACACAATTAGAATCTCGTGGGGAATACCAGATCAGTTTAAAGCCCAAAATCAAATAGCTGCAGGATTTAAGTCAATATTTTGATAGGTAACAATAAAAATGTAGATTAGATAAACCACATCTACTACAACCAACAGCGATTTATTAACTACACTAAAAATGCTATTAAAGGAAAGCTGAACAATTAAGGGCTACTAGCCAGATGGCTTGGGAAAATAAGATAGCCTTAGACATGATATTAGCAGAAAGAGGAGGAGTCTGCATCATGATTAAAACTCAATGTTGCACCTTCATCCTAAACAACACTGCCCCTAATGGAAGTATAACAAAGGCACTGCAAGGTCTGACTTCTCTACCCAATGAGTTAGCCTGCAACTCAGGGGTAAATGACCCCTTTACAGGATGGCTAGAAAAGTGGTTTGGTAAATGGAAAGGAATAATAGCCTCAATTCTTACTTCCCTCACAGCCGTAATGGGTGTACTTATTCTTGTCAGGTGCTGTGTCATACCATACATCCGTAGGTTGGTGCAGAGGCTCATAAAAACGGCACTTACTAAAACCTCCCTTAACTATCCTCCACCTTATCCAGAGAAGCTTCTTCTTTTGGAAAATCAAGCAAAACAACTAAGCCAAGACATGTTAAAAAAACTTTGAAAAGAAAGCTGTTAAGGAAACACAAGGGTAGGGGTTGTTAGATATGAGTTCTAAATTTCTCTTCAAAGAATCAATATGTCAGTATGTTCAATTCTTTGCCTTCTACTTTTAAACTTAACTTCCTCATAAAGCAACCTTTTTCGATTACCTGCTCCACCCTGACTCATTTCAATCACCTGTTCCACCCTGACTCATTCGGATTACCTGCTCCACCCTGACTCCTTCCGATTACCTACTCCACCCTGACTTCATGATTCTGATCACCTGTTCTGTCATAACCATTTTTTTCCCACCAAACCACTCACCCCGTCACTCTCTTTAAATTACCCAATTGAAATTAGTTTAGCCTGTGCAGTCTAACCCTAGCCAATAGGGGAAAAATACAGCAGCAAGGGTCACGTGCATCAGGGATAAGAACCTCTTCCCCTCCCTTGTCCAAGTGTGCGCTCACCATTGTTCCGTCTGTAAGGGCGCACCCTTCTATAGAAGTACCTTGCCTTGCTGAGAAAAGAAAATTTTATATTCGAGTGCTATTTCTTTTGCAGCACCAAAACTTTATATATAACACTAGCAAGACAGGCCAACATGCAGATTCAGGAAATACAGAGAACACCATTAAGATACTCCATGAGAAGATCAACCAACCCCAAGACACATAATCAGATTCTACAAGGTCAAAATGAAGGAAAAACTGCTAAGGGCAGCCAGAGAGAAAGGCCAAGTCACCTACAAAGGGAAGCCCATCAGACTAACAGTGGAACTCTTAGCAGAAACTCTACAAGCCAGAAGAGACTGAGGGCCAATATTCAACATTCTTAAAGAAAATAATTTTCAACCCAGAATTCCATATTCAGCCAAAGTAAGCTCCATAAGCGAAGGAGAAATAAAATCCTTTCCAGACAAGCAAATGCTGAGTGATTTCATTACCACCAGGCCTGCCCTGCAAGAGCTCCTAAAAGAAGCATGATATCAAATATCTTGTTTAAAAATAAATCTTCTCTTTGTGGTCACTTTCAAAATTTAAACAAAATAAAACATCCATTAAAACATGTTCCTATTCTTATTCTTCACACCCAGGAACTGAAAATGTTAAAAGGTTAGAAAATAAGAATTGGTCGGGCGTGGTGGCTCACGCCTGTAATCCCAGCACTTTGGGAGGTCAAGAGATCGAGACCATCGTGGCCAACATGGTGAAACCCCCGTTTCTACTAAAAATACAAAAAATTAGCTAGGTGTGGTGGCATTCGCCCGTAGTCCCAGCTACTCAGGAGGCTGAGGCAGGAGGATCGCTTGAACCTAAGAGGTGGAGGTGGCAGTGAGCCAAGATCGCGCCACTGCACTCTAGCCTGGCGACAAAGCGAGACTCTGTCTCAAAAAACACAAAACAAACAAACAAAAAGAAGCACTAAATATGGAAAAGAAGAACTGATACCAGCCAGTGCAAAAACACACAAAAATATAAAGGGCAATGACATTACGAAGAAACTGCATCAACTAGTGTGCAAAATAACTAAATAGCATCATGATGACAGGATCAAATTCACACATAACAATAGTAACCTTAAATGTAAATGGGCTAAATGCCCCAATAAAAAGACACAGACTGGCAAACTGAATAAAGAGTCAAGACTCATCGGTGTGCTGTATTTAGGAGACGTGCAAAAAACACATACAGGCTCAAAATAAAGGGATGGAGGAAAATTCACCAACCAAATGGAAAGCAAAAAAAAAAAAAAGCAGGGGTTGCAATCCTAGTCTCTGACAAAACAGACCTTAAATCAACAAAGACAAAAAAAGACAAAGAAGGGCATTACATAATGGTCAAGGGAACAATTCAACAAGAGCTATTCTAAATATATAGGCACCAATACAGGAGCACCCAGATTCATAAAACAAGTTCTTAGAGACCTACAAAGAGAAGAGACTCGGACTCCCACACAATATTAGTGGGGGACTTTTAACACCCCACTGTCAGTATTGGACAGATCAATGAGACAGAAAATTAACATGGATATTCAAGACTTGAACTCTGCTCTGGATCCAGTGGACCTAGTAGACATCTACAGAACTCTCTACCCCAAATCAACAGAATATACATTCTTCTCAGAGCCACATGGCACTTATTCTAAAACTGATCACATAATTGGAAGTAAAACACTCCTCAGGAAATGCAAAAGAACTGAAATCACAGCACTCTCTCAGACCACAGTGCAATCAAATTAGAACTCAGGATTAAGAAACTCACTCAAAACCACACAATTTCATGGAAATTGAACAACCTGCTCCTGAATGACTCCTGGGTAAATAAAGAAATTAAGGGAGAAATCAACAAGTTATTTGAAACCAATGAGAACAAAGAGGTATCTCTGGGACACAGCTAAGGCAATGATAAAGGGGAAAATTATAGCACTAAATGCCCACATCAGAAAGCTAGAAAAATCTCAAATCAACACCCTAACATCAGAATTAAAAGACCTAGAGAGGCAAGGGCAAATTAATTCAAAAGTTAGCAGATGACAAGAAATAACTAATATCAGAGAAGAGTTGAAGGAGATAGAGACAAGAAAATCCTCCAAAAAAAAAAAAATCAACAAATCCAGGACCTGGTTTTTTGAAAAAAAATTAACAAAATAGATAAACTACTAGCTAGAATAAAGAAGGGAGAGCAGAATCAAATAGACACAATGAAAAATGATAAAGGGGATATCACCACTGACCCCACAGAAATACAAACTACTATCAGAAAATACTATAAACACCTCTACGCAAATAAACTAGAAAATCTAGAAGAAATGGATAAATTCCTGGACACATACACCTTACCAAGACTAAATCAAGAAGAAGTCGAATCCTTGAATAGACCAATAACAAGCTGGGAAACTGAGGCAGTAATTAATAGCCTACCAACCAAAAAAGCCCAGGACCAGATGGATTCACAGCTGAATTCTACCAGAAATACAAAGAGGAGTTGGTACCATTCCTTCTGAACCTATTCCAAGTAACTGAAAAGGAGGGACTCCTCTCAAACTCATTTTATGAAGACAGCATCATCCTGATACCAAGATCAGGAAAAGACACAACAAAAAAAGAAAACATAAGGCCAATATCCCTGATGAACATCGATGCAAAAATCCTCAATAAAACACTGGCAAACCCAATCAATCCAGCAGCACATCAAAAAGTTTATCCACCACGATCAAGTCGGCTTCATCCCTGGGATGCAAGGGTGGTTCAACATACGCAAATCAATAAACATAATCCATCACATAAACAGAGCCAAAGACAAAAACCACACGATTATCTCAATAGATACAGAAAAGGCCTTTGATAAAATTCAACATCCCTTCATGTTTAAAAACTCTCAATAAACTAGGTATTGATGGAACATATCTCAAAATAATAAGAGCTATTTAAGACAAACCCACAGCCAATATCATATTCAATAGGCAAATGCTGGAAGCATTCCCTTTGAAAACCAGTACAAGACGAGGATGCCCTCTCTCACCACTCGTATTCAACAGAGTACTGGAAGTTCTGGCCAGGGCAATCAGGCAAGAGAAAGAAATAGAGGGTATTCGAATAGGAAGACAGGAAGTCAAGTTGTCTCTGTTTGCAGACAACATGATTTTATATTTAGAAAATCGCATCATCTCAGCCCAAAAACTTCTTGAGCTGATAAGCAACTTCAGCAGTCTCAGGATCCAAAATCAATGTGCAAAAATCACAAGCACTCCTTTACAACAATAGGCAAGCAGAGAGCCAAATCATGAATGAACTCCCATTCACAACTGCTACAAAGAGAATAAAAATACCTAGGAATACAGCTAACAAGGGATGTGAAGGACCTCTTCAAGAAGAACTACAAACCACTGCTCAATGAAATAAAAGAGGACATAAACAAATGGAAAAACATTCCTTGCTCATGGATAGGAAGAATCAATATTGTAAAAATGACCAGACTGTCAAAAGTAATTTATAGATTCAATGCTATTCCCATCAAACTATCATTGACACTCTTCCCAGAATTAAAAAAAAACACAAAAACTATTTCACATGCAATCACAGAAGACCCCATATAGCAAAGACAATCCTAAGCAAAAAAAAAACAAAAACAAAACAAAGCTGGAGGCATCATGCTAACTGACTTCAAACTATGCTACAAGGCTACAGTAACCAAAACAGCATGGTACTGGTACCAAAACAGACATATAGACCAATGGAGCAGAACAGAGACCTCAGAAATAACGCCACACATCTACATCCATCTGATCTTCAACAAACCTGACAAAAACAAGCAATGGGGAAAGGATTACCTATTTAATAAGTGGTGCTGGGAAAACTGGCTAGCCATATGCAGAAAACAGAAACTGGACGCCTTCCTTACACCTTATACAAAAATTAACTCAAGATGGATTAAGACTTAAATGTAAAATCCAAAACCATAAAAACCCTAATAGAAAACCTAGGCAATACCATTCAGGACACAGGCATGGGCAAAGACTTCATGACAAAAATGCCAAAAGTAATTGCAACAAAAGCCAAAATTGACAAATGGGATCTAATTAAAGTAAAGAGCTTCTGCACAGCAAAGGAAACTATCATCAGAGTGAACAGGCAACTTACAGAATGGGAGAAAATTTTTGCAATCTACCCACCTGACAAAGGTCTAATATACAGAATTTACAAGAAACTTAAACATATTTATAAGAAAAAAAGAAACAACCCCACCAAAAAGTGGGCAAAGGATATGAACAGACATTTCTCAAAAGAAGACATTTACACGGCCAACAAACATGAAAAAGAGCTCATCATCACTGGTCATTAGAGAAATGCAAATCAAAACCACAACCAGATACCATCTCATGCCAGTCAGAATGGTGATTATTAAAAAGTCAGGAAACAATAGATACTGGCAAGGCTATGGAGAAATAGGAACACTTTTACACTATTGGTGGGAGTGTAAATTAGTTCAACTATTGTGGAAGACAGTGTGGCGACCTCAAGGATCTAGAACCAGAAATACCATTTGACCCAGCAATCCCATTACTGGGTATATAACCAAAGGAATATAAATCATTCTACTATGCAGACACATGCACACGTATGTTTACTGCAGCAGTATTTACAATAGCAAAGACATGGAACAAACCCAAATGCCCATCAATGACAGATTGAATAAAGAAAATGTGGTACATATATACCATACAATACTATGCAGCCATAAAAGGGAATGAGATCATGTCCCTTGCAGGGACATGGATGAAGCTGGAAGCCATCATCCTCAGCAAACTAACACAGGAACAGAAAATCAAACACCACATGTTCTCACTCATAAATGGAAGCTGAACATTGAGAATCCATGGATGCAGAGAAGGGAACAACACACACCCGGGCCTGTTAGGGGGTGGGGATTGAGGGGAGGGAACTTAGAGGATGGGTCAACAGGTGCAGCAAACCACCATGGCACACATATACCGATGTAACAAACTTGCATGTTCTGCACATGTATCCTGTTTTTGTTTTGTTTTTTAGAATAAAGAAAAACCAAGTAAAGACAAAATTAGAAACTTTATTTTAAGAATAAAAACCAGAAACTTAAAAAGAAAAAAGAAAAGAAAATCTTTACCCTGTACCATTACAAGTAGTCAACTGGGGGTTTCCTTGCTTCTTGAAACCTGGGTGAAACTCTCTAGAACTGTATACCGGTTATCAATTTATTGTCTCCCAGCTAAAATCCACACTTCTTTGCTTGGTGATACTAGAGCTGGACTCTGTAAACTCTTCTCCTTTGCCAGCTGGGATAACTCTGTCCACAGAAGGCATGGGAGTGACACTGCAAGACAGCAGAGCCAAAAAGGCACTTTCCTCTCAGGTCTCAGTCCACCTTTTGTTATTCAGAACTGGAGCCCAAAGGCCCTCACAGACCAGCCAGAACCACTTCCAATTAGTACTGGTAGGCAGGCATAGTGACTTCAGCTGCACCTTCAGGACACACTGGTGGGTGGCTTCCAAACAGCTTTAATGAACAGCTTCCACGGCAGCTCCAGGGGCCCTTAGGCCACACACAACCCACCAGGCTGCAGCTATGAGCTGCTCCAGGGCACCACCTCTGTGGTAGCTCTAAGCCAGGCCCTCAGGCCACATTCTTCCACCCAGCAGGTCAATACTGTACACTAGTTCCAGCCCACTCACCCCTTCCACCAATGGCAGGCTCCTTCTACAGACTAGTTGTGGCCTGTGCCATCTGACAAGTTTCTTCAGCTGCAGCAGGCTTTATATTCTTGTGATAGGCACAGCCTCTTGGAAAAGGCTCAATCCCTGCTTTGGGGTGGAGGAGGATACCTCTCCTAAGTCTTTAGTTCCTTCACAGTCCACTCTCCTTCAGCCTATAGGCAGTAGCTACTTTTTGACACCTGCTACTTCTGGACCCCTGTGAGTATTGCTCCCTTAGTAGTCAATCACCTTCTACTACTTTTTTACATTAAATTTCCTTCTTCAAATTACTGGTTTGATTTCTTTCTCCTTATTGGACTCTGATAGAGATAAATCCTACCTTTAATTTCACAATCTAGTAATATTCAAAATCCTTCCAGGAGTGTTGCTAAGAACTGCAATGGAGGTACTTGCAATGGAGGTTGCAATGGAGGTACTTACATTCTCCACGTCTCCTCTTTTGATTATCACTTCCATTCAGTGCTACTTCTGCTTAAAACCACGGGAGCCTTGTGCAACTCTATCAAAGCACTTGTGCATTTGCTAGGCTTTACTTAAGATGGGCTGAAAGAAGGGGAGATCTTAAGACTACAGAGTTGCTTTTCCAATCCTGTCCTTCCTTCTCCCTCCATCTCCACTCCCAGGACTCACTTCCCCCCACATTTCCTTATATGCTCCAAATTCTTCTGCTTGCATTATGCAAAGCAGCTTTCTCTCACCCCTGAAGCCTAAGTCAGCCACATTCAGGTTCTTTTTTTTTTGAGACAGAGTCTGGCTCTGTCACCCAGGCTGGAGTGCAGTGGTGCGATCCTGGCTCACTGCAACCTCCGCCTCCGGGGTTCAAGTGATTCTCCTGCCTCAGCCTTCCAAGTAACTGGGACTACAGGCATGCACCACCGTGCCTGGCTAATTTTTGTATTTTTGGTAAAGATGGGGTTTCGACACGTTGGCCAGGCTGGTCTCAAGCCCCTGATCTCAAGCGATACACCCGCCTCGGCCTCCCAAAGTGCTGGGATGACAGGCATGAGCCACTATGCCCGGCCTCACATTCAGGTTCTTATAGGGCTTACTCTCTACCTCAAACACATAGTATGTAAACCAAAGCCATTCTCTTGCTAAGAGGATTTTCAGCCAATTGTTAAGATACAGAGCTTGTTATATTTATATCTTCAGTTGGTGTAAAATGCGTAACATGCATTTGACTAAAATGCAAAAATAGTTTATTAATATAGTTGGTTTTTGCCATGTCAGGATTATTTTCCAAATTTAAAAATAATTTAATTGGCTTGAGGTTTACCAGTTGAAGCATCTCAATAATTGAAATGAAAATATAATCTTAAATTCTAAAATGAATATTTGATATTTTAATGTGATAGCAAAGGACAAAATCTTGCTATATAAAGACAAATATAAATGTTAATAATATATATTAAAAATGCGATCTTATATGTAGTCACAGGTTAAATTGACCCATCTTTAAACTTCAGAGACAAAGGTATATCTATTATTAAAACATTATAGATGTCATCAATTAATTCACCCATTCAATAAATATTTACTGCACCTACTATGTGCCAGACTTTTTTCTAGGCCCTTGGGACATAGCAGATAAGAGCGAAGTCTCTTATTTACTTATGTTTTCTAATGGGAATATGGGATGACATGTCTCTATGGCTCTAAGTGTGTAATTTAATATATCTGGGACAGTTAGTAACTTAGCTGATTCTAACCATTTCTAGATATTGGTTGTCTAATATTTCTATAAATGCCAATCAAACCGAAGTTAGAGAAGGTCACTTTGTTATTTAATGCATTTCAGTTCTTTCATTCACCCTAGATAAACATTTATGATGTGACATTATGTGACTGCGATTATTCTAGGTACTAAGAATACAGAGATGAAAAAGACAAGAGGCCATTCTAGTAAGGGGAGACGAAATAAACAAGTATATAAAATAATTTCAGGGCCGGGCGCGGTGGCTCATGCCTGTAATCCCAGCAGGGATTTTGGGAGGCCGAGGCGGGTGGATCACGAGGTCAGGAGATCGAGACCATCCTGGCTAACACGGTGAAACCCCGTCTCTACTAAAAATACAAAAAATTAGCCGG
This sequence comes from Pan troglodytes, assembly GCF_028858775.2. Classification (NCBI taxonomy): domain Eukaryota; kingdom Metazoa; phylum Chordata; class Mammalia; order Primates; family Hominidae; genus Pan; species Pan troglodytes. The sequence goes on from NC_072412.2 coordinate 20,778,014, forward strand.
GCGTCATGGAGGGCACCTGTAGTCCCAGCTACTTGGGAGGCTGAGGCAGGAGAATGGCGTGAACCCAGGAGGTGGAGCTTGAAGTGAGTGGAGATCACGCCACTGCACTCCAGCCTGGGCAACAGAGTGAGACTCTGTCTCAAAAAAAAAAAAAAAAGAATTTCAAAGAGCGATAAGTACTATGAAAGAAAAAAAAAAAACAACTGATAACAGAGAAGACTTTTACGTATTTATAAATACAAATGTAAATAAACATATCAAAGAAAATATCAATGAATTTGTATAATAAGGAATTTGTATTTATTTAGATTAAAAAATACAGCATTATAGAGAATGCTATGCAAAATAATTTTATTTTTCAAACAGTAGTGGAAAAATTTTCTATTGAAAAGCAAACAACAACAACAAAAACCTGTTATGAATTAAAAAAAACTAAAGTATCCAATATTACGTATAATTTGGAAAGAAAATTTAGGGAGTAAATGAAATATTCATGCAATTAACGAGTGAACAATAACAAATAAAATATCACTGATATCACTGTTGTCAACTGTGAACTATATTGTATTTTACTTTGGCTTTGCTGTTTTTACTTTTCTTCCCCAGTTTTGGGCATTATTACAATGACTTAAAATAGTAATGGTGCCAGGTGCGGTGGCTCACACCTGTAATCCCAGCACTTTAGGAGGCTGAGGCGGACGGATCACCTGAGGTCAAGAGTTCGAGACCAGCCTGACCAATATGGTGAAACCCCGTCTCTACTAAAAATACAAAAATTAGCTGGGCGTGGTGGCATTCACCTGTAGTCCCAGCTACTTGGGAGGCTGAGACCAGAGAATTGCTTGAACCCGGGAGGCGGAGGTTGCAGTGAGTCGAGATTGCACCACTGCACTCCAGCCTGAGTGACTGAGCAAGACTCCATCTCCAAAAAAAGAAAATAAAAGTAATGGTTCAGAAAGCTTTACTTTTAGTCTCATCATCTACTGTTGAGTATCTACTTAGTGAAATGGAGGTTTGTTTTAATCAGTTTGGATTTGCCAATATATGATTCTAGCTTATAATAAGGAAATACAATAGTAACCACAACACAGGGGTCCCTAACCCATGGGCCATGGACCAGTAAGGGTCCATGGTCTGTTAGGAACCGGACCACACAACAGGAGGTGAGTGGTAGGTGAAAAGAGCATTACCACCTGAGCTCCACCTCCTGTCAGATCAGTAGCATTAGATTCTGATAGGAGCGCAAAACCTATTGTGAACTGTACTCCTATGAGAATCTAACTAATGCCTGATGATCTGAGGTGCAACAGCTGCATCCCAAAACCACCCCCACCTCCATCAGTGGAGAAATTGTCTTCCATGAAACTAGTCCCTGGTGCCAAAAAGGCTGGGGACCACTGCCTTAACACTTTTATTATTTAAATTCCTGCAGGAAAGAAGTACACTTATACCTTTCCAACTCTAAAACTCTCTAGGTTCCTAAACCTCCCTTCTCCATTGAAATAACTTTTTATAATTTCAAAAAATGTATCAAGGCTTAAGAATGAAGCTATCCTTTTATAGCAGAATGGACTGGAACAACAGAATAAGTCTGTCTCCTCCCTTCTATGATTTCTGATTTTACATGTCTGAATCAAATATAACATTGTAATGGGAGTAATACTAAAAGCTTAGAAAAGTTTTCAAATATTGTTTTAAAAGCAGCAGTTTACATAGAAATAACTGATGTGCTAACATGATCTAAAACAAGTTCCACTAAGAATTTCTTTGTAGGAGGCACTATTTTGTTGGCCAGGTGTAACAACACCATACATAGACTTGCAATTCAGAGTCTTTACGAATTTATCTTTTAAATGTCTTTTGAATTCATCCACTAATTTAGCTATCATCAACTCTCTCCTGAATTATTGCAACAGCTCCCTAAATCTAGTTTTCAATTCACTCCCTTTACTAAAGTCCCAATACTCTTTCCAAAGGTCAGAAACAAATTTGTGACATAGTATTACATGGACTTATTTATGCATTAAATAATATGATATGGTGGCAGGTTTAAAAAGTGTTTTCATTTTGAAGAAGTGATACTCTGAGATACTTACAACAACTCTAATATAGTAGGAAAATATCTGAGATTTCTGTTCATGACAAAGGCAGTTACTGTAATACCACTATAGCTTGTTGCCTACATTCATTAAATGAAGAAAACATTAAACAATTTATGAAAACAATGAAACAAAATTTTTGTCGATGAAATTTTGTCAATGAAAACAAAAATGTAATCTTTTTTCTAAGTTCATGGATCCCCTAAATTCTATGCATGGACATATGGGGGTCCATGAGGGTTAAGAAATCCTGCAATGGCTTCCTGCTGTCCTCAAGATAAAAATTCCTGTCACATGGCTTATGGGACACTTAATCATCTGATTCCCAGCCATTGCTCACACCCAATTTTGAACCCCATCTTTTGCAGCTCTTACTCTGCTGAGTCCAACTCTTACTTCCAGATCTCTGTAAAGCTATCTCCTTTGCCTAGAAAACTCTTCCCCTTCTCTTTGCCTAGCAAACTTGCAGTCACCCTCCAGGTGTCAACCTACACATAATTCCTTCAGGAAACCAAGACTTTGTGAAATACTCTTCCACTATGCTTCCACAGCACCCAGTATTTAACCCTACCACAGCATTTATCACATTGTATTAAAACTGCCGTTCCCCATTAAACTGTAAGCACATAAACTGTGTCTCTAATCCCTGCTCCTGGCATATTGTCTAGCACAGAGTAAGATTTCAATACTTGTGAAAGGAAGAAAGTAAAGAAAAAAGGAAGGTTCCAATTTATCTACTGTTTCATGACATGAAACTCTACCCTTAATTCCCGACTGACCCTCACAAATGCAAGCTGTTGGTCACAATGGGAACTAGAAAAGTGTAGGACTCCATTAATATAAATTTATATTTTTATTGGAAAAAAGCACTTAGTGTAATGACTGAAAATGAAGGACATATTCACTATTATTATTATTATTATTATCATTATTATTATTATTATTTTGAGACGGAGTCTTGCTCTGTCGCCCAGGCTGGACTGCAGTGGCAGGGTCTCGGCTCCCTGCAAGCTCCGCCTCCCAGATTCACGCCATTCTCCTGCCTCAGGCCCCCGAGTGGCTGGGACTACAGGCGCCCGCCACCACGCCCAGCTAATTTTTTGTATTTTTAGTAGAGACGGGGTTTCACTGTGTTAGCCAGGATGGTCTCGATCTCCTGACCTCGTGATCCGCCCATCTCGGCCTCCCAAAGTGCTGGGATTACAGGCGTGAGCCACCAGGCCCGGCCGGACATATTCACTATTATTATAGGGCCGCGTCAGGAAGAGTTTACCAACGTGGAATACCAATGTAACTATATTAATGCATAAAATTCTATTGCAATGAAAGATTCATCACAAGCCAAAATTCTGGTATATATCTAGCTCAACTACGCACACCTGTCCCTAAAGTAGTGGTAGTAGGCCCACTTCTTAGGGAAATCTATCAAAATCACTGAGGTGAAGGCAAAGTTTTCAACCTATAGGTCCTCTCAATCCTTCCTGTATTCAGCCACTGATGCTGAAAGGAATGTCCACCGTGGTGGCAAAAGGATGAGAACCACTGTCTCGGTCCAATAGCAGATCAGGCAAATGCTATGCCAACAGACCTTATAAAACGATTGATAATAAAATGGTTTCTGTATTACTTTAGCTAAGATTAAACTTACAAAGCTGCAGGGAAGGAGAGCTGAGAGTTGGGAAGAGAATCCAAAATAACTACACTAGTGTGAAGCTTTTAGAATCCAGTCAGGGATTTAAAAGGAGAAAGATTAGAAGTGGGCCAGAAAAAAAAAACAATTAGATGGATAAGTGAAATCAAGAGTCTACAAATTGCAGCTGGCGGGTGAGCGGTATTTAAGTCTTGTTCTAGGGATAGTGAGTGAATCACTTTAGTGGGAAGGTGCCTGAGTAGCGTCAGGTCAGAGTGTGACTATAAAAGGCTCTGAAAGACAAAGTTTTAAAATGTGCATTTTGGCCGGGCGCTGTGGCTCACGCCAGTAATCCCAACACTCTGGGAGGCCAAGGCAGGCGGATCACGAGGTCAGGAGATCGAGACCATCCTGGCCAACATGGTGAAATCCCGGCTCTACTAAAAATACAAAAAAAAAATTAGCTGGACGTGGTGGCGTATGCCTGCAATCCTAGCTACTTGGGAGGCTGAGGTAGGAGAATTACTTGAACCGGGGAGTTAAGAGGTTGTAGTGAGCCGGGATCACGCCACTGCACTCCAGCCTGGGTGACAGAAAGAGACTCCATCTCAAAAAAAAAAAAAAGTGCATTTTACTCTTGGCAAAATGAGACACTGAAGAAGGGTTTCTGAAGAAGGGTACACTGTGTGGTTAAAGTGATACTCCGGAGAAGATTAACCTAAGGGTCTTAAAAACAGGATGAATCGGCCGGGCGCAGTGGCTCACGCCTGTAATTCCAGCACTTAGGGAGGCCAAGGCGGGCGGATCACGAGGTCAGGAGATCGAGACCATCCTGGCTAACACGGTGAAACCCCGTCTCTACTAAAAACACAAAAAATTAGCCGGGCGCGATGGCGGGCGCCTGTAGTCCCAGCTACTCGGGAGGCTGAGGCAGGAGAATGGCGTGAACCCGGGAGGCGGAGCTTGCAGTGAGCCGAGATAGCGCCACTGCAGTCCGGCCTGGGCGACAGAGCGAGACTCCTCTCAAAAAAACAAAAACAAAAACAAAAAACAAACAAAAAAACCAGGATGAATCTAGGGGAGAGAAACTAATGATGAATACACTGAACTCCTTGGCACAAGATTCACAAAAATGCTATAAAAACACTAGATAATAGATCTTTCCATTATATATGTTTACAATATAATTATAATGTATGTTAATACAAATAAGGAATATCAGTTGCCAATACTTAATTTTAACTCAGAAGGCCTTCTTTCCTCTCTTTTTTGTTGTATCTGAATGTTCCTTGAGTTTTTCGCTAGAAAGGCATAATGTAAATCTAAAAAAGAAAATAATAAACTACTACTTTCAATTTTCAAAAAAGCTCATATGTAAAAACTTACTAAGTCTACAAAAATTTTAAAGCACTACTCATTCAAATTTTCAAATGCGTTACAACATCATCTATCCTGAAATAGGGAACTTGAATCTTTTTTTTTTTTTTTTGAGACGGAGTTTCGCTCTTTTAGCTCAGGCTGGAGTGCAATGGCTCGATCTTGGCTCACCGCAACCTCCGCCTCCCGGATTCAAGCGGTTCTCCTACTTCAGCCTCCCGCCACCACACCCAGCTAATTGTTTATATTTTTTAGTAGAGACCGGGGGGACGGGGCTGGGGTGGGGAGCGGCTTCACCATGTTGGCCAGGCTGGTCTCGAACTCCTGACCTCAGGAGATCCACCCGCCTCGGCCTCCCAAAGCCCTGGGATTAAAGGCGTGTGCCACCGCGCCCGGCAGACTCTTGTCTTTAATAGATGGAGGTTTTAGGAGCAATTTTTGCTTAGAACTTATGGTCCACTAAGATATTAAGGTTTATAATCATGCAATAATGTTCCTTAAAGTTGATAATAAAATCTGGAAATCAACTGGTTAATTTTTGTGGCTGACACATTCGTGACTTAAAAAAGCAATCGACAGAACTTCATCATGCTATATAAAGAAAAGATCGTAAAACTTAGTTGCAAAGGTTAACAAAGGTATATCCCACAGGGGTAACTGGACGCAAACCACCTGCGGATGTGAATGCCACTTCACTGACCAGAGAGGTAGCAAGAGGCGAGGCGCAGTGAGATTCTGAATCAGGAGCCTCGAATTAAGACACGCCCACACTCATCACCACTAAATTAGTGCGGCCAGTTTTGCGGGCCGTGGTGTTCAGCGTCCGCGGGGTTCTCCCAAGGGAGGCAGAATCTCCGGTCACCAGCCTCGAAGGCCCTCGGGGGCTCAGGCCGGGGGCTGGTCCAGGAAGGAGCGAGTCCCACCAGTCGCAGGGCGCTCCGATCCGCAGCGGCACCTCCACCCACGGCTCCGGGAGAGCCGCCCAGCGCCAAACCACTCCCCGCCAAAGGGCGTCAGGGGAGGGAGGAGCTTGACTGGGGCTAGCAGAAGGAGTTCGTCCCGTACCTGTGCGGAGACTGTGAGACTGCCATCCCGCGCCGCGACATTGACGCGGCTGTGGTGCCAGGCCGCTCCTGCTCCTGCCAGGGCCGCGCCGGCCACTGCCGCTGCCAAGGGGCCGGGACTCCGCACAGCCTGTCGGCTGACAGCGAGCCCCCGTCGCAGTTTTCCGCCCCAGGCCGCCAACCGCGCGCAGCTACCCGCAGCCGCCGCCATCTTTGCGGAAGCGCATCTACACGGCGCTTCTCTCCCGGCGCCGCCGCCTACCGCCTGGGAACTCTCGCGACATCCGACAGGCTTCCGCCCCGCCTACCGGGCGTGCGCCGTGGGTGCGGTTGCTGAGGCGACGCTCGCAGCCGCAAGAGGTGGCCTTCGGTTCCGGGGCTGCCTTCTAAGGCTGTGGGGATGGGATGACAGGAAGAGTATGAAGACAGTATAATATGACTTCCTAGTCCAAAACAAGATAGTGCCCTCGGTTGTGTGGGCAGGTTTCTCCTTTTCATTTTTTCATCTTGTAAAACTGTGAAACGTTTTTTGAAATAGTCTCTTCTGCATCTGTGTTGTTCATGTCTTCCTATGCTTATAGTCTTGACTGTTCTTTCATTTCTGCTAAAACAACTCTCAGACAAGGCATTCTGTTTATTTCAGTCACTCACTATTTGCTTATAATGAATTTAAATTCAGTTTCAACAAAAGGTTTGATAGTAGCTCTTATCCTACCTAGAACTAAAAGTCAGAGACAGCAGCACACCAGCCTCATGTCTCTATCATCAGGGACCCAGAGGTTTTCCCCAGTGCAGATTTAGAACGATACCTCAGTCCTGGCTGTTCCATTGGTGATAAGTGATGTAGCTGAGGCAGACTACTTGGTTTTATTTAACAGTCTCCAATCCTCCATTCTTTGGTCTTCACTTTTCCTGAGTAACTCTTTTTAATAAACTCTTTGTTCAGCCTCTGAAATGTCCCCAGCTATTAGAAGCTTTAGTTGGGCATGCAGTAACGGAGCCAACATCAAAGGGGCCAAGACTCCTAATCACATAATCACTGCTGTCTTGAAGTTTTGCACAAAACAAAACTTCAAGAAACAAAAACAAAAACCTGTCACACGAAATCTAATTTGATCATTCAGTGGAAGTTCCGTGGATCCCTTTGTTATTATCTGCCCTTAATCCTTGCTCCCTTTCTCTTAGCCCGCTTGTCTAAATTAATCTGCAGTCAGATGTTCCTCACTTTTCCCTCAGCTTCTGGACTTACTTTTCAGTGTGCCTTCCCAGGTAGGAAGTAGAGAGATGAGCCTCACTTCACAGACTTGTGAGCCAGACCTCGAGGTTTCAATCTTAGCTCTACCAGGATGATCACTGTGGTTTGGGGCAAATTATTTAATCTCTCTGAGTCTCCATTTTCTCATTTGTAAATAACTCACGATTTGGTAGATGATCACTGCTATTTGGGGTAAGGTATTTAATCTCTTTGAGTCTCAATTTTTTCATCTGTGAACAACCCTCTTACAGTTTGGGGTGGGGAAGCTAAATGAGATATTTTATATAAAGTGACTAGCCAAATGCCTGGCACATGGTAGGCTCATGACAGATGTGCGTTTACTGTGGTCAAGGTTTGGTTTACTTCTGCCCTGTGAACACAAATGAGCTTGACTGAATGTCCATGATTCCAGATCACTAGCCCATCTTAACCTGAGATTTTCCTGCTTTTTCGTATCTAGCCTGACTTTGTCAACCTCTGGACGGTTTTTCACCTCTGCTAACTCTGGTAGCTTTGGCACATGTCCTGCTTTTCTGGACTATTGACATCTAGCTTGTTTCCTGGTGATAATAGGACTTCTAGGATATTTTGGACACCCTGGATGTCTTACCTTGTAGTTTATTCTTGATTTCCAGAAACCACAGTCTTTACGTGTATACTTCTAACTGCCTAATTCACACAGTTCCTCTAGGTATTTAATGAAACCTGGCATCTATTACTCAGTATTGCCTTAAGCCCAAGATAAGTTTAGATTCCTATTAAAACATATAGCATATTTAAGAACATTGTCTTTCTCCCACAATTTGACATCCTTGTGGGTGAGATGTCTTCCTTTTCTCTGTTTCTCTAGCACCTAGCACAATGCCCAGCACATAATAGACATTCAATGAGTGAGTAAATAAGTGAATAAATAAATGGCACAAATGAAACTCAGGGGTTCATATTTCTATGCTTTGGCCATCCGAAATACAGAAGTATATTATTCCTTTGGGGTACTTTATTTTCAAAACAAAAGCTTCTTTTTATTTTGCCAAAAAATCTTTGAACCCACTTGGAAAACAGTGTAATTAGTTATTTTTTAAATTTTCATTATGTGCCCAGGCATCTAGAACTCTCACTTATAATTTAATGTATTCAAACTTTTCTTATGCAGAGGAAACAAATTCTTATAATAGAACCAATCTCTAGTCGAATAACCATTCTAAGTATGAAATCTTCCTTGGCAGCTGCTGACATTTGTCTAAGCACATTGACTATATTGGTCTTTTTGGGCTCCAGCTTTGTTCATTTCTTCATCATCAGCTGTAAAGTCCTGGGCTGGGATGTATTTTCAACCATGCAGTTTATAAACCAACCCCCAAATAAGAAGCTGCTTCTAAAGCTGTACATTGTATGCTGTTTTAAATAACTGGACGAAAACAGGATGGAAATACTTATTGTTTCAAAGTATTCTTAATTCACTTACTCCTGCTCTTTTTTTCTGAAGAAGAACGAAAGTGATATGTCAGAAAAACTGCTCTTAAGGAGCTTTATTTTCACTGGAGAGGCTAGGCTTGAATTTCAAAACAATTGTCTCTGACTTTTATACTGTACAGAGAGGCAAGGGTGAGGTGGGCTGGCACAGGCAGAAAATCATCTAGGGAAGACAGAAGACTTGATCTGGAATTTGCTGGGGTCTGAGGCAGGGTGAGAGCCTGGGGGAGGCTGCATACAGTGTGTGCTGACAGGCTTGGTGCAGAAGGGCTAGGTGGGGACTGGCTTGGAGTGTCCTGAGGGCCAGGCAGGGGCCACACAATGATCTCCAGTCTGTGGAACAGTTGTCAGCCCCCTTGACCCTCTGCACATTTGTCACTGGCGTATTCATGCTTCCCTTTCAGCGTCCCCACCCGCCTTGAGGCTGAGCTCCTCTTCTGAATCTCAGATGCTCCACCAGTGTATTTCTTCTGCTTGCCCAGACTTTATCCTGGCCTTTCTTAGCCACTATCCACACGCTTCTTCAAATTATTGTCCTTTTTACTGACAATCAACACTTCGATTCCCTCTGGGTTACTGGTCTTGAACAAAAGAGGTCAACTAGTTTTTCTTACTGAAGATATCTACTCCTTTGTATTTCCATTTTAGAAGAAATTATTAACTCAAACACATCTTTGATCTTAGCATGTGTGGGGAGAAAAACAAAAATTGCTATTGGATTCTGAAAGATTGTTTACTGCTCTATTCCAGAATAATGTGCACTGAGACAGATTATCTTAGGTGGAGGAGAAAAAATATGGGAGATCTCAAAAGATTAGTTAAAGAGGTTGGACTCCTATAGGAATGAAGTAAAAAGCATATGCGTGGACATTATAAAGAACCGTTGCTTGGAATAGTCAGAGGTTGAACTATATTTATGGTGGATAATTGTGTAGCGGAGGGTATGAATCACTCTCAGAGGCCCTAAATGAGTCAAAAGAACTGCTAATTATGTCTTTTTGTGCAGTTTGGGGCCATGAGTAAAAATATCTGGGTATCATGATTGATACCAGCATGTGTAGAAATAGGTTAAAATGAAATCTTACTGACAGTGAGAAAGCAGTGCCCAGAGGAGCGTTTTGTATGTCTTTCAGATCCTCGTCTGCATCTTATTACCTTCCCTTCCTCCCAGTGCAGCTCCCATTACCTTGCCCTGTGATTATTGTGACCATCTCTTAACATGTGCCTTTGCTTCGTCTTTCTCTTCTCTGAAGCATCCCACAGATCTATGTTAGATCAATCTTCCTAAAACATTTCTTTCACCATACATCCATTAGCTCTGTGATTTACCCTTCCTAAGCCTCTGTCTCCCAGTTGGAAAATGAGGAGATGGGTTTTGGTTTATTTTTACACTTCTAAAATTCTTTTTGTATGCCACTCCGAAGTGTCTTTTTTTCCTGCTCAGTTGACAAACTGTATCGAATGTGAAATATGTGCCAGGCATGGGACCACACATTGGAGACAACAAGCACAAATAGGATAGAGCTTCCTGGGCACGGGCTGTGCTCTCGCACATTGGCTTATGCCCTCTATGCTGAAAACTTTTAAAAGTATGTAACCTGCCATTTATGTATGCTTATTTCTTAAATCTACACATTTACAACTAAATGTTAAAAGCCACATAGTAAGAATGTAAATGGTGATGTAAAGATGAACTAGTATTTACAAAATAAAATTGTATTTTTATTATTAAAGATGCAATGAATGTTTTATTCTAAAACTGTTAGTATTTTAGTGAGATATATGTGATTAAATTGGCTTCATTAACTTGGAAAATGCTGATTTAGGTTTTATGAGATACAAATTCTGGTATTATGTTGAGTTAATTTATACATTAGTTTTTGATGACTGTCATAGCTCAAAAAGGTACCTCACAAAAATATATTAATCTGAATGGAAGGAGTGACTATACTATTAGTTGAGGTAATGAAACCATTATACTTGTCTTTTTTTAGCTTTTTCTTATGAAAAATTCAAATATATATAAAATTAGAGAGACTAGAATGATGAGTAGAGCTGGACTTCCACAATTACAAACTCATGGCCAGTCTTATTTCATCTCCACCTTCTCCTTTTCCCTCAATTAGATTATGTTGGCATAGCCCCCAGGCTCATATAATTTTATTCTACATATTTTATTATGTATTTTTATTTTTATTTTTTATTTTGTGTGTATGTGTGCGTGTGTGTGTTTGAGACAGAGTCTCACTGTGTCATCCAGGCTGGAGTGTAGTGGCGCGATCTCAGCTCACTGCAACCTCTGCTTCCGAGGTTCAAGCAATTCTCGTTCATCAGCCTCCCGAGTAGCTGTGATTACAGGCGTGTGCCACCTTGCCTGGTTAAATTTTGTATTTTTTGTAGAGATGAGGTTTCACCATGTTGATCAGGCTGGTCTCAAACTCCTGGCCTCAAGTGATCCTCCCTCTTTGGCCTCCCAAAGTGCTGGGATTACAGACATGAGTAACTGTGCCCAGCTCATTATGGATTTTTAAAAGATGAGTGCTCATAAAAAGAAAACCCACACACCAATATTTTGTTTTTGTATTTCTTAATAATGCTTATAATCCAATGGACACAAACATTTACTGAAGAAAAAAAGTTGTGTAAATTGCTAAAAATGCTAGGAGGCTGGGGGACACTAACAGAAAGAAGATTAAAAAGTCTGTTGTATGAGTGTTGTGTAACACTTCCACATCTCAGGGAGAGGGATCTGTGTTGTCATAAAGTACACTTACGAAAATTAGTGACAGCACAACATTTGAGGTTGCAAAAAAATATTTTTTCTGGAAACACATTTATGGAACAGATTGTGTATGTCAGAAGAATTTGATTGGTATTTTAAAATGTGTTATAATATCTCCAAAGTTCGGTGTAGCCCACCAAAGGAGACAATTCACACTTTCTTTCCTTTGCTCCTTTTCAGCTGTAAAATGTACATCTCAAGCACATCAAAGATGGTGACAGAGAAGAGTTAAGAAAGACAGCACATCCAGAGGAGCAAGGGACAAGATCTAAATAATTTCATGAAATGTTCCTTGATCCCAAGATTTCTGCAGAAATGTTCAAGTCTGTGATATGTATTCTTGTGCATTGAGACATCCAGAATTTAATAGCCTGTTCTTAACTGTGCAGAAGACCAAGCCACTAAGTAAATGCAAATGCTTTGACATTTTTATTGTTTCTTAAAAACCCAAATGAAAATTTCAATTTCATCATTCATTCCTTTTCCCCAAAGCCAGTCTGCTGGTTAGCTGTCTTTAGTCTACAGCATGGTGTGAACACGTGGTGTTGGCACCACCACCCAGAGGCCATCAGCAGGGCAGGAGGCTGGGCATCTGGCAGCAGGATCTGGCTTTTCTCCAGAGCTTCTTTCTCCAATTGACTGGGTTGCCCTGAGTTTCTTTTGCGCTTCCGAGACTTGGATACACTGAGATGGTCACCATTCAGTGGCTCTCACAGACAATGACCTTATGGTCTTGTCTCCAGCTAGAGACAGTGGAGACCTGGTAAGGAGGGTGGAGCCAGGTATGACAGGTAACTCCCAGGTGGGCAGGCCTGCGCCTTGCACACAAGCAGACTGGTGGCTGGGAGTGTTGGCGACTGCTGCCACCTGCTTGGCCTACAGGCGGGTGATACCACAGCTTTGATTCATTCGCCTCATCACTTCCTCTGGCCACAGCCACAGTGACCTCTTCCAGTTGTGAGGACTTCATGGCAACCTTTGGGTGTTGAGAGTTTCCTGGGAGTGCTTCAGATGGGGGCAAAGACCTAGGGGCCAGGACGTGTTTGGCAGAGACAAAGAGCTGTCTCACAGGAGCTCCTGCCATCGGTGGGCGCTTCACACGTGGAGCCCAGACACCGGGACTGTGGGGTCCGCTGCAGAGCTGTACCTAGTTTGGGGGCACCTCAGCCTGGGGGCTTCCCTAGGCAGAAGCACCAGCCGGGTAGAGTGAAAGGGTCTTCTGGGCTGCTTGGGGAAGTGGTGACCACGGAGGTCCGTCTTCCAGGAGACGGCCACAGGATGCGCGGGAGGTGTGATCTGTTTCCACCCAGGGCCTCTGAGGGTAGGCGCCAGGCCCAAGAGGTCCCCTGGCTTCCTGGGGTGCCTGAGGCCTGCGGGCTGGTGGCTGGCAGGGCTGGGCCACTTCCCAACCTGTGGACCTGTGCCAGAACCCGGGCGGGGTTCGCAATGAGGAAGCACCCGGACCCCAAGAGTGTGCACTGGGCCCTGGAGCAGGCCGGCCAGTGGGTCGAGCAGGGGCAGCCCCAGGTGCCAGGGTCGTGAGAGGTGAAGTCTTCCAGGCTTCTGGGTCGGGTGAGGACTTGGAGAACTTTTACGTCTAGCTAAAGGATTGTAAATGCACCAATCAGTGCTCTGTGTCTATCTAAAGGTTTGTAAATGCACCAATCAGCTCTCTGTAAAATGAACCAATCAGCACTCTGTAAAATGGACCAATCAGCAGGACGTGGGTGGGGCCAAATAAGGGAATAAAAGCAGGCCCCCTGGCGCCCATCACGGCAACCAGCTCAGGTCACCTTCCACGCTGTGTAAGCTTTGTTCTTTTGCTGTTCGCAATAAGTCTGATTGCTTCTCACTCTGGGTAGGCACCAACTTTATGAGCTGTGACACTCACTGAGAAGGTCTGCAGCTTCACTCCTGAAATCAGCGAGAACACGAACCCACCAGGAGGAATGAACAACTCCAGATGCGCCGCCTTAAGAGCTGTAGCACTCACCGCCAAGGTCTGAAGCTTCACTCCTGATCTTTAAGAACTAACACTCACCGCGAGGGTCCGTGGCTTCATTCTTGAAGTCAGAGAGACAACCCACCAATTCCGGACACAGTTGCACGCTGGGTAAGGAGGCAGTCGCTGCGGTGCTGCGCGTGGGCGGTCTGACCTGCTCTCACGCAGGGGCCTGGCGGGTGCTGGGCATGGCGGGGAGGGTGCTGCTGGGGTGCCCCACACTTCTGACTGCAGGCCTGAAATATCCTCTTGGTATTCCTATGACATTTCCGTCCTCCACTTGGGGGACGTTTGTCTTCTGAAGTCTTCAGACTCTTTGACGCCATCGAATGAAATGAAAAAGTGTTTCATAGCCACATTCTGACTTATTCCGGAGTACTGTAAAGACTAGATACATTAGCCATTTTATTCTTACAAAATTAAACGGTGGTGGTTTCTCAATCTCATCACTATGGACACGCAGGGACAGAGAATTTTTTTGTTGTTGTTGTGGGGTGGGGGGCTGTGCTGTGAATTGCAGGGTGTTTAGTGGAATTCCTGGCTTCTACCCACCACATACCACCTGCCAGTAGCACCCCCACTCCTCCCTGCCTCAACTGTGAAAAGCAAATATCATGTCTCCAGATGTTGCCAAATATCCCCCAGGGAACAAAATCACCCTCAGCTGAGAACCACTGCCCTAGAATGTCAGCTCCAGGAGGGCAGTCAGTTTTGCATGTTCTGTGCATCCCTAAATCTGTGATGCCTACAACAATGCCTAGCCCTCAGTAGGCACTTAGTAATTACTTCTTGAGTGAATGAATATTATCTTAGTGATTTTTATTACAATGGGAAAAACCTGTTGTGATAAAACTCCTGTTTTTTCAATGGGGTTTGTGAGTTTCTCACTTGGGACTTATGAATATGCAAGCTGAGTAAAATTTTGTCAAGTACTGGATTGAATATTCCTGAAAAAAATGTATTTGTAGAGGCTGGTCTTCATGCTTTGGATAGTAGTATTGAGTTCTTATTCTGGCTTCATACCATTAATAGTTAATATCTTAGGGCTTAATGTACATTTAGGATTAGGCTCATTATTAATGGTAGTGGATATAAATCATTTTTTTCAAATTACCTTTTTTGGGGACTGATTTTGTCTGATTAGATAGTTGTTTCTATCTTATAATAAAGCTGGAGAGCAGAAGCATGAGCCCTGCTAGTTTGTTCTTGTTCACTGGCATTTTAATGTTTTAGCATCATCAGTCTGTAGAGTTTTCGCAGGACTCTTTTAAAGCCAGATATTGGCCAGGGACGGTGACTCAGTCTGTAATCCCGGTGCTTTGGGAGGCCGAGGTGGGTGGATCACCTGAGGTCAAGAGTTCAAGACCAGCCTGGCCAACATGGTGAAACCCTGGCTCTACTAAAAACACAAAAAATTAGCCGGGCATGGTGGCAGGTGCCTGTAATCCCAGGTACTCGGAAGGCTGAGGCAGGAGAATCGCTTGAACCTGGGTGGCAGAGGTTGCAGTGGGCCAAGATCATGCCATTGCACTCCAGCCTGGGTAACAAGAGTGAAACTCTGTCGCAAAAGAAAAAAAAAATCCAGGTATCCGTTCTCATCAGGCTTATTTTCGTCAACACTAGATAATATAACTGGTAAAACCACCTAACTGGGTGCACAGAAACTTCAACCCTTAACAATTTATTGAAAGCTCACGGTCAAGTAAGGACACCTCTCATGAATCCTTCAAGTCACAGAACTTATGATCTTTTGTCTTGCATATCATGACATGAGGTCATCTTACTTAGGGCCTATAAATATATATAGATATAGTTCTTTTTTTTTTTTTGAGGTGGAGTTTCCTTCTTGTCACCCAGGCTGGAGTGCAATGCCTCGATCTTGGCTACCTGCAATCTCTGCCTCCCAGGTTCAAGCGATTCTCCTGCCTCAGCTTCGTGAGTAGCTGGGATTACAGGCACCCACCACCACGCCCAGGTAATTTTTGTATTTTTAGTAGAGACAGGGTTTCATCATGTTGACCAGGCTGGTCTCAAACTCCTGACCTCAGGCGATCCACTCACCTCAGCCTCCCAAAGTGCTGGGATTACAGGTATGAGCCACCGTGCCCAGCCTATAGTTCTTAAAATATATATATATCCTCGAATGTACATATTTGTTTGATTAAAATTAACAATGCGTAGAAGTTTTAATATTTTGTTCTCATACCATTAGTTTATCCCATGTGGTATGACACTCCCCTTTAAGAACCCCAGGCTAGTGCATTTTACATCACATCCAATCTCCACAGCCTGGCATTCTCAGTTGTGGCAGAGACAGTGTTATACATTCACCAAATCTCATTTTATTTTCTTTTTCTAGGGCACACGGAAGATATATTTCCCAGCTTCCCCTGCAGTGAGGTGTGGCCATGTTCTCACACTCTGGCCAATGGCATGTGAGGAGAGCTGACTGTGTCCATTCTCAGCCGAAGTAGCTAAGAGCCAATGTACCTTCCTCCATGCCCCGCCTCTTCATCTTCTGCAGGGCTCTTAGAGGCCATGCATGCCAGCAGGGATAGCTAGGGTAGGTCTCTTGTTGACGGAGAGCTGCTGAGGAGAAACACACAATCTACATTTCGCTGACTTTCTTGTGTTAAGAGACTGAGATTTTTGTGGTTGGTTGTCACAGCAGCTGGCATGGATTACCTTGACTAATACACTGGCTATCTATTAATATTCCCTATGTAAATTCTCCAATGCAGCTCTCAATTATTTACTGTCTATCATTGCCATCACTTTGAAGAACGTTGTACAGCAAAATGAAACCCAATATTATATTATTAAAAGACTGTTGTCGAGGCTTTAGCTCAGTAAGCCATATTGTATGCCCTGATAAGAATCAACAGGGGAAGTTTCTCTTAGTTCTAGTGATAATAAAAGACCCCTCACCTTGTACCCAGCCTGCTCTTTTGGACACTCTGCGTCTTGGTTGTGATCATGTTTTCCTCAGTTCTGACTCTGTGGCTCATGTCTAGTAATTGGGCTTTCTGATCTGCATTATTCTAGTTTTCTACCTTTGTTTTCCTGCAACACCACAATTTCTTGCTAAAAAATAAAAACAATTCCTTTTTAGGCGTTTATTCAAATGTCTCAAATATTTTTTGGTAAAGAAGCTGATATAAAGATATTTTAAAATATGTAGACTTTTATCATTTTATTTTATTTATTTATTTTTTTGAGACGGAGTCCTGTGCTTCTTGCCCAGGCTGGAGTGCAATGGGGGGATCTCGGCTCACTGCAACCTCTCTCTCCTCGGTTCAAGCAATTCTCCTGCCTCGGCCTCCTGAGTAGCTGGGATTACAGGTGCCTGCCACCACGCTGGGATACTTTTTTGTATTTTTAGTAGAGACAGGGTTTCACCATGTTGGCCAGGCTGGTCTTGAACTCCTGACCTCAGGTGATCCACCCTCCTCGGCCTCCCAAAGTTCTGGGATTATAGGCATGAGCCACGGCGCCCGACCAATAATTTTTGGATTGTCATACTTTTCAGTTAGGATATTATCTTCTTGAGAGTTTGCAACATGTTTTCTAGATTTTTGGTAGCTCTCTTCATAATTTTTAAGAATTATTTATTGGTTGATTGATTAATAAAGATATTAGTATATGTTGATTTAAAGTGTTAAATTTAAAATGGAATTAGATGAGACTAATGGAACAGGAGAACTTAGGAAAGGGGACATTATAATACTAAACAATTAGAGAGCAGAAACAAATCTGTAGGTGTATTTAGATGGTGCACACATCTTTTGTTACATATTTTCTATATTTCAGTTCAAAGGATCTCAGAATGTATTGCAATCATTTTGTGAGAAACATTTAATTTCTCATTCAAATGTATAGA
Source organism: Pan troglodytes (assembly GCF_028858775.2). Lineage (NCBI taxonomy): Eukaryota > Metazoa > Chordata > Mammalia > Primates > Hominidae > Pan > Pan troglodytes. The sequence continues at coordinate 20,795,576 of NC_072412.2, forward strand.
TTGAGAAGCACAATAACCTAAGATATTATTTAAGCAGAACATAGTGCTCACGAATTTCATTAAAAATCTTTTAATAAAGTGAAAGGAGAAAAGCAGTGAGATAGCACATGTGCACATGCAAAATTTTTTATTATAAGAATTGTCTAAGTATATTTTCCCCTAGTGCAAATACCGAAATTATCATAGCTGCGGAGAAACACATACTGACACACGGTATTGTGACTTTTTTCCAAAGATGATGGCAATGATGAATGACACAGCACTGTAAGTGCAAATAAGGACATGACATTAGCCCTATCTTAAGGCTGCCAGTATTGGATGGGAAGGCAGCTCTGCATCCTAAAGGCCACCAGTCCATACAGAAGGTGCTGTAAACCATTTCCATCCTTCCCTAGAGATTTGTGATGTTCCCCTGGGACAGGCTTTGAAAAATCACCATGGCTGTGGGTCCTTATTAACCAGCCACTCCTCAAAGAACTGTCTGCAGCTTCAGAAAGATACACAGTGTTTGAAAGCATAATCATTCTGAATGAATATTCAGAAAACATAAATATATATGCTGATGTATATGTATGTGTCTAACATTCGCTTATTTGAGGAACAAATAAATGCTTATTTGAATTTGTTGGTATAAAATACCTTTTTGTCTATGGTAATACAGTGTGCCCAGAAGGATGAAAAATTCAAGAATAAAGTAAAGTACTATTCATCCATATATAATACAGTATTATATCGTATAGTATAGATCTGAAGCATTCTTGGAAAAAAAAAGAAAAAAAAAGAAGGTAGCTCTTTGTCAAAATTTCACAGTGCTTCTTTCTGAAGCCTTATCAAAGTTCTAAATCCTTTTTTTGGCATGTGCGAGGGTCTTCAAAAATACTTTCTTCAGAGATCAAAATTCTAACTTTCAGATTGGGTTAAATACATTTTATAATTCATCCTGCAGCTGTTGGAGCTGTAAGGAAGTAAAATGAGAATTGCTTTTTAGGGTATATTTCTCAGCAAAGCAGTTTTGAAAATGAAACCAAATCTTCATGCTCCACTTGACATTGGAATTTAAAGTTATTTTTACAAGCTCCAATGCAGTAGCTATGTGAAACATTAAAGACTTATTAGAATATAGTAAGTTAATAGTTAAAGCAAGTTTTCTTCTAACAGTTTGTTCAATAAATAAAAGCCACGAATACAAATTATATCTTGTTATCAGCTTTCATGCCTTTTTTTAATATTTACGCTTAAACCAAACCACACATTTTCTTGTGTAAAATGTTTCCTCCCTTTTAATTATAGCCTGATTTGCTGCCTCAGCAGGTAGAGCTTTTATTAACTTGAAAGCATATTTGGTGCAAGTGGGAGATGTGGAAGCAAACCCTTAAAGGAAAATCACATTTTCCCTGAAATGCAGTGTGGCATGTAAATATAACCTTTACTATGTCCCTAGAATATTGAGGGATGGGAAAATTTTCAGGAATCCCTATCGGGGATAGATCTGCTTTCGATTTTACAAAAGAGTGACTGTATGGAGTCACTGAAACCAAACAGGAAAAAAAAAAAAAAAAAAAAAAGAGGAAAAAAAGGCTTCACATTGAAAGTAAAGGCCAAGAAAGAAATAAGCCACACAAAAGTGTGAGCAAAGGAAAAAAGTGTCCATCTTTTTTGTTTGTCTTTGACTGGAAAGGCCTTTGACCCTAGGCAATACTGTGCAGTGAATACTTTTGTCCTTTGTCATATTTTCCTTCCTCCTTTCATGACACCCCCGACGAGTAGCCTGTGTACCATTCCTGGAGGGTCTGGCCCGGAGCTGACAACTAATCCCTGGTAAGGCCTATATAAAAGGCTCTTTTCAGAAAAGGGTGACTTGCGTCCCTCCACTGACTGCAAGGACACAGGCTGAAAAGACAGCTTAAAGATCGAGGGGTTTAGGTTCATTTACAGTCAAGACTGTTAAATATCAGTTCCATGTGAATTCTGGAAGTCTTTAAAAATGAGAGAACTTCTCACATGTCTGAGACAGCTTAAATCTTGACTTTAATCTGGGGCAGCAAGGAAGATGTGGTAGCTAAAGTGCAAATTCTGGGTAACCTTATCATGCTTAAAGGCAGAATTCCAATGTCAGGCTTTTTTTATATACAAAAAGTTGTTTGAGGTCTTATCATTCCTGTTTTGTAAAATTCTAAAGAGCTGCGAAGCCCAGTTTGGGAGCAATTAGTAGAAAAACCTCATGTTATATATTTAAATGAATAATAATTAAAAACAAAACCAAAATAACTGAAACTGAACAAAAATAATGGCTTGCCCAACAGACAATGACAGAGTCAAAAACAGAAAATTCAGGTTTCCTCGTATCAATTTAGCACCCTTCCCATAACAACATACTACTTTTCAAATTCAAGTTACAACGAATTAGCTAGTTGATGAGCTTTTTACAAATAACTAAAACATTCCATTAAATACAGTACAGCTGAAGACCAGCCTATCTTTCTAATAAGCACAGATATTTACTGGAATCAGTGTGGAAAATTCTGACTAGTTTAGATCAGTGCTTTTCAATACTGTAATGTGCAAACAAAATAACTTGGGCACCATGTTCAAATGTAATTTCAGGTTCTGTAGGAATAAAGTAGAGCTGGCATTTCTAAGAAGCTCTCAAGAGTTTCTGATGCTGCTAGTCTGAGGACCACTTCAAGTAGCAAGAGTTTAGACTGAGAATGGAGGAGAATGGAGGAGGTGCGAGTAGTTTTCACCTTAGGCAGGTGACATATACAGTAGGAGATGAAACAAATAAGCAGAAGTAAGATGACACATAAATATATCCTAAACATCTGATTTTTACATGTAAATTATTTCTTTGTGAATGATGGATTTTTTTCCCAATTAGATGGAAGGCCCCTCCCGGTCAATACCTTTTTCATTTTTTACAGGGTGTCTAGAAAACCACAGTTAAGAAATGCCACCTGACTGACATGATCATAGATCACTGGAAATACCAGATGAAAATTCCAGGTGGAGCCTGGTTAATTCATTCTTGTGATAAAATTCCTTTCAGCAATGGATTATCCAAACGACTGGGTTGTGGGTTTCTTTGCAACTTCATTAATTCCCCAAGTATTTGCCACTTCAGAGGCAGCATAGAGGCAGGCAATCTCTTTGATGCCTGGGAGATTCTGCAGATTTCAAGGCCAATGGACAGAGTGTCTGTAGATAAATGGCTGTGAACTGTCTCTGGTTAGACCAGAGTCAGGGTAAGGAAGCAATGAAAAGGACTGGAGTTTCCTCAAAAATAGTTAAAAGCTGTGCTGTCCAGTAGAGTAGGCACTAGCCACTTGTGGCTTTTTAAATTCTAATTCATTAAAATTAAATGGAAAGCTTAAATCAAGTTCAGTAGTCTCACTAGCTACATTTTAAGTGATCAATGACCACATGTGGCCAGTGCCTACTGCATTGAATGGCACAGATACAGAACATTTCCATCACCACAGAAAGTTCTACCGGACAGCGCCGCTACTCAGGGAGATAGAAAGGATGAAAGCTTGATTCGAGTGGTGGCTGGAAGTTCTGAAGGATGTTTAACTAGGCAGTGGTTGCTCTCATGACAGCATGTAAACTGGAGTAGGAAGCTAATGGAATGGGCAGGTTTAGACTGGGCAGTAAGGGTCTTTGTGTACAGGGGAGGGAGAGATTCTCATGGTTGGCCAGGGATAATGAATGGCTCAGTACCTCAGAGCCTCTGACAATTAATACATCTTCTGTCTATTGAAAGGCAACTTACGGCTGGGCGTGGTGGCTCACACCTGTAATCCCAGCACTTTGGGAGGCCAAAGTGGGTGGGTTACTTTCAGCTCTGGAGTTCAAGACCAGCCTGGGCAACATGGTGAAACCCTGTATCTACTAAAAATAACAAAAAAATTAGCTGGGCTTGGTGGTGCACACCTGTAATCCCAGCTACTTGGGAGGCTGAGGCTGGAGATCATGCCACTCTACTCCAATCTGGGCAACAGAGAGACACTGTCTCAAAAGAAAGAAAGAAAGGCAACACACAAATGATGAAAAGGTAAAGTACGGGGAAAAACAAAGAAAGATGAAACATTACTTGTTCACATTATAACCCATATTTTTGACTCACATTTTCTATGAGCAGTGGGTACACACCACCTTAGCCCGCCAATCCTTCCTAGAACCCAGCCGCTCAGGAAAACATTCTATCCACCTGAGCATATAGTGCTTTCTGCAGTGCTGTAGTCTAGTCTACTTCTTTATATACCTTTTATGGTGGGTGCTCTACTCTTAGATTTTGTGGCTCTGCCTGTGGTAGACATCTGCTCTTGAGTTACTCAGCTCAGCCTGTGAAATCTTACTTTTCTGCTCAGGGATCAGGATCAGAGGTTCTGCTTTTATGTCTTATGACATTTTCTGATAATTGTTTCCATTCGTTCATTCAACAAGTATTTTTATTAAACACCTACTAGATACCAGACATTTGCTGACTCTTCTATTTTCTTCTCTTCCTCAGTGACAGCTTCATTGTTCTGGTTGAGATTTAAACATTAATAAAATGAAATTGCAAAGCCAGAACTTAATATTACAAAATATGTTCTAAGTAGAGCAAACCACATTGTTTAGAAATCTGGGCCAAATGGATTAACATCTATCTCAGGAGCTAAGAAACTTGTATGGCTTTATGCTGTGGTCTAAGAGCTCCTCTGAATACTCAACATCCTTAAGTCCCTGTATCAGTTTCTTAGAGTTGCCACACAAATCACCACACACTGGGTGGCTTAAAGCGACAGGTATGTATTTTCTCACAGTGCTGGAGGCCAGAAGTCTGAAGTCAAAGTGTCAGCAGGGCTCTCTGAGGGCTCGAGGGACGCTTACCTCCCTGCCTCTTCCCGGCTCTGCAGGTTACTGGCCCTCGTTGGTGCTTGCCTGGCCTGAGCTGCATCGCTCCAGTCCCTGCCTCCCTCACCAGAGGGCTGCCTTCTCTGTGTGTCTGTGCCCAATCTCCTTCTCCTTTCTCTTAAAAAGATACCCGTCACTGGATGGAGCTGGAGGCTATAATTGTAAGCGAACTAACACAGGAACAGAAAACCAAATACCACATATTCTCACTTATAAGTGGGAGCTAAACATTTAGGACACAGGGACATAAACATGGGAACAACAGACACTGTGGACCACCAGACAGGGGAGGGAGGGAGGTGTGGGTTGAAAAACTACCCATCGGGTACTATCATCACTACCTGAGTGCAAAATACACATGTAATAAACCTGCACATGGACCCCCTGTATCTAACATATAAGTTGAAATTAAAAAAAAAATCCAAAAAAAGATTGAAAAGAAAAAAAATGCCAATCGCTGGATTAAGGTCCATTTTAATCCAGTAGGACCTCATCTTGGCTTGACTGCGTCAGCAAAGTGGGTTACATCTGACTCATTTCCAAATAAGGTCACATTCACTGGTACCAGGGGTTATAACTTGAGCATATGTTTTTGGAGGACACAGTTCGACCCACAACAGTTCCCTCAAATATATATACACAGACTATACATGCAGGTCATTGATTCCAGCCCTGAGACAAGTAGTAAGGAAGCAGGACAGCAGAGAGAGGAGAGCGTGAGGTTTAACAAGAGAAGAAATAACATTACTCTGACCCTTGGTCCTTCCAGCTCCTCCAGGCAGCAGATGGGATGAGCCGTGAGGAAGATCAAAGACAGTCTGGGACCAGAGGGCAGAGTGATGAGCACACTAGACACCAAACGGGTCATAAATCACTTCTGGTCCTTTTAAGTTGCTTTTTGTGCCTTTTATTTTCTCCCTCCACTCTTTCCTACCACTTGCTGCTTCTCTCTCTGCCCTCACCATTCCATTTTCCATTCAGTCTTTCTGTCATCCTCATTCTTTGAGCCCCAAAGCAAGGAAGAAATACATTATGTGATGAAAGAACTTCCAAAGGACATTTACGTTTGCCCATTTGATTATCAGTACTTTATGAAATTTCATCATTTATGAACAAAACAACTCGAATGCAGCATTTTGAGGACAAACTGTAGAGCAGGTTTGTAAAGTTCTTTGTGCCTGATGTCAACCAAGGTTTGCTTGAGCCAGTTTTCTTAAATCTTCCATCCTGTCTTACTCATTTCCAGAGTACATGGTAGCAATGTACAGTATCTTATCAACCAATATATAGACATAGAAACAAATTAAGAAAACAGGAAGGACATCTCTTAACATTTCTTAAAGGGTTGGCTCATGTTACTGGTTAATCTACCCTGATTTCAATGAGACTTTTGGTCATTCCTATTACAAATATTTATAATATGCCCACTATGAACAAAGGATTTTGCTACCATGAGTGGATGATACAGAAATAAATAAGACAGTCCCTGCTTTCAAGAAGTTTGCAGTTTTGGGAGAAATATATAAACAACTCTTACATAAGGTAAAATGGGATAAATGCTGCAAGAAAGGTTCAAAGTGTTTGGGGTATATTTGAGAAAGAAGGGATTAATTATGACTGGGAGTGTTCTTAGAAGAGGTAATAGAGTTTGTGTTGGGAATTCAAAAGTGGCAAGTACACCAATAGTAGACATTCCTCAAAAGACGTTACCACTAGAGCTACTTGAGCAAAGCTGCTGAGGCAAGAAAGAATAGACTATATTCTGGGAGAACACCAACAACTGTTGAGTGTGGTTCAAGAGAAGTGTCATGCAAGATAAGGCTGAAAAGAAGTTTAAAGATCCAAGAGTGAAGCATTGTGCTTTGAATTCTATGTTTAGAGGCGAATCACCAAAGTTTCTAATTGGAGGATTAGGAGATCAGTTAGAAGGCTGTTGAAATGGTCTAAAAGTCCAAAAATGAAGGGTTGACTGAGGACAGGAGCAGAGGATGTGGTGAATGGGGAGCCCGGAGGCATAAGGTAGAGGTAGAATCAAAAGGTCCTGGCAGGTGATGGGATGTTGAAGATGAGGGAAACCATGGAGCAATTAGAATCTTGGCATTGCTTTGCCATGAACGAGGAAGGGCCCAGGGAGGAGCAGCTTTATGAAGGGAGAAGAGATGGGGTGAAGAAGGGAGAGTGACAACTTCATTTTGGTCTAGTGGTATCTGAAGCTTATTATTATTATTTTTTTTAATCAGAGTCTTGCTCTGTGGCCCAGGCTGGAGTGCAGTGGTGTGATCTTGGCTCACTGCCACCTCTGCCTCCCGGGTTTAAGTGATTCTCCTGCCTCAGCCACCTGAGTAGCTAGTACTACAGGTGCCCGCCTCCATACCCGGCTAATTTTTGTATTTGTAGTAGAGATGGGGTTTCACCATGTTGGCCAGGCTGGTCTCAAACTCTTGACCACAGGTGATCTGCCTGCCTCGGCCTCCCAGAGTGTTGAGATTACAGGCATGAGCAATGGCACCTGGCCTCTGAAGTATTTTTGTAATAATGATGTAGGGAAGTCCAGCAGGTAGTGAAAATGCATTTTTGGAATTTTGAAGAGCAGTCAGGGCTAGGTTCTTAGGCTCAGAGACGAAGAGTATTAACTAAAGAATGAAGTTTACAAAGAAAGGGGATGACGAGCTCTTTTTATACTATAGAAATACTATATTATTGGCCGGGTGCGGTAGCTCACGCCTGTAATCCCTGCACTTTGGGAGGCTGAGGTGAGTGGATCACAAGGTCAGGAGATCGAGACCATCCTGGCTAACATGCTGAAACCCCGTCTCTACTAAAAAATACAAAATATTAGCCAGGCGTGGTGGTGGATGCCTGTAGTCCCAGCTACTTGGGAGGCTGAGGCAGGAGAATGGCTTGAACTCGGGAGGCAGAGCTTGCAGTGAGCCGAGATCGTGCCACTGCACTCCAGCCTGGGCGACAGAGCAAGACTCTGCCTCAAAAAAAAAAAAAAATAAAAATAAATAAATAAATAAATGCTATATTATCCACATTTGAAGTAAATTTATTGTATTGGGAGACACAGAAACAAAAGCATTAGCATTTACTAAGCATAACTGCCTAAAGAGGAAAAGGTATACAGAAAGGAAAAACATTAATAGGGTAAGAAAAGACTTAAGGATTCTAGGGAAAGAAGTATGTATCACCCTCAGGGCCTAATTGAAAGAAGTATTTGATTGAAGGATGTCTCATTATTGGGGGATTTAAAATTTTCTAATGGGTCATTGAAATGTTGTATAATATATTTACACAAAAATTTGGATAGGACAGATTACAGGGCTTTCCAGGCAGCCATTGAACTGGAAAAATACTTTTACCTGCTATACTTAAGTCCTTCTAATCAAGTAAAAGACATTTCTAGTTATATGTAATTTGACTATGATTTCCCCAATGGTTGCCCAAAATGGAATGGGCTTCATTGGGAGGCCTTACATTTTCCACTCAGGAAATGTTCAAGAAAAATCTGATCGGCCATTTGTTGAGGATATTTCAAAAGGCATCCCTACTTTGAGTGGGAAGCTGGCCTCAGTGACACCCCGAATGTGAGAGGTTTCCATGTTGTTTCCAGGATTGGTTGCTCAGGACTGTGTCAGGCACTGTCTATAAGAAGCTGGTTACTGTCCTCTGACAATCCTGTTGTTAATTCTCATGGAACCCAAAGTGGAAAGGACCACAGAAAATTGTAAATAATTAGTGCCTTTCATCTTTCCTCATGATTCTTATTTTTCTAACCTTTTTTTTTTAAATTTGAGATGGAGTCTTGCTCCGTCGCCCAGCTGGAGTGTAGTGGCATGATCTCGGCTCACTGCAACCTCCACCTCCTGGGTTCAAGCCATTCTCCTGCCTCAGCCTCCCAAGTAGCTGGGACTACAGGCACACACCAGCATGCTCAGCTAATTTTTGTATTTTTAGTAGAGATGGGGATTTCACCACGTTGGCCAGGATGGTCTTGATCTCTTGACCTCGTGATCTGCCTGCCTTGGCCTCCCAAAGTGCTGGGATTACAGGCGTAAGCCCCTGTGCCCCGCCAATTCTTATTTTCTAACCTTTTAACGTTTTCAGTTCCTGGGTGTGAAGAATAAGAATGAAAACATGTTTTAATGGATGTTTTATTTTGTTTAAATTTTGAAAGGGGCCATAAAGAGAAGATTTATTTTTAAACAATATCTTTGAAAGTGCATATCCCCCTTTGCATGTGTCTGCTTTGCCTTCAACTTTCCACCCTGCTGTGAGTAGCACTAGAGCTGAGCCAATGCCCCTTGAACTTGGCAGCCTGAAAAACCATGAGCTAAATAAACCTCTTTTCTTTATAAATTAAAAAAAAAATGTTGAGCCAACTTTTCGGGTTTAAATGAAAAAATTATCAAAGTATGTTATCATAGTTGACAACTTGATACCAGTACAAAATGCCTTATATGTTTTTGAATTGACTACAACATTGAAAATTTTGTCTATACATACGTGATACACTTAATTACTTAGCTTTTTTTTTCTTTTTTTTTTGAGACAGAGTCTCATTCTGCAGCCTAGGCTGGAGTGCAGTGGCGCGATCTCAGCTCATTGCAAGCTCCGCCTCCTGGGTTCACGCCATTCTCCTGCCTCAGCCTCCCGAGTAGCTGGGACTACAGGCGCCTGCCACCACGCCTGGCTAATTTTTTTTGTACTTTTAGTAGAGACGGGGTTTCACCGTGTTAGCCAGGATGGTCTCGATCTCCTGACCTCGTGATCCGCCTGCCTGGGCCTCCCAAAGTGCTGGGATTACAGGCCTGAGCCACCGCACCCAGCCTATTTGAATTTTAATTGCTTTTCTGTGCTTGGAATATGTATTTATGCTCACTATTGTCATATAATTAGTCCAACTGAAAATGGAAAAACTGAAAATAGTCTTCATAAATCTTTTTTAAAACATTTTTTAAATAAATTTTTTTTTTGTTTTAATAGAGATGAGGTCTTGCTGTGTTGCCCAGGCAGGTCTCAAACTCCTGGGCTCAAATGATCCTGCTGCCTTGGCCTCCCAAAGTGCTGGAATTACAGGTGTGAGCCACCATGTAAAGACAGCCAGTCTTTGTACATATTAAATAAAAATAAAGATAAAATATAACTACTTAGTATCTTCGTCTACTCCAGTAGTGCTTTTATAATAGATTAAAAATAAGATTTTTGTTCTATCGTTTTGCCGTTTTGTAGTCAGAGTCAGTATTAGTTCAATGTGTAGTCTCGTTAGCAAGCATCATAGTCACGTCTACTTTGCTAACAATAGGTGGCACCAGCACACAAGCGTCTCATCTGTATTCAACCCAACAGAAATACCAAGAGATAGGAGGGAAATAGAAAATATTCAAAATGCTCGAAGGCAACGAATTCAATTCTGATGAACAGATATGTTGGGGAGCCACGTGAAATAAGAGTTGTGCTCCAGTGGGTAGGCGCTTCAAACTATGGACATAAATGCCCAAATATGTGAGGTAGTTTGGTCTTTTATTGAGAAAAATGAAAGAAAAACAAGCTGTCTTGGGAAATGTCTAACCAGAAAATCTATCTGATTTCTCAAAATAAATTCTGAAGAATAGAGGACACCAACGATTGTACCTGTGTGTTGCACTACAACACTGGCAGAAGTAGAAGCTGCATGAGAGAGTGGGGAAGAAAAAGCAAGAAGGGTAGAAATAGGATGATAATCAAATGCCCCAGGACTTTGAAACTTCAAAAAAAAGGTGTTATGTACTTTCTGCTTATTTTTTCCTAAAATGTGTAAAAAGCGTGCTGATCATGTAGATGACTAAGAAAATGTCCTCAGGGGAGAGAAAAACCCATGAAGATGGAGAATTGATTACAATTATCATACGTTTCTCGTCACTTAGGTTTTGCATTTGTAAAACTAGCACACATGAAAATTTACTTTTATTAATTTTTTCTTATTCTTTTTCTTCCTCTTTCTTTTTCTTTTCTTTTTTTTTTTTTTTTGAGACGGAGTCTTCCTCTGTCGCCTAGGCTGGAGTGCAGTGGCGCAATCTTGGCTTACTGCAATCTCCGACTCCTGGGTTCAAGCAATTCTCCTGCCTCAGCCTCCCGAGTAGCTGGGGTTACAGGCAGCCGCCACCATACCCAGCTAAATTTATTGTATTTTTAGTGGAGACAGGGTTTCATCATGTTGGCCAGGCTGGTCTCAAACTCCTGACCTCAAGAGATCCGCCTGCCTTGGCCTCCCAAAGTGCTGGGATTACAGGCGTGGGCCACCATGCCCCACCCTTTTATTAATTTTTTCTTAAGAAGCAGTGCAATTTGGGTGTTTATCACCAGAGTGGTGCCAACCTTCACTACACAAAGGTTTCTTTTAAAATAAGCTAAATTTAATTGTATATCACCTTGTAAAAACCTAATTGCTGTTAAATTTTCTCTTTAAACTAAAATCTTTATTGAAATAAGAGCACAACAATCAATGGATTAATTTAATACCTCTGAGTCTCCTTCATTTATTTGTGAGATGTAAGGGAGGAATATTTTAAATGTTCCTCCACTGTTGTATAAGAATGATATATGATTTAGAGCAAGAATTAAGGAAATATAAACACCCAAGTACAGCAGTACAACTAAATATCTTATGAATACTTTAATTCTTTAATTTTTTTCCTTCTAGTTATAGGTTGACAAATTTATTTTGAATCTTTTTTTTTTTTTTTGAGACGGAGTCTCACTCTGTCTCCCACGCTGGAGGCCAGTGGCACGGTCTCGGCTCACTGCAAATTCCGCCTCCTGGGTTCACACCATTCTCCTGCCTCAGCCTCCCGAGTAGCTGGGACTACAGGCGCCCGCCACCACGCCCAGCTAATTTTTTGTGTTTTTAGTAGAGACAGGGTTTCACCATGTTAGCCAGGATGGTCTTGATCTCCTGACCTCGTGATCCACCTGCCTCGGCCTCCCAAAGTGCTGGGATTACAGGTGTAAGCCACCACGCCTGGCCTATTTTGAATCTTTCCTAATACCAAACATCTACAGGGGTATAGTACGGCTCAGGTGGTTTTTGGACTTTATGGTCTTTGGAGTAAAAATACATTGCTTTGAATATATACACATTACTTGAATATCTTTTGCTAATAAAATATTTCTTCTATTATCTACTTTTCTTGCTTGCCTATGAAAGCTATGATTACATCTCAAATCCTAATTTTTTTTTTTTTTTTTGAGATGGAGTCTCGCTCTGTTGCCCCGGCTGGAGGGCAGTGGCGCGATCTCGGCTCACTGCAAGCTCTGCCTTCCAGGTTCACGCCATTCTCCTGCCTCCCCAGTAGCTGGGACTACAGGTGCCTGCCACCACACCCAGCTAATTTTTTTTGTATTTTTAGTAGAGATGGGGTTTCACCGTGTTAGCCAGGATGGTCTCGATCTCCTGACCTCGTGATCCGCCCGCCTCGGCCTCCCAGAGTGGTGGGATTACAGGCGTGAGCCACTGTGCCCAGCCTCAAATCCTAATTTTTAAATCAAATACTTAAAATTAGTAATTCTCCTTAGCAATTCAATAAGTTTCGTAACCTAACCTTAATACTCATCAATGATACAAAATACTTTGGAAGGTGAAGCATTAAAAAACAACTTTAAGAAACATACACTACCCATATAACATATGTTTTTTAAATATTAGGTCAAATTATTTTTTTTTCATAAAATCACTCCCAACATTCCGAATTACCCAGATTGCCTGAATTTGATAATTGTCTTTACTTGTATATATCTCTCTCCAAGTAGATGCTAAGGTACTTGAAGCCAAATTACTTTCTTGAGTATTTCACTGATAATTTTTTGTGCTACTTTCTCTGCCTTCCCCAATCCTTGAATCCTTCTTAGTCTGATGTCACACATCTTAGATGGATTCTGATCCTGTCTGGGTTTCCGTCAGAAGTAATCCAGTATCCTTATTATTTTGTAAGAAACCTGCGTTTTTCTTCGCTGTGCACTTCTGCTACCACTATTCCAACTGCTTTCTTCCAGAACTTTGTAATTTCTCACCTGCTGATGTGTCTCTCCTGATCTCATTATTACTTACGTTTGTATTTTAACAGAGTATCAGAAAAGAGAGAAGATAAATGTGTGTGTGCGATCTGTCTTCTTTTTTTGTGTGTGAATATATATTTTTATGTAGTCATTTTTGTTTGTAATTGAAACTCTGGGAATTCAAAATTAACATCCTTGCCCGTGAGCTTCTTATAGACACCAGAAAAAGTTTCAACCTTGTGTTCCACATTGTTCTGCTGTGCTTTGTCCAAATGAACCTTTATGAGCCGGCTGCCATCTAGTTTCACGCGGATTCTCTTGCCCACAATTTCGCTTGGGAAGACCAAGTCCTCAAGGATGGCATCGTGCACAGCTGTCAGAGTACGGCTCCTGGGACGCTTTTGCTTATTTTTTGTACGGCTTTTTCGAGTTGGCTTAGGCAGAATTCTTCTCTGAGCGATAAAGACAACATGCTTCCCACTGAACTTTTTCTCCAATTCGCTTACTAGCCGGACTTGAATTTTCTGGAAAGATTTCAGTTGAGGAATGGGAACAAAGATTATGATAGCTTTCCGACCACCACCAAGTTCGATTTCCCTGGCTGCCGTAATATTCAGCTCCCTGAGCTGAGCTTTGAGGTCCGAGTTCATCTCCAGCTCCAGAAGAGCCTGGGAGATGCCGGACTCGAACTCGTCCGGCTTCTCGCCATTGGGCTTCACGATCTTGGCGCTCGAACTGAACATGGCCTTCTCCTGGGAGAACTCGCCGAGCGCCGGCTTAGGAAGAGGTCTTCTTTAACTAGAACTGAAAGTAGTTTTATGGTTATTTGGGTGAGAATTTGAAACATTAACTTATATTGGTGGTTCTTAAAGTGTGGTCCTCGGACAGCAGCATCAGCATCACCTGGGTGTTTGTTAGCAATGCAGAATCTTGGACCTGTCCTGGACCTGCTGAATCAGAATTTCAGGGATACGGCCAAGTAGTCCTTGCCTTAAGAAGCACTCTGGGTGATTCTATTGCAAGGTAAAGTTTGAGAGCCACTAATTTAATTGGACATTCTTAGGGCGTCGATTCTTTGTTAACCTCTTTGTTTTTATATTGAGTGAATGTTTGTACTTCTCTTTATTGTTTCCTTCTTTTGACTTTCTTTTTGTTTATTTATTTATTATTAACTTCCTAAGGGCACGTGTAAATTCTAGTCTTTATTCTTTTCTAATATAAGCATATGTCTTAAAATTTTTTTGAAGTACCAATTTTGCTATATCCTCGCAAGTATTCAAATATAGTATTTCTAGCATTCATTTACACATACTCAAAATTTTCCATTACAATATCTTCTTGTACCCCTTTTTCGAGGTTTAAAAATTCCAAATACAGACTTTGGTTTACCTTTTTGTTACTGTGTTTCTCAAGTTTAGAGAATGTGGCCAGTGTGATATTTCTTTAAAATATAGAGACTTGCTTTATTTTACTTTCTGTAAATATCTCATTTGTGCTTGAGAAGAACGTATATTTTCTAATTATTGACTGTGTTCTGAATATGTTCAGTAAGTCAAGCTTGCCGTTGTGGTGTTTGAATTCTCTATAGCTATAGCTGCTGGTTTTTATTGTTTGTTTCCTTGACTTGGCTTTTCTCTTTGTTTGAGAAAGATGTGTTGAACTCTCCTGCCCCCCACCTTATGATGGTAATTTCTCAATTTCTTCCTGCAGTTCTAGCAACATTTGCTTGATACACTTTGAGATACATAAATTTTAGAATTACAGTGATTTGGAATTTCTTTTTCTATATCTTTACTTTAAAATTTTCCATAGTCCAGATGTTTTAGGTCTGATTTTTGTGAGCTGCATATGGCTGGTTTTTGCCTGTTTTTTATTGGAAAATTTGACCCACTTTTATTGGGATTATAGATATATTCATTTTGTTTCAATCATCTCACTTGGTACTTTCTATTTGTCTAGATTTTCCTATGCTTTTACCCCTTCCCTCTTGCCTTTTAAATACTGATTTGAAAAATTTTATTCATTTAATTCATTATTTCCCTGTCTACTGGCTGAAAATTATTACATTAAAAAAAAAAAAAAGAAAAGAAAATCATTACATCTATTTTCATGCTTGAAATCTCGCTAGGCATGCAATTATCCCCTGTTATCCATGGGTGATTGGTTCTAGGACCCCTAAGGATGCCAAAATTCATGGATGCTCAAGTCCCTTATATATAAAATAGTATAGTATTTGCATATAACTTATGCATATCCTCTCATATGCTTTTAATAATCCCTATTACAATGTTAATGCTATGGAAATAGTTGTTACACTATATTGCTTAGGGGTAAAGACAAGAAAAAAAAGTCTGTATATGTTCCATATAGATGGAACCATTGTAGGCTGAAGTCTATTTTCCATCTGTCATTGATTGAATCTATGAATGTGAAACCTGTGGATACAGAAGGCTGACTGTACTGACTTTATCAACACTTCCAATTAATATTTTAGTCTCCTTTTGAACAATTCAGGTCCTTAGAATGCTTTAGCACTGATCACTTTCTCCTAGCTTACATGTGATTTTCATCCATTATTTCATTCTATCCTTTTGCTTATCATTACAAATCAGACACTGCTGTTGATTCAAAAGACAAATACTTCCTTGGATTTTCCCACAATTTAAACAAGTTATTTGCCCACTGTTTCTTCCTGTATTTCAGTTACTCCTTCTGAGATAATTTTTTCTTTTTTCTGAATACATCTTTTAGAAGTTCCTCTAGTATAGTCTATTGGTGGTAAACACTCCCAGTTTTTAATTTATCAGAATATTTCTTTATTTTGAACTCTTGAAAGATAATGTTTCTGGACGTGTAATTCTAGATTGATAATTACTTATTCTCAGCATTTTGAAGATATTTGACTGCATTCTTGCTTCCATTATTGCTTCTGAGATATCTACTTACTATCCAAGTGTTAATTCTTAGTGATTTGTCTTTCTGCTGTTAAAAAGTCTTTCTGTAGTGATCAGTAGTTTACTAAGATGTATCTAGATGTAAATTTTTTCTTGTCTTCTTACATAATGTGGTGCTTCCAATGTCTATGAATTCATATCTTTCTTTAGTACTGGAAAATTTTGTCATTATCTTTTTAACTACTGTCTCTTCTCCGTTTTGTTTCCTCCTTCTATTAGACTTTTATTTTCCATTCTCCTGTATCTATTAATGCCTTTTTCAAATTGAACAGTTGGCAAACATCACTTTTGAGTTAACAGAGTCAAGGTTGCATGTATAATTCTCTACACTCTCTCTTCCCTATATTCTTGCCCTCTATGCTGTATTCTGAATAATTTCTTCAGATCGGCCTTCCAGTTCACTGATTTTTTCTTCCACCATGTTTTCTGCTGTTTAATATGTTGATTGTTTTTTATTTTGACAATTGCTATTTTTTATTTATAAACTATAAATGTTTCATTTTTGATAATTTCCTATAGTTTGATTTTTTTGATTCCATCTAAACATAATATGCATAATATTTTATAGTCTATGGGTGGTAATGTAAATATCTGAAGTTCTTGAGTATCCAATTCTGTTGTTTGTTATTTCTGCTGACTCCCACTCTTGGTGATTTATCTTTTCTTTTTTGGCTTCATGATTTTTTGATTGGGGGCTCATAATTTGGTTGATCTTAATGTGTGGAAAACCTGGGGACCTAAGTTGAAGTTGTTTGTTTCTGCTGGAGGCCAGGGTTTTCATTAGGCCCTTGTAGACTCTCTGGCCAAACCATTGTATCTTAAGTCGACTCCCCTCCCTTTGTGCGGGCTAGGTTAATGTTAACAGTTATCCCTGGGGCAATGCTGCTCTTTACCTATTCTTGTAGCTCACCGTTTATTTTTTATTCTTGTGGGTTTTTATTATGAATCAATTAGAGTAGGATAGTTTGCATGATTTTAATAAATAATTCAAAAAAATCTCAGTGATTTACAATAATACAAGTTGAATTCTTAGCCATTCAAGGTCTGCTCCAGGTCAGAATACCTGCATCTACAGCACACCTGTCCTCCATGCCATGATCTACCTGCCCAGGTTACTTTGTTCTTTTGGCTCCACTATCTCAAGGTGAGGCCTCAACTTCATGGCATATAAGGAAGAGAGAGTGTAGAGAATTATACATGCAACCTTTACTCTGTTAACTCAAAAGTGATGTTTGCCATCTGTTCATTTTTAACCATACAGAACTAGTTATGTGACTTCCCTCTGCAGGGGACCTGAGAAGTACAGTTTTTCATGTGCCCAAGAAAGAATAAAGAACCAGGTGTCAGGGAACCCTAGTAATGCCTGCCATATCTTAATTACCATAAGCCTAGTGATGCAGCAAAAATTTTATATTATGCAGAATTTATTTGTTTCACAGTGAGAGGGCCTACCAGACTATCTAGCCTACCATTCTGCTGGATTGGAAATTCCTAGGTTATTCTGATGTGGCACTAAGATTGAGAAGCAATAGGTGTCACAAATCCTATTTTGACTTTAAAAAAATTTAATTGACTAGTTCTTCTGAGATGTGTGGAATTAGGAGATACTATATAATTTGATTTACCTAAGGGCAAAAACTTGTACTCTTTAAATTTAATAAATGGAATTTAGTAGATATGAGTTTGGACAGAGACAGAATAGAGTAGGTCATATAAATATAAAGGAAGGTTTTTAAAAAATGTGGATTAAACAGGCTGGGTGCCGTGGCTCATGCCTGTAATCCCAGCACTTTGGGAGGCCGAGGCGGGTGGATCATGAGGTCAGGACATTGAGACCATCCTGGATAACATGGTGAAACTCCATGTCTACTAAAAATACAAAAAAAAAAAAAAAAAAAGAATTAGCGGGCGTGGTGGCGGGCGCCTGTAGTCCCATCTACTGGGGAGGCTGAGGCAGGAGAATGGCATGAACCCGGGAGGCAGAGCTTGCAGTGAGCTGAGATCGCACCACTGCACTCCAGCCTGGGCAACAGAGCGAGACTCCATCTCAAAAAAAAAAAAAAAAAGCAAACAAACGTGGATTAAACAGGACTGGGAAAGGTAAATAATTTTTGGGAAAAACGTAAATAATTTTTGGAAAAATGTATAAGGCACACATGCTATAATTCAACACTATCCTTTGAGCATTTTCAGATTCCTCTCAGGTAAGTATCAATAGTGATACTCAGGTGAAATAATTAATTCCAGAGCATTAAGGATGTGTAACATTAGTGGAATTAGTTCTTTTTAATTTTTATTAAGATGATTAATCTTTTTACTTCTTTTATTGATTAAAAAAACATGTTGTGATAGAAGTTTATATATGTTTTTCCCTAGGCTCTGAAATAAGCTAAATTAAGAAGCACAATGAAACAGGTCAAGAGTAACAAAGTTAATTGATATATTTTACTCCAAACTCTAGTAAGGCTTATTAGGATCTCTGTCTCTAAGTCTAATGTGAGTTACAGAGTTTTGAATAATTGCCCTGTATGCAGCTGGAAGAAACAACTTAAACAGGAAAGAAATGTATTATGTCACAACACTATTAAGGAAGCAAATATAGTTACTAGTGTTTAAATCTATTTTCAGTATTTTAAAATTATATGTTGCATAAAAATACTAAACTCAAAGCAGCTTATTGAGTCTCTCTTTGTCTGAGCAGCTGCCAAGGGCTAATGATTATAATTAGTATTATTATTGTTAATAATAATAATAATTAATAAAGTCTATCTTAAAATGTGATGCTTTAAAAAATAATATTGAAGATGACAAAGTATATATTTCTCCCTCAATAAAGTTTAAGGTTGTAAAACTACATCATAATTATTGTTTCCAACAAAGCATATCGTTTTTTTTTTTTTGAGACAGAGTTTCGCTCTTGTTTCCCAGGCTAGAGTGCAGTGGCGCGATCTCAGCTCACTGCAACTTCTGCCTCCCAGGTTCAAGAGATTCTCCTGCCTCAGCCTCCCAAGTAGCTGGGATTACAGGTGCCTGCCACCATGCCCGGCTAATTTTTGTATTTTTAGTAGAAACAGGGTTTCACCACCTTGGCCAGGCTGGTCTCGAACTCCTGACCTCAGGTGATCCACCCGGCTCAGCCTTCCAAAGTGCTGGGATTACAGGTGTGAGCCACCACGCCCAGCCAGCACATCATATTTTAACTGGGATTATATCCTCTAGTCAAGATACTTAAAGAAAATACTTATGAAACATACATCAAATTCTTTGGGAAAAGAGATGCTATCTGAATAGAGGAAAAGTTATGATTATTCCAACATCTGTACTAACTGCAAGAGAGAAAGACTTGTTTTTTTCATTATATGCATTTATATGAAGGTTTGAGTTTTCTAGAAGTTAATTTTATTTTTTAGTAAAATTGACCTCAAATTTTAAAGATATTGTTTCCCAAAGTAAATTGTGGTATAGGATTCTGCAGATTTCTTAAATAATGACCAACTAAAAGGAAAAGGTTTTTGTTGGCACTTAACTGTGGTATAATAAAAGGTAACATGAGCGATACCTCATGCCTTGCACTGATGCAGTGTCCAACATGTTTGGGCTCACTTACTGATCCAAAAGCCCTAGGAGGAAGTCACCGTGTTTGACTGCTGAGGACGGAGGCTCGGAGAGGTTAGGTGAGTTCTGTCACCCAGGCTGAAGTGCAGTGGTGAGATCTTGGCTTACTGCAAACTCCACCTCCCATGTTCAGGCAATTCTCCTGCCTCAGCCTCCCGAGTAGCTGGGATTACAGGAGTGTGCCACCTTGCCTGGCTAATTTTTGTATTTTTAGTAGAGACGGGGTTTCACTATGTTGGCCAGGCTGGCTGGTCTCGAACTCCCGACCTCAGGTGATCCGCCTGCCTCAGCCTCCCAAAGTGCTGGGATTACAGGCGTGAGCCACCACGCCATGCTCAGTCTTCCTTTTCAACTCAGTGTTGTGCTACTTCTCAGGGAGAAAGTCATTGAACTACACTATTGATATATCATCGCTCTTTTTAAAACTAAACTCCCACCCCAACTAATGAATTTTCAGTGAGATAATAGGTAACATCTGAAATTGGAAAAGAATTGTGTACTTTTAGATCTGGGAGAAATCTTTGAGAGTATTTATTAACTTTACTTTTAAAGAGAAGATAAAACAAACCCAGAGACTTGAAGTTTTTGCATTGGATCTAGCAATAGAACCCAGATCTACTGACTCCTAGTTACACACTTTCTTCTAAGTGAAGATTTTACCTTTTTTTTTTTTTTAAAAAAAAAAACACCAATTGTTGTTAGGCTTTAATAATTTAGCATACTCTAAGATAGACTAATAAAAACAAAGCCTAGCATGTTAGATTGTTAATGATGAAAGTCTTGTTTATTTCTTACCAGATAATCATGAAGCTACATTTCCTACCTCCAACACTTTCTTTTTTCTTATCTGTCTTTACTAATTAATTCTTGTAAAATGTGCATCCAGTTTCTTTAAATGGGAAAGTGACAAGAAGGTGAGTCTACTGCTTTTATTGATGATAAACAGTGATATAAAAATAAATGCCCTACATGTGCCTGAAAATGTCTTTGGGAAACGTTTTACCTCCTGGGTATTCTGTTGGAAGACTTTGGGAGATTGGCTCCGTAGCTTGTGGTCACCAACCTGATGGCCTGGTAACAATATTTTGGGGGCCAGTCTGTATCTCACACTTCTGTGTCAATTTATTCACCAGAGGCATCGCTTCTCTGGGCTGTGTTGTAAGAAGGTTTTTCAATTGACCATTGCCCCATCATAAGCACCCTAGCAGATGCTGTCTTATTATAGCTTATGGTAGCTACCTTTCTGTAGTCCTGTTCTAGCTCTCCTGTGACAGCAACAGCAGCTCTGGGGTTTGATGACATCCACGGTTAGGCAGCAATATCCGCCATGCCCCATGGGAAAGTCTCAACTCTCATTGTGGAAGTAGCATAGAGATCGCTGAAGTGTGGACTCATCATTTCCAGTGGTTTCTTAATTGTGGGATAGAGAGAAGACCAACAGCTTTGATAGCAGAGGAGCAGGGAGAAGAGAGGGAAACTAATGTTTATAGGGCACCTGCTCAGGGCCAGCGACATGCTAGGGTCAATTATTGAATCTAGATATAATCTCCATTTTATGGATTGAAGAATTCCATTTCTGAGAGGTCAGGTAACTTGTCCGAGGTTACCCAGTTTACTTGGGCAGACCTGAGATTCAAGTCCATGTGGCCAGCTTTGGGCCTGATTGTGCTAGGACCCTCACAGTTCTGCTGAGCCTGCCCAGCTGCATTTCCCAAGCTCCAGGCCAGGTGGCTTCTGCATTGGCTGGGTTAATAGGAGACACTGGTTGGAGCTTGGCAGGAAGGGAGAAGCCAGTGAATCTCTCCCTTTCATTCTCTCTCTTCCATGGCTTTGCTAGGCCCATCGGGGTCCTGCTGCACCAGGTGACCGTGAAGGCCACTCACCCCTCTCGCGCTTTCTTCAGGTTGGTGGCAGTTTCCTGGTGTTGCTAATCCCTGAATTGCTTTGCTCAGCTCTTCCATCCCCTCTGTAGCCAAGCTGTTTATTAAATTCTCCAAGAGGCTTCTGGTTCCCTAGCTGGACCCTGACCTCTATTCCAAGTTTACTTAACTCTAAAGGTGGTATTTTAAAAGAAATCATCTGGCTTAAGTCCAAGGGCTGCCATTTATTACTTCAATTCTTTTTCTTTAAAATTGAGCTACATTTTTTGCTTTCCTTTCCCCCCAGGATTGTCTGCGGTGCAAATGAGATAATGTAGGGGAAATCTTCGCAGTAAAGTGACGTGTTATTGTATGTTTCTTTCCATGAAACTAATAACATAGACACAAAGCCCTGGACTTTGGCCAAGACTTTCTGTCTATAGTCTTCTGCCAGGTGGGGTGGGGGTGGAGTTGAAGATGACTGCCACCTGAGTCTCCCCCATAGGGATTTCAGTTGTCTTGGACGTGGTGTGGCCAACCCACATTTTCAGAAGTCTCCAGGTGTTCCTTATTTGCAGTCGGAGTGTGAATCAAGCACTGCTTTACCTCAGTGGCTTTCAAAGTGTGCTCTGCAGACCAACAGCATCACCTGGAAACTTGGTAGAGATGCACATTCTGGGCTTCACGCCAGAGCCACTGACTCACAGCCTCTGGGGTGGAGCCCAGCAGCCTGCATTTAACAAGCCCTCCAAGGGAGCCTGATCCCACTGAAGTGTGGGTGCGGCAGAGTGAGGTGGATGTGTCATACTTCAGCCTCGGAAGTTCGGCCGCCATGGCCTTTCCGTCCTCTCTCCCCTGCAGTGCCCGGTTTGCAAAGCGGAGCTTCCGGGCACCTCAGCCACAGTTCCTCTTTGCATTGCCGCTCCCTTGTGCGCGTTACTACCTATGTGGCTGTCTTGGCTGCTGCTTTCAGCAAACCAAATTTGGATGTGGAAATGGGATTTATTTGTGCAACACCTAGTTATTAAGCACCCACTGTATACCAGAAACCATGAAAGGCCCTGACGGTGTGAAGTCAAAGGAGGTAAGGGTCTCTGCCTTTCCAGTGCTTGTCATCTGAGGAGAGACAGAAAAAGCTCAGCAATTTTGGAAAACCATAATAAATGCTATGAAACACTGCTTGCTCTAGCTTGTTCTCGAAACATAAGAACAGCACAATTATTGCTCTTAGGACAATGACTGCAAGATTTATTGATAACAGGTTTTCTTTTTCAAATAATGAAGATAAAATTAACGTACAATACAGAGAAAGACCAGTTCATCAGACATGTAGTAACAAGGGTCAGTATGTCCCCAGAGGGGCAGAACCTGAAGTGAGACCCTTAAGAGTCACAGCCCTGGCCAGGCTGGCCCCAGGCATTGAGGGAAGTTCCAGCAAAGGAGGCACTATGTATATAGGTCCTTGGCGAGGTCATGGGGTTATGGTAACTCACAGGTGCGTCAGCTGAGTTAACCCAAGAACTAGAATTTGGGAGGCAAGGCCTCTGATTGCAGAGCAAATGAAACTACGAATCCCTTGCTTAGTAGCACAACTATTCACTTGAGCAATAATTAGGAAGGCGAGTTCCTTTAAAAATGAACATATGATTTGGGACATGGTCTGAATTGGAGAAAGCTAGCAATTTTGAAGTGGTAGTGTTGGTTCTCTCCACAAGAGGGCGCCTCTATTCTTTGTTTTTATTTTCTATCTGGAAGCAACAATTTATGTTTATTACTGGCACAGAATAAACAGAAGAGTGACTTATGTTTTGCTGTTTGCAGAGCTGACTTCATATAAAATTTGGACAGTTTTATTACATTCCAAACAGTTACAGTTTTTTTTCCGTCAGGACTTTGGGATATGTGGTTAGCACTGTTTCTTTTAACAGTATCCTTATAATACATGAGCTCTATGCTATTTAGATTATCTGTAAAAATATCTCGTTCATTAGTGCCCATGAAAAAGATGTCAGTAAAATAGCCCCCTCCAAAATATGCTTCTGCATATTTGAAAGAATATTTACATAACACAGAAAGCAACTGGTTGCTTCACTTAAAATAGTGAGACAACTGAATGATACATTTGCTTATTGCAGCACTATGGAGACATTACCACTAACAAGTTCAGACAAGTATCATGACAGTTTCTCAGGTCCCATCCGGAAATAAGAAAAGGGCTGCCTGTCCCAGAGATAGGCCTGGGGATGAGGTGGACACCAGTGAGGATGAAGACATCTGAAAATCAAAAAGTGGTGGCTTTTGAACTTAGTGTGAATTGCAACATAAATAATCAACTAAGCAGATAAGAGAGCATAAAAGCAGAACTGAAATTTTAATGGCATTGAACAAAAGTGTGTGAAAGTCACAGGCCCTGCGGCCCAGGGCCCCATTATGCCTGGTGGTACGATACAGTGGCAAAGGGAGATGCAATTTTTTGAGATTCTTGCAATTTTATGCTTTTCTGGGAAATAATGCTCTTTCTCTCACCCAGCCTTTCCCCCGTACCCCCACCCCCACAATCTTTTTGCTGCTGAACTAATATGACTTTGGGAGGGGATATCTGGGTTAGCATTTAAGTTCTCTACAGTTTTCTGCAAAGGTTAGAAATATAATATTAAAACTTTTGAGACTAATGATTTTGCTTCACCTTGCTGTGAGAGTTTCTTTCCTTGTGAGAGGAAGAAGACGTGGAAAAAACGAAACAAAACAACTTTCTGGGCTATGCTATTATGTTAAGCATTTCCCCTAAAAGTCTCATATGTAGATTGAAAGGCTCAGCCTTTACATTAATGTGACCAGGCGTTCACATGGCTGATTATGTCGACAAGCTTGGCTGTGCGAAGATTTGGGGGTCTGGAGTTTATTTCTGTGGATGTAATCAACAGAGATCATGAATGAGAGGAATGGCTGTGGAGCTCTCAGAGTTTCTACTGTGCTCCATGTTTTGTCATTATCCCAGGGTAATTGGAGTTGAGAGGGGAGGACCTCTAATGAGCTGCTTCTCTCCCCTAATGGATGGGAGAGTGGAAATTAGCGCAGCTCCTGCTGTTCTACATGAGTGAACCGCGGCTGCTGGAGCCTCCAGTGAGTCCCTCCAGGAAGTTTTAGGCAACTGCCTAATGGTAGCCTCACTAATGGCAACAATTACAGAATAGCCTTTTCAATAAGACCCGTGTGCATCAGTTAGAGACTAATCTCATTGAGCAACAACAGGCCTGCAACAATGTGCATTCAGTGACTAGCACTTCTGCGTTGTTGGCTAGAAGTGGTTTTCACGTCTCCTGGAGGTTGAGGAGCTCCTGAGAAAGCCAAACACGTTTCATGCGACACGAACCTGTTCCCATTGGCAAAAACAAAGTTGGAATAGCGAGTGAAAAAAGAACCATGCTTTCTCTCAAAACCCATCTTCTGCAGAGCTAGCCTCTTGCTGATTTCAGGCATTCCATTCAACAAGTATGGAGCAGTAAGTCACAGACAGATCCATTTGCCAACCCCCAACCTCTGATTTCACGTTTACAAACTGCAGCACTTCGGAAGGGAAAATGGAGGGGCAAAAGACAGAAGGGCGTTCACCTGACGCTAGTCCATAAGGAAGGCTGGATTCACTCCAGCGGCAAGAGCTGTTCAGTGCTATTTAGGATAACTGAACCAGGCTACTATCACAGGTTTTAATAACACAAGTGTGACAAAAACGAGTGCTGCCTGTCCTTGCCCAGGAGAGCCCTGTATCTTCAGGCTACAGGACGGCTCCCGGTGGCTCATATGGTTGGCTTTGCCTCATCTGTGAGAATAACCAGCCTTGCCCGATCATGGCAGCATTGACTAGACCCCAGAAGGAAATGAACTTGTCTGACTAGAGTGAGGCATCCCACATGCAAAATGTAAGTACCTCATGTGCTCCCTCTCGGGGTCATGCCAGTACAGGTCTAGCTCCCGAGAGGGAGGGAGGGACGGAGGGCCTATCAAATTTTGCAGCAGAAGCACCTTGCTCGCTTCATCCCAGTCTTAGCCCTGAGAAGAACCACTGAATTTTCAGTCATGGGAATCCTTTCTCTAAATGATGTGATTAATTTATTTTTACTAAATTTAATACATTGCTAAATTTGACATAATATGGACATATATAGAGACTATATCTTCTGTGTAGAAAGATATAGGCATTGAATGAGTTGCAAAATATGTGTGTGTGTGTGTGTGTGTATATATATATATATATTTATTTTTTATTTTATTTTATTTTTTTGAGGCAAGGTCTCTCTCTGTCACCCAGGCTGGAGTACAGTGGCGCAATCTCGGCTCACTGGAACTTCCACCTCCCGGGTTCAAGGTATTCTCCTGCCTCAGCCTCCCGAGTAGCTGGAACTACAGGTGTGCACCACTATGTTTGACCAATTTTTGTATTTTATTGGTGGAGACGGGGTTTTACCATGTTGGCCAGGCTGCTCTCGAACTCCTGACCTCAAATAATCTGCCTGCCTAGGCTTTGCAAAGTGCTGGGATTATAGGCATGAGCCACCGCTCCTGGCCAAGTTGCAAAATATTTTTAATATAAGAAAACAAAACTTAAGACAGCAACTAAGTGGTCTCAAAGATAAGCTAGGTCTTTCCCACCATAATAATTTTCTTTCCTTGAGCATAATTGACTGACACGTCTGGTTACTTTTGTTCAAAAAAAGAAAAATGAGACAGTTTGGATGTGGTTTAGATTTTTTTGGATTTGTGTACCTATGATAGCTGTTGCTTTATCATCTTAGAAAAGACAGCATGAAGGACAAGATAAAATCACAAATATGTCGTGTACTAAGTTTTAAAAGAGTTGTGATTGGCATTTTTAGGGTTAAGCATTTGTCTCAACTGTAGCATGCAGACACAAAAATTGCTCATGGAATATGATTTCTCCAGATCATCCCTTATTCAGTCAGAATGAGGAGCCAGTGCTGAATTCAGCTCCCAAATGACCAACTTCACTTCTATTATTTGTGCATGAAAATAATTGTAGGTGCAAAAAGGGAGGGGAGCTTCCAAGCGACTGGCCTTAGGTGTGCTGTGGTAATAATGTCCAGGCAAGCTGGGTCCTGCAACAGTCATTCTCAACTTTGGTTTGAGTCATTTCAGTGACTTGTAGCTTTAAAGAGGAAGAGGTGCAAAGAGAAACAGCAGACCTAATGGTGTTTAAAAGAAGAGCTTTCTATGGACTGAATTTTACTCTTTTTATTGCAGAATTGAGAGATGGCAAGCAATTCACGAAGCAGCTATTTCTGGTTTGAAATACAAGTATGGTTTCCCATTGGTTAAACATTTGATGTATTTTTTAAACACTTTGCCTAAGAGTTCATAATGTGCTTGTAAAGTAATGGTTATTGAGGGAGTTTTTAAATTCCCCAAGGAGCCAATTTTTTGTTGTTATTCACCAAATAGAATGGGAATTTGCTTAAGACAGCAGTGGTTACCTGCGTTGATTCCTAAATCAGAAGTAGGGTAGCACAGGAAGTCACGTTTGCATGTGATCTTTGGGTTAAGAAGCAAATTCCTCAACTTCAAAAGCTCGACTGAATCCTTTCCTTTGGAGAAATAGAAAAAAATCCAATGGGCTTCATAAACCTTCTTGTCCCACACTGACTCAATCCATAGAATGAAACTGATCCGTAATTTAGGAGGACCAAGGTGAAGTGATGGCATTAGGTGCAGTTTTTGGTCCCCAGAAAACCTCAAGCACGTGAGCAGAATGGTGACCCCTGGCAGCCACAGGACTGTGAGGACGACGTGCCAATTACTGAGGAAAACAAACAGCCGCAGTCTCTACATACCCATCAGGAGATATGAAAAACACAGTGCATATATTTTTTAATTTAGTGCATTTTTGCTGCTCAATAAATGTATAATAATAATAATCATTGCATTTTTATTAGACACTGTGCATTTATGAGCAAGCTTGGTGGTCTCTTTGGGCCTCTGCCAAGGTCTAATGGAGCCTTCATAGTTTCTCAGATTCCTCTTTTTAAGTTTTTCTCTCCTTTTTGCATAGTCTAAGGAAAAACAGCAAAACTCCTTAGCATAAAGAAGTGAAGAAGGTAGTTTTTAGTTTATCTGAGAGTCAATCCACCCCAGCTTTTCCAAGCCAAGGAGCTTCTTAGAGAAATCACAGTGCTCTATAACAAAAGTTGAACAGAAAATAATCACCCACAAAGGAAAAGAAAAATGTTAGCATTAGCCTTTTGTTCCAAAATTGGTTTCTACTCCAAGTCTCAATATTCATTGACCTATAATGCCAAACTATGCATTCTTATCAATAATTGCACAGCTGGAACTTGGCACAGAAACACTGCATTGCTTTTTAGAAACCAGAAATGAAACATGGGTGAAGGCAAAGTTAATGCTGTAACATCAAGGCTGAAGAATATAAAATGCCTTGAGTGAGTGATAGAAGTTGGGAAAGTAGTCACTTTCCACTAGTATGTCTATCTGGAAGATAGACATACTATTTGGCATTATAGGTCACAAAAATAATTTTATAGAACTTAAAAACTTCTCCCCTTATATTCAAGCAGATGGCTTTAAGGTCTAATCCAACATGCTGATAACCAGTACAATCATGATCAGGAGGGGAGAACTTAATTTTTTGGCACATAACCTTAATTGGTACACTTGTCAGATATAATCAGACCTGAGACGTAGAAGGGAGAGACAGGGAGATTCATTTAGCCAGACAACAAATTGTCATTGAGTGCTTAATATGGACCAGCCCCTTTTCTTAAGACTTGGATACATCAGCAAACAGGACAAAGAGTTACAATTGGGTGGGCATGGGGAAACATATTCTACTGAATAGAGAGTTCGAGGAAATCTAATATATAGTGTAAGGTTGGAAGGTGAGGAAAATGAAAATGAAATAAGGAGATCAGTGTTACTCAGTTTGGGAAGACACAGTTAGAATGAGACTTATTGATGGTATTCACATATATGAAGAATTGTTATCTTGGTGACCACCTCCATTGGAGGATAGTACAGAATGAACCAGGCCAAATGCTAGGAAAGAAATCTAAACTCGAAGATGTGGAAGAGCAGCAATGAGAACTAGCATGCAATGTTGATGCAGGGAAAAACAAGAGCTAAATTATGTGTAGTCTTCCTGAAACACAAGAGCTAAATTATGTGTAGTCTTCCTGAAACTGGAAGAGGTCTGGGTTCTCCAGAGAAACAGAAATATATATAAAGACATTTGCTGTAGTGAATTGGCTCATTTGATCATGGAGGCCCATAAGCCCCAAGATCTGCAGCTGGCAAGCTGGAGACCCAGGAGAGACTGAGGTATAGTTCCAGTCTGAGTCTGAAGGCCTGAGAACCAAGAAAAGTGATGGTGTCCATGTCTGAGTCCTGAGGAGAAGGCCAATGTCCCAACTTGTAGGCAGTCAGGCAGACAGAGAATTCTTTCTTCCTCAACCTTTGTATTCTATTCAGGCCTTCAATGAATTGGATGAGGCCGCATTAGGGAGGGCCATCTGCTTTACTCAGTTCACTCATTCAAATGCTAAGCTCATCCAGAAACATCCCCACAGACATACTCACACATAATATTTGATTGAATATCTGGGCAGTCAAGTTGACACATTAGATTAATCATCACAGAATCTTTTTTTTTTTGAAACAAAGTCTCGCTCTGTAGCCCAGGCTGGAGTGCAGTGGTGTGATCTCTGCTCACCACAACCTCTGCCTCCTGGGTTCAAGTGATTCTCCTGCCTCAGCCTCCCAAGTCGCTGGTATTACAGGTGCGTGCCACTGCACTCGGCTAATTTTTTGTATTTTTAGTAGAGATTGGGTTTCACCATGTTGGCCAGGCTGGTCTTAAACTCCCAACCTCAGGTAATCTGCCTGCCTCGGCCTCCCAAAGTGTTAGGATTACAGGCGTGAGCCACCACACCCAGCCCATGAAGAATATTTAAGCTTTATTTATTCTATCTTAAACACTTGAAACAGCTGTAAACTTATTGAACATAAATTAATACTGAATCATTGTTTCAGAGAGATACATACAAAATAGTAAACCATACATAGTTCTGTGCATCTAGAGAACAAATACATTTTGTGTCTAACCTGTAGGTAGATGAGTGGGATTATACAGAGGGAAAAGTTATTTCCATCTGAGGTAATGAGTACTGTAACATCCATGCACGAGGCTGGTTTATCACTTCTAGTGTGTTGTATGCACACACATAATGTATATATGTGTGTGTGATACATAATTTATTGGTTTTTGCAAGATGTACAGTCAACATATCTCCCACAGGAGAAATGTTTGAGATGTTCTTAGAGTGATGTCATCTCTTGAAAGTTAGGCAGGTATTGAGATAGCAGCTGGATTATTCTGGCAGCATAATTAGTAAACGTTTGAGCAGAGGTTTAGATCAGGGGCTGGTGAGGCCATTCTGTCCCCCTTGGCTCTCCCTTTGCAGCTGTTTCTATTACTAGATTGGGACTTGACACCTGGCATTATGGCAGAGCTTCTTGAGGGCAGAGACCACGTCCCACATAGTGTTGGATCCCTAGCATCTAGCACGGGGCTGAGCACTTAGTGGGCGCTCAGTCCAGGTTTATGGGTCTGAGCTGAATTCTACAAAGTGGCAAGGAAAGCCTCCTCAAGGAGAACTGTAAGACCAAGAACTATGCTAAAGGAGCCGTCATTTGGGGCAGGCCTTTCACCTCAACTCCAGGGCATATCTTTTGTCTTCTCCAAGCCCCACTCCCTGCAGTTGTGCAAAGAGAGGTGTTCACTTCAGGAGGGAACTGTGCTCAGTTTTTAAGTATGTTCATCATGGCGTTGTCTGGAAGACTGAAAAACTGTTGACAATCCAGAAATCCACCAGTAGAAGTTCTTAAATCATGGTACATGGATACTATGGAGAATGAAGTGGCCATTAACAAAGAATGAGACAAGCCTGAAGGTTCTGACTGAGGAGGATAGCCAGGGTATAGTATTAATTTTTAAAAATCATGCTGAATATCAATATGTACACTTTGTTCCTATTAAAGGAACAACCCTATGCATATATGTCAGTACTTCAAAAAAGTTCTGGGAGGATCTGCACCAAGTACTAGTGAGTGCCTTTGAGAGGACAGGAGGGGTTGTTTAATTTTACTTCCCACACTTCTGAGTTGTTTGAGTGTTTTAAAACAAGCTTGCATTACTTTTGCAATACCCTATATATTTTGTGTGTGTGTGTGTATTATATATATACACACACACAAATATGTATATATTCCTAGTTAAGGAGGGTCCCTCAGCCTTATGAAAACTTGTTTTAGTAGCCAAAAATAAATATATAAATAAATATCTTAAGCATTTATTAAATATTTAATAAATATTTAGTAATATATATAATTTAATAAATACTTAAGTATTTATTATTTCTTTCTTTGCTTTTGGCTAGCTAAAGCAGAAGAGTTCTCATGAGGGAGTGGCACCCTCCTTTACTAGTGGAAAAATCCTATTTTCTCTGACTGAAAGCCCTCTTATTTGACTGGGCTTGGATTTCTTTTGGTGGAGAGTAAAGAGCAGTGTCCCCAAAGGGCCTCTCTGGGATTGTGTCCAGGATGGGGAGGCTTCAGTTCAGAAGGGCCACTCTCTGTTTAGCATGAAGGTCTGTAATCTCTGTGATTTTGTTGTGCCCTGAAGTTAGGGTCTTGGCCCTGGGCACCCTAACATGCAGTTGGCTCAGGTACTTACAACTTGGTGATAAGGCTGGCAGAGTGTGCCAGGGGGCCAGTTACAGCTGGTTTGCAGACTACTGATGACGTTCTCAAACTGGACTGACACCTGGGGAGCTTTACAAAACTTCATGGAGGTGGGGTCCCCCTAGACTAATTTACTCAGGATCTTTGAGGGTGAGGTCTGGCTCCCACATGATTCCAACACTCAGCCAAGTTTTTGAACCATTAGGTTAAGAAGGAAGCCAGGTAAGAGAATGCAAGTCAATCAGCAAAAATCACAACAGGTGAAACCAGTCAAAGGCTACACTGTATAGCAGAGTCTCTCCAAGTATGTGTTTCCTGATCACCATTCCGAATCACTTAGGGTATGCATTAAAAATGCAGCTGTTTCACTCCCCCTACCTCCGACCCCGCCCAGAGATGCTGAATTGGAATCTCTATGAGGTTGATCTTAGGAACATGCATTTAAACAAGGATCCCATGTGATTTCCAGGTAACGCTCTAGAACGCTCTGTCCCCAGAGAGTGGTTCAGTAGCAGCATCCTCATTTGGCAGCCAGTTAGTTATAGGAGGCTGTTGACTGTGAGAAAGAGGATGTTTGATAAATTATTGAATTAAGCTTAAGAATAATTAGTTCATCAACTTTTTCAATAGAGGAAACTTATTTCAGTAACTGATTTTGCAAAACGAAAGAAAAATTTTCTGATTATGTTGGTTACTGCAGTTGTAATAATGCTGTGGCTTCAGAGATTGTCTTTATGTGGCACCTTTTATCCAATGATCTTAATGTGTTTTATAGTCATTCTTCTTATAATGGTTCTGTTGGAGTTTGTACTGTCCTCACTTCTCAGTACAAAAGTAACAGATTCATAATTTTTTTATTATGTATGTATGTATTTATTTTTTAGTATAAGTTCTAGGGTACATGTGCACAATGTGCAGGTTTGTTACATACGTATACATGTGCCATGTTGGTGTGCTGCTGCGCCCATTAACTCGTCATTTACATTTACACCAGTAGGAGAAGTTCTTATCCCTCCCCCCCTCCCCCCACCCCACAACAGGCCCTGGTGTGAACACCTGTGTCCAAGTGTTCTCATTGTTCAATTCCCACCTATGAGTGAGAATATGCGGTGTTTGGTTTTCTGTCCTTGGGATAGTTTGCTCAGAATGATGGTTTCTAGCTTCATCCATGTCCCTACAAAGGACATGAACTCATCCTTTTTTACGGCTGCATAGTATTCCATGGTGTATATGTGCCACATTTTCTTCAGATTCATAATTAAAAGTCATATCCTGGCAATAAGAACCAGTGTTTCTTTGGAGTTTGTTGCAGTTCATGCACACCACATGGTACGGGAAGAATATTTTTGTCAATATCAGAGCTTTAAACTCCAATGGGGTGGCATTTAGACATATAAGTATTGTGAACAGATAGATGTATTCTAAGTTTATAACTGAATTCTGAAAGGTTGGTCCCAGACATAGATAAACTTAAAATCAATACTCTGTATTTTTACTTTTTGGTGATTATCTTCAGAAGTGACTTTATAAGACTTTCTCTGATCAAAACATTATTTTACAGGTGGAGAAAAGTAGTTCTCAAAACACTGCTTTTGAACTTGTAGGCCTTTAAAAAAATTGTAATTTGCATGTCCAGTGTTTTTTTTCTGCTTTTTGCTTTGGCACGTCTAAATAAAGCAAGCCAAAAGTTTGAGTGAATTCTCAATTAGCATTCTCTACTGAAGGGGAGGGAAATCTCAGCAGTAAATCTGAGATGGGTCCCATGCAACTGTAATTTTATGTCACTCCACACATAGTCCTGAGGTACAGCCAGGAGTAAGACCTACTCCTGGAATTTCCTTTGGATGCTAGCAACAGTCTCTACAGAGTGTCGACTGGTCTCCCTATGCCATCTTGACTTTCAGAAAAAATAGCAATAGTGGAACATTATTTACCAACACAGGTCTGTACTTTCCCTATTCATTTTGTGGTCAGCATCAGATCCTGATTTCATATTTAAATGCTTATTACTTTAAAAGTGTCTGGAATCAAGTTTCCATCAATAATTTCAGATAAATTGAAAGCACCGCCTTACTGTTCCTTAAGTCACTCTTAGGGGGGATTTGGATGAGATGATCACAAAGTTTCCTTCTGGCCATATGATTCTATTTCATGGGTTTAGTAAGCGAGGACCTGAGCACTCTAACTGGATTCAAATTTATAGGCTGGGATGAGTTATATCTCAAGGTACTATAAACATTCATGTCTATGATTGCAGAGACCTGGTCAATAGTATTTAAGAAACCTTTCCATGGCACTAAACAATCTTCTACCACACTAAAAAGCAATCATTTATAATATATCTGTGTGGCCGAATTGTGGGCCTGATGGCCTTTGGATGGAGACATGGCCGCTTCCTGGTTCTACAGCAGCTTCTGGCCTTTGGCCTTGAAGTGGGAAATCTGCTCTGCAGATCTTGGACTTGCCAGTCTGCATAATCATGTGAACCAATTCTTTATAGGAAAATCTCTCTAGCTTATTATATATATATCTTTATATATCTCCTGTTGATTCTGTTTCTGTGGAGAATTCTGACTAATATCATGGGCAATGAAAAATACATGCTTTTCAGTGTATTTTCAGCCATTTTTTCCTCTCAAACAACAAACATATTGGATTGTTAGCAGAAAATATGTGCTGTGTTCATTATACATTGGACACATGGGGCATGAGGATGCTACTGTTACAATCTAAAAAAACTTCCTCTTATTCCTCTTTTGAGACAAAAGAGATTTTGAAATGAGCAAATGGTGTTTAATGTGTAAGTTCAATTCAAAAATGTCAAGTGAAAATTGAATAAATCTCCAGAGATATGTAACTTTAAAAATTAATAACATAGGCTGGGCGCAGTGGCTCACGCCTGTAATCCCAGCTCTTTGGGAGGCCGAAGCCAGTGGATCACGAGGTCAGGAGATCGAGGCCATCCTGGCTAACACGGTGAAACCCCGTCTCTATTAAAAATACAAAAAATTAGCCAGGCGTGGTGGTAGGTGCCTGTAGTCCCAGCTACTCAGGAGGCTGAGGCAGGAGAATGGCGTGAACCCGGGAGGCGGAGCTTGCAGTGAGCCGAGATCGCGCCACTGCACTCCAGCCTGGGCGACAGAACGGGACTCCATCTCAAAAAAAAAAAAAAAAAAAAAATTAATAACATAAACTATGTTTCCTGATAAACTAATTAACGGCAGGTTGGTAGACATGTTATACATGTGATTGTATTTAAAGTTTTAATGCTTTTACTATAGGCAGTAACAGTAACTTTCACTAATTCAGGAAATTAGTATTTTCACCTGTTTTAAAAAAGGACACGATTTTTTTCCTCTTACCCTTCCAAAATCACTCAAAACTTTGACACAAAAGGCACTTTCAGCAAAGCCAGCAAACTAAAGGTTAAGAAAATTTAACAAGTTTATTTTCTTTTTCTTTTATTGAGACAGAGTCTCGCTCTGTCACCCAGGCGGGAGTCCAGTGGCGCGATCTCGGCTCACTGCAAGCTCCGCCTCCCGGGTTCACGCCATTCTGCAGCTAGTCAGGATGGTCTCGATTTCCCGACCTCGTGATCTGCCCGCCTCAGCCTCCCAAAATGCTGGGTTCACAGGTGTGAGCCACTGCGCCCGGCCAACAAGTTTATTTTCTTTACAGACCTGTTTTTTGAGGAACGAGACTGTAATTTGTGGCCGAACTCCTACGAGGATGGTGTAGACTAGGGTGTCTCAACCTCAGAACTAATGATGCAGAGTCAACTGATTGTAGATGTTGATCACATCTGCCGAGATAGAGATGAGTGTTCGTTTGACTTTAGTAAGGCAGACGATCCTAGATAATCTGGGTGAGCTTCATCAGATCAGTTGAAAGACCTTAAAATCAGAACCAAGGTTTCCCTGAGGAAGGAAAAATTCCGCCTGTGGACTGCAGGGTTAGCTTCTGTCCCAGAACTGGCAGCCTGCAGCCTGCCCTACAGATTTCGGTAAGCCAGTTAATTTCTTGTAATAAACCTCCCTCTCCCTCTCCTTTCTTTTCCTTTTCCCCTCTCTCTCTCCCTCCTCCTCCCCAGCCCCCTCCTTCTTCCTCTTTCTGTTTCCCTGGTGGCATCCTGACTGATACAGTGACCCTTAATGCTCACACTGATTTACAATGGGAGAACCACCACCATTGTTATTATCAAGGGACATAATGAGGACGGGACTTTATCTCATTTATTTTGTTTCCTCCTGGAGGCTGGCATATGGCTCTCAATAAATGATGGATTGAATGAAATCATTGTTAGCAATAATTGCAAACAGCTCTGGAGCATATAAAACACTATCTGCTAGGAAGTAGGTAATTTGTTTTAAAAAGGCATTATTTAGCTTTATATATATGTATAGGCATATATATATAGACATATATATATAAACATATTATATATATAAAGTCCTGTGATTCTGTTCTATTTTGCCCTGTTTTCCAGAGTTTCAGTAGTGTGATTCTATTACTTAAATGATTCTATTACTTAAATAATGAAATACACACATATATACACATACATTTGTATTTCATATATATGTATTGAATATATGTATATATGTATTGAATACGTGTGTAAATATATATATGTATTTCATTATTTGAGTAATAGAATCACACAGCTGAAACTCTGGAAAACAAAGCAAAAACACCAGTAAATTCATGATCCTGACATCACTAGTGCCAGTATTTTGGGGTATTTCCTTCAGGTTTCCCTCCTGAACCCCTACCTTATTATGCATTTATCTTTGTATAGTGGTAATCATACTATACTTACGTTTTTTCCCTGCTTTCCCCCTCGTTATTAGTCTTCATATACATCATTTTTTCTTTTTTTCCTGTTGAAAATATCTTTACTGTTAAGATAAAATTAGTTTATGCTTATTAATAAGATGTAGCTAGGCCGAGGGGAGCAGATCATCTGAGGTCAGGAGTTCGAGACCAGCCTGGCTAATATGGTGAAACCCTGTCTCTACTAAAAATACAAAAATTAGCCGGGCATGGTGGTGGGCGCCTGTAGTCCCAGCTACTCAGGAGGCTGAGGCAGGATAATTGCTTGAACCCGAGAGGCGGAGGTTGCAGTGAGCCGAGATCGCAGCATTGCATTGCAGCCTGGGCGACAAGATCGAAACTCCGCCTAAAAAAAACAAAACAAGAAAAAAGATGTAGGCTTATTGAGCTGTGTTTGGATGCCATACAGTGAACTATGCATTTCACATGGTCTATCTCTTTTTATCCTCAAAACAAGTATGTGGTGAGCGTTATTACGGTTCCCAGTGTGCCGATGAGGAAATTGGTCTTGGAACAAATAAAGAGCTCCCTCAATCTGCCGGATGGGAGAACCTCTGAAGAATACGCTCCTTCTACCTTACTGTACTGCCTCTTTTTGCTAATTTTACGTTATATTTTCTTTTTCTTTTTCTTTTTTTTGAGGCGGAGTCTCGCTCTGCCGCCCAGGCTGGAGTGTAGTGGCGCGATCTCAGCTCACTGCAAGATCTGCCTCTCAGGTTCACGCCATTCTTCTGCCTCAGCCTCCCGAGTAGCTGGGACTACAGGCGCCCGCCACCACGCCCGGCTAATTTTTTCATATTTTTAGTAGAGACGGGGTTTCACCGTGCTAGCCAGGATGGTCTTGATTTCCTGACTTCGTGATCCGCCTGCTTCGGCCTCCCAAAGTGCTGGGATTACAGGCTTGAGCCACCGCACCCGGCCTTATGTTGTTTTCTTTTGTGGATGAAGGGATATATGAACTATGGGAGAGCATTCCTTTTCATCTTGCTCTGTGAAAAAGAACATGTGCCAAGACTCAACATGTGGCTTCATCTTTTACCATCTAGTTTATGAGAGTTTCTTAAACTTAGCAAAGTGAACCATACCTTTTTTCTTTTAGGTGCGTGACTATTGATGTTTCACTTCTGTTCATGTTTTCAAATTTAGTTCACATTTCAATAATTTTTTACTGAGGATAAAGCCTTGAAGTCTGTAGGCTTGGAGTCAGTCACTGGTAATTATACCATTTGAACTCCACATAATCAGGTACATATTTGAAGCCAACAGAAAAAGTACTACAGGGTCATGTAATCCAAGTGGAAGGATGCAAAATAAAATAAATGAATGAATACATACATTTTGGTTATTGTTAAGGAAATGGTCAAAGATTAATATTGGGCACCATCAGGGGAGTTCTTATGTTTCAGGTGCAAGAAGTGATTCAAAATACAGATTTCCCTCCCTGTTTGGTTCTGCTTAGAAATACCAAGAAATTTTCATTGTCTTTTCACTGTGTGTTCAACACATTGAAACAAACAAACACTAAACACAACAATCCCAAATATGGGTGATAATTAAAATATGTACATGATCAGATTATAGCACTGCAGAGAAGGAAGGATTACCATTACTGGCATTTTAAAACACAGTTTCACTTCCTTTGTCCT
Source organism: Pan troglodytes (assembly GCF_028858775.2). Classification (NCBI taxonomy): domain Eukaryota; kingdom Metazoa; phylum Chordata; class Mammalia; order Primates; family Hominidae; genus Pan; species Pan troglodytes. The sequence goes on from NC_072412.2 coordinate 20,833,181, forward strand.
CAAGTAGCTCCTGTGTATTGCAAGAGTGGCATATTTTCCTACTTTTCTTGGTACCCATGCTATTCAATTATTCTTGAGTAAAGGCTTATATACAACTTGAAATTAACTGTGTGTCTTCTTGGTCTGGCTAGTTCATGAACAAGATTTGCTCTCCTCTCCCCTCTGATTTTTAAAAAAATTGTGCTAGTGCTGGTGGAGGTTTTGAGCATTGAGACGTTCTGGTCCTCCTTCAGAGGACAATACATAAGGGCTGCTGATCGCTATGCCAAAGACTAGCTCAGCTGAGTAGCAACTACCCTGCACAATGAAAGGAGCTTTGCTGGATTACAAAAGCTATCTAGAAGATACGTAAGGATGTTTTCCATTCCACTTCTTTGAAACTTCAGCTTGGTAAGGCTCTCTAGAGAAGTGGTAAGCACAAACATATCCTCTCAGTCCTATGTAATATTGAGAAGCCAGGATAGATGTTAGGAGGTGAGCCTACACACCAGCATAAGTCACGGAGTTAACCTGCCAGAAGGTTCATACAGGGTACAATTTTAGCCTTAGAAAAATTTGGAATGCTATTTTTGATTTCCTGTTCTCTCCAGTCAGCAACCCAGTGGAAAATGCTGCCTGAGGTGATGGTTTTATAAATATTATGAACTTGCCTTTACCAAGATCTAGGAAAATGATTCAGGAGTAAGTTTAAATCTCAGCTCGAATCTGCATTCATGCAGTCTTATAAACAAAGACTAATAAGTGCAACTCTGGGCCGGGCTCGGTGGCTCACGCCTGTAATCCCAGAACTTTGGGAGGCTGAGGCGGACGGATCACGAGGTCAGGAGACAGAGACCATCCTGGATAACACGGTGAAACCCCGTCTCTACTAAAAATACAAAAAAAAATTAGCCGGGTGTGGTGGCGGGCGCCTGTAGTCCCAGCTACTCGGGAGGCTGAGGCAGGAGAATGGCGTGAACCCGGGAGGCGGAGCTTGCAGTGAGCCGAGATCGCGCCACTGCACTCCAGCCTGGGCGACAGAGCGAGACTCTGTCTCAAAAAAAAAAAAAGCAACTCTGTTGAAGATTTTGGCCTAGTGCATTTCTTCTATTTATGTATATGTCCTTAAATTAGAGAGAGTGTAGACAAGCTAGGCCTCAGAAGAACCTGGAAAAGCCCTCCCTGCCTTTCACATGGACAGTTGTGCTCAGGTGGTGTGACTTCAGAGACTCTCTGCTGACTCAGATACCCTGGTTTACCTACATCACAGACTTAGGAAAAGGTTTTATTGAGAAAGTGAATGTGCAAGGCCTTTGAAAACTATAAAACACTATGAAATATAGGGTAGAATACTTGATATAATAATTTTCTCATTTTCAAAAATAAAATATGAGACTACTACTTTTGGATAGAATATAGCTAGTTCTACTGCAGCAACTAGAAAAAACTGGAGAAATTACAAAAATCATATTTTTTAAAACCTGAGAGTTGTGGAAGAAACGAGTACTAGATGAGCTAAAATTACAGAGAGGGGTAAACTGTTCCAAGGTAAGCTGATGATTGACAGTTTTCTTTGGCCCTAGGGGCATTTGTTGATTCTGGACACAGGATGAGGATTGGACTTGGTTCAGGCAGAGGGTCCTTGTGAAGGAAAGACAAACCAGCAAAGCTTTAACCAACGTGAGGCTAGTGTGATGAATTGGAAACTTGGAGTGGTTCAAACTCAGAACTGATTTTCTTCACAAGATATTTTCTGAGTTCTTGGACTTTACAAGATACCGAGGAGTGAGTCTGAAAATGTCTAAAGTAAAATGAAACCTCCCACAGGCTTATGCTCTTAAGAAACAAGAAGCATCTAGAGGGTAGAGCCTGCTATAAGCACATGACTGTTTTCCCCATTAAGACCTTTGCCAGATGTTGAAATTTTCTGGGGCCAGGAGACTGGTGAGCTTGTTTGAAAACCTCTGAAGTGTAGACATACATTTCTCACAATCTTTCATGATTGAGGAAATTGATACCCACCAGACTCTCCATCAAAGGTCTGAGAGGGGTATACCCAAGGGACAGGGATGAACCAAAGATCTATGAAGTCTTACTAAAACTGTAACCAAGCCCTACCTCAATTCAATTCCTGATTGGATTAAGGTGCACAGCCTCTCACCCAGTCTGTCTAAAAGAAGGAAAAAAAAAAAGACATATTCTCTGGTGGAATATAACATGGTTTGGTGGCTCCACTTTTATGCACAATGTCTGGTGTAACAATTAACAATATATGGACATACAAAAGTACAAGAAAATGTGCATGATAATAAAGAGACAAAAAAGACAGCAGAACCAGACCACATGATAAAACTATTAGAATTAGTAGATAGGAACTTTAAAAATAATGTTCAAGAAAAGAAAGAGAGAGATGGAAACAACAGATGAAAATATGGAAAATTTCACCAGAGAATGAGAATCTATTAAAAATTCAAATAGACAGTCTAGAATTGAAAAAAGCCAATATCTGAAATTAAGAGCTAAGTGAATTGGTTTAACAGCAGAAGGGACAAAGTAGGGACTAAGGTTAGTGAACTGGAAGACAGGTCAATAGAAAATACACAAACTGAAGTCCCAACTGAAGCACAGTGAGAAAAACTAATAGAAGAAAAGGTCCAACATACACATAATTATAGTCCCAGAAAAAGAGAAGAGAGAGAAAAGGGATGAAGCAATATTTAAAAACATGATTAAAATTTTCCAAATTCAGAGGACATTAATTATAGATTTAAGAAGCTCAGAAAACTCCTAGGAGAGTAAACACAAATTTTATCTAGGGACAACACATTAAACCTGCTGAAAGTTAAATACTAAAAAGGAAAAATCTTAAAAGCATCCAGAGATAAAAGACACATCACCTGCAAAGTACAACAATAAGACTTGCAGCTGACATCTCATCCACAGATACAGAAGTTAAAGACAATAAGATGACAACTTTAAAATAGTAAAGTAAAATAACTGTCAACCAAGAATTCTATTCCTGGTGAAAATGTCCTTAAAAGGTGAAATGAACACATTTCAGACTAGCAAAAATGGAGGGAATTTGTGGCTGGTAGGCCTCACTAAAAGAAAAACCACAAAGAGTTTTTTAAATAGAAGAAAAAAAATGATTCCAGATGAAAATAGGGAAATTCAGGATGGAATAAAAGAAAGCACAAATGTAAGTAAATACAGGCCATAACAAATAAAAGTTGAGATTCAGAACCATGTTTTATATGTAGTATGCATGTCCCAAACAAACTCTAGCACAATGTCTTATACAAAGTATTTGCTCAGAAAATTTTTTCTGGATATTTTCCCCTAAAGAAATTCTGATCTAATTATAAAGGCAATTATTTAATGATATGAAATTTTTGTTGGCAGAGAGATAATAGGAGTTAGATGCTCTTCTTTAATAATTTTCTTTTTACCATTTTTCTTTCTTTTTCACTCATCCTTCATCATATTTGATATATGACTTGTACACATTTAAGTCACATCTGATATTATTTTATTCTTAATATCCATTGTATTAGTCCATTTTCATACTGCTATGAAGAAATACCTGAGATTGGATAATTTATAAAGAAAAGGAGGCTTAATGGAGTCACAGTTCCACATGGCTAGAGAGGCCTCACAATCACAGTGGAGGGTGAAGGAGAAGCAAAAGCACATCTTACATGGCAGCAGGCAAGAGAGCATGTGCCGGGGAACCGCCCTTTATAATACCATCAGATCTCATGAGACTTATTCACTATTATGAGAATAGCATGGGAAAAACCTGCCCCCATGATTCAATTACCTCCTGCTGGGTCCCTCTCATAATATATGGGGATTATGTGAGCTACAATTCAAGATGAGACTTGGGTGGGGCACAGCCAAACCATATCAATATAATTTATACTTTTATAGTTTTTCTATTCTTCCTATGTCTTATGTTTTAAGGTCATACTTACTACAAAAATGGTAACTTGGTAATTATTCATTGAATCACAAAAAAGCATAAAACTATAAGAAGTAAAGCAGACCAATGCTCCATTATTCATAGTATCCTCATTAATGAGGATAACAAAGGCAAGAGTTGGAAACAAATGGAAAAGAAGAGACTATAGGCAGATAACTCAGTGAGAGTCGGATTATAAATTAGGTTTAAGTTGGAGAGAAGTAGAAGCAGAGGAACCAGGTGTGTGTGGGGGGTGTTGGGAGGGAGATAGGGTTTTGGAAAAGGATAATTAGTGATAGAAAGTATTGGGAAAGGTAAAGACTGTGATTCTAATGAGAGTTTCTCAAGTTCCAGGCAGAGGATTTCATGATTGTTATTCAACACTGCTTAGCATTTGTTCTGTTTGAAAAGTGAAGAAACTGCATTGTGCAGCCTGTGGATTCTTTTAAGGGAATCGTCATCCATCACAAGGGTTGCTCACCATGCTTAGAGTAACACTCAACTCCTGAGCAAGGCTTATATGGTACTACGAGATATGGTCCAGGTCTATCTCCGACTCATTTCACACGACTGGGCTCCTCACTTATTCTGCCACTGCTATTTCTTTCTATTCTTTGATCATTTCAAGCTCATTCCTGCCTCATGGTCTTTGTGCTCAGTAATCCCTCCACTGGAATTCCCTTTACAAAGGTTCCCCTGTTATCCATGGGCCATACGTTTCAAGACCCCCAGTGGATGCCTGACCCCGTGGATAGTACCAAACCCTACATATACTCATGTTTTCTGATAACCAAGATGGCTACGAGTGACTAATGGGTGGGGAGTGTATACAGCATGCATCTGCCGGGCAAGGGGATGACTCATGCCTCCGGCGGAATGGAGCAGGACAGCACAAGAGTTCATCATGCCACTCAGAATGGTGCATGCAATTTAAAACTCATGAATTGTTTATTTCTGGATTTTTCCATTTAATATTTTCAGACTTCAGATGTCAGTGGGTGGTGGAAACTGCAGAAAGTGAAACCTGGGATAAGGGTGGACGACTATACTGAAATCTTAGCAAGGCCAGCTCCTTTTTGTCATTCAAGTCTCAATTTAAGTGTCATCTTCTCAGAAAGCCCTAGAAAGCAGAGCTTCAGCCCCTTCCACAGCACTGTTTTATTTTCCTAATAGCACTCAGTACTATCTAGAATTATCCTGTTGACTTGCTTATTGTTTCTCTCCACAAAATGTAAGCTCCACAACAGCGAGGTCCTTGCCTGTCTTATCATTGTAAATATGTCAGCCAGTAAAAATTATTATAACTAGTTAGATATATAATAAATATATTACAATTAATTTAATATATAGTAATTATAATATTATGAAGGAAAATAGTGATAGTAGGTGATAGGTGAAGGATTATTTTAGAGTGATCAAAGCAAACCTCTCTGAGCAGTCACAATTCCATAGAGAGCTTACTGAAGCCAGGGAACAAGGCATGGACAGTTGAGGGAAAAGCAATCCCCCAGTAGGTCTGCTAGCAGATGGGAACGTTCCAGATCTTGAGAAAAAACAGGGAGACCCATTTTGCAGGAGTAGTGTGAACACGTGAGATGGTGGTAGGAGATGGAATGATAGCGGGAGGTGGAGTCAGCTAGTGAATGCTCTTGTAGGTAATCCGGTATGAGGGTAACAGAGCGACAGACTGGGCTTATGTTGTGTGGCATGTGGGTTTGACGCCTATCCAGGGAGACTGTGAGGAAGTCACTGCAGTAATCCACAGGGGGAGATGCTGGTGGCTAGAGCCACCATGGGATCAGAGAAGATGGCAGAACATGGTTGGACTTTGGATCTTCTTTGAAAGCAGAACTGTTGGGGTTTGCATGGGTGGCTGAGTGGATGCGGTGCTGTTTGCTGAGACAGGGAACACCTGCAGCCCAGGTTTCTGGGGAGAGAGGCTGTGGAGATGCAAGAGCTCCAGGTATGTATTGTTGGGTTTTGCAGGTCTCCTAGAATGTGGAGCGGAGGTGTCAGGGAAGCAGCTGGGTAAACACTGGAGTAGGGAAGGGCTAGAGATGTAGTTTGGGAAGCCTCAGTGAGTGGATGGCATGTAAAGCCTTGGGAGTAGATGAAATCTGGGAAGTGAGTATAGGGAAAAGAAGAACCCTGAAAACAGAGCTGTTGGATACTCCAAATGCTGGATATTGAGAAGAAGATGCAGCCAAGGAAACAGAAAAAACGATCTGTGATGTAGGAGTAAAACCTAGAATGTGTTCATCTGTCATAGATGACAGATGAAAAAATAAGCATATGAAAGCCAAGAGAGGGATTAAGTCTGCCAAATTCTGCTGAGAGGTCAATTGAGTAGGTTGAGAACTGACCCTGGATGTACATAGTTGGACATTAATTTCAGGAGATGATGGCAGTACCAGTGAAAAGCAGTTTGTTCCTACTCATCCTTGGAGAATACTGGGAGCATCCCACTAACTTCAAAGGAGAAGCAAATATTAAAGATGTCTTTGCAAAAAAGTAAGAAAGTCTTCTCCGCTCACATGTTCAATGGAAGCTAGCTATGTAATAGATAAAAAAAAACTGCTTTAACTCATTCTTACATTCCAGTGGACTAAGTAGCAGAGAACACAGGCTATGGTGTTGAAAGATCTGTGTTAGAATCCTGCCCATTACTTCCTAGCTGTGTGACTTTGGTCAAGCATCTTAACCTCTCAAAGCCCCAGTTTCCTCAGCTTTAACTAATAGAGATAACAATGTTGAACTTGTAGTGTAATGAAGTTAAATGAAATATGTGAAGTTCTTTTACATAGTGTGTATTTGATAAATATAATTGTTGTTAATATTATTATTTATGCCCCATCTATATTATGAAAGTAGGAAAAGTTAAAATGGGTTATGCTGGAGTGAGACCAAAAGAAGAGTGAAGTGCAATGGAAATGAAGAGGCAAATGAAGAGGAGGAGGTCACATCAGGAAGCTGGGCAGCTTTACTGGCCATCAGGCTGGACTCAGAGAGGGAGATGGGACAGTTTGAACCAGCAATGTGATGTAATATGGGGACAGTGATAAGTGAAGAAAATCCCAGGGCTTTGTCAGCCATCTTTTTTGACAGGAGAAATAGAGAGAGGCTAGAAAGTAAAATGACCAGGAAAAAAAAAAAAAATGACTGAGGAAAGACAAGAGTTACAGTGGAAAGCTGGAAAGCAGCAGACCTTGCCACGCTCCCCAAAGGCCTGATGAGTTTGTCTTCACATTTTCGGAGATGTATCCATGCACACACCTGGGGTATGTGGGGGAAAGTGCTCCCTAATTATGTCATTTTCTGCAGTTGCTCACGAGATCTTTGCATCAGGCATGGTACTTCCATGCCTTTCAGACAGGAATATGTAATAATAGTGAAAAGTTAAACTTTATTATTTTTGTAAATAAATAACACATTCAATAAAGTGTATTAGTGAAAATTCTCCCTCCCACGCCTTGTCCCCCAGCTATGCAATTTTCTTTTCCAAAGGTAGCCAATGCTGTTGTAATTGTTTCTTATATATATTTCTGGAGATATTACTGATATGTATAAATATAAAAGGTTTCTCCTTAGGATACAAATAAGGCATGCCATATACACTCTTCTGGAATGTATTTTTTCCTTAATATTCTTTGACAATTAATCCCTACCACTATCCAAAAAGCTTCCCTATTTTTTCTTTTAACAAGCTACATAAGATTCTATTTTATAGGTTTACTGTAATTCACTTAATCAGTCATTCTGGATGGACACACAGCTGTTTGCAATCTTTCGCTACTGTATAGAGTGCCACAGTGTGGAATCTCTGGCACATAAAAGTCTGCATATGCATGCATAGACATATATAACGTAAATTCTAGAAGAGAAATTGCTGAGTCCAAGGGTCCATGTACTTGGAATTTTAATAGATTTTACCAAAGTGCTCTTCATAAAGACTGTGTCAATTTAATCTCCATTAGTAGTATATTAGAGTGCCTGATTTCCCAAACTCTAACACATATTGTTTTATATAACTTTTTAATATTTGTCAAATTTATAGGCTAAAAATGGTATATTGATGTAATTTTATTTTGCATTTCTTTTATTATGAACAGAGTTAAGCATAGTTATTAATGTTTAAGAAATGTTTGTATTTCCTTTTCTGTAAACTGATTATTCTATTCTATTGTTGATATATTTTTCTTTCAGCACTTTAAATATTTCATTCCACTCTTTTCTTGCTTGCATGGTTTCTGAAGATAAGTCTGATGTAATTCTTAACCTTGTTCTTCTATAGGTGTCCACTTTCTGTTGCTATAACAGAATACCTGAGACTGAGTAATTTATAAAGAAAAGAGGTTTATTTAGCTCATGATTCTGGAGGCTGGGAGGTCCAAGATTGGGCATCTACATCTGCTCAGTTTCTGATGAGGGCTTCATGCTGTGTAATAACATGGTGGACCATGGGTGCATGCAAAGAGAAAGATGAAGCCAGCTGACCTGTTTTGTAACAACCTGCTCTTGAAAGAACTAATCCAGTCTCTTGAGAACCGCATTAATCCCTTCATGAGGGCAGAGCCCCCATGACTCAAACACCTCTTAACGGCTCCATTACCTCTCAGTACTGTTATGTTGGGAATTTAATTTCAGCATTAATTTTAGAGGGGACAAACCACTTCCATAGTATTCTGCCCCTGGACCCCCAAAACTCACATACTTCTCACATGCAAAATACAATCATTCCATCTCAATAGTACCATAAATCTTAATGTGTTCCAGCATTAACTCAAAAGTCCAAAGTCTCATCTGAGACTAAAGCAGACTGCTTCCAGCTGTGAGCCTGTAAAATCAAAACAAATTATCTACTTCCAAACTACAGTGGTGAGATAGGCATGGGGTAGACATTCCCCTTCTAAAAGGAAGAGGTAGGCAGGAAGAAGGGAGTAACAGGCCCCAAGCAAGCCCCAAATCCAGCAGGGAAGACATTAAAATTTTAAAGCTCCAGAATAGTCTTTCACACCATATGTCACCTCTTGGACACACTGGGGTTGGGGTAAACTCCTGAGTCTTCAGGCAGCCCCACCGCTGTGGCTTTGCTGGGTACAGACTATGTGGCCACTCTCCCAGTGCCTGTAACTGTCTCAGGCAGGTGTTGCATGCTGCTGGTGGCTCAACAGTTCTGGGGTCCCAGTGGCAGCCCCACTCCCATGGTTCTACTAGGCATTGACATGGTGGGGACTCTGTGGCAGCTCTACCTCTGTGGCAAGTTTCTGCTGGTCCCGTGGGCTTTCTGTGACATCCTTTGAGATCTAGGTGGAGAAAACCATGCCTCCAAAGCTCTTGTATTCTGCACACCTGCAGAGTTAGCACCACATGGACACCACCAAGGCTTATGGTGTGTGCCCTCTTGAGCAGTGGCCCGAATTACACCTGGGGTCATGTGAGCCTTGCCAGGGCAAGGACTGCTTCCCTGGGATGTGGGGAACAGTATGGAGGTGGCCCTAGGCAGCAAGCCTGTTCTGCCCTCAAGGCCCTAAGGTTCTGAGTCCATGATGAGAGGAGCAGCCTCAAAGATCTTTATAATGCCTTCAGGACCATTCTCCCATTGTCCTGATGAGCAAAACCTAGCTTCTTTCTGTCTGCTAATCTTTTTAGCAAACAATAGTCTGGCTGCATCTTTGTATTGACTTTTTGCTCCCTACATGGCCACACTGAATTTTCCAAATCTTTACACTCTGCTTCCCGCTGCTCCTGTAACTCACTGTAAGTGGCCAGAAGTAACCATGCAGTATCTTGAGCACTTTCCTGCTTAGCTATTTCTTCCACCAGATATTCTAGTTGTCTCTCTTAAATTCCGCCTTCCATAAAGCCCTAGGGCATAAAAACAATGCAGCCAAGTTCTTTGCAACTGAATAACAAGGATGCCTTTATTCCAGGTTCCAATACCTTGTTCCTCATTTCCATCTGAGACCTCATCAGAATGGTTCTTCCTGTCCATATTTCTATCAGAATTCTGGTCACAACCACTTAAGTAATCTCTAAGAAGTTCCAGACTTTCCCTAGTCTTTGTCTTCTTCTGATCCCTCACTAGAATATCCCTCAATGCTCTGCTCACAGTATAGGGTTTTTCTAGCCGACTCCTTCAAATTCTAGACACTACCCATTACCTGGTTCCAAAGCTGCTTTTACATTTCCAGGCATTTGTTATAGCATCAACCCCAATGTTGTTACCAATTTTCTGTCTTAGTTCATTTTCTGTTGCTGTAACAGAATACCACAGACTGAGTACTTTACAAAGGAAAAAGTTTTCTTTAGTTTATAATTTTGGAGGTTGGGCAGCTAAATTTGGTCAGCTTCTGGTGTGGGCCACCCGCTGCATCATGCATGGTGGAGAAGTGAAGGTGGAGGCAGGTGCGTGCAAAGAGAAAGACGAAGTGGGCCAACCCACCTTATAACAACCTACTCTTTAGAGAACTAACCCAGTCCCAGGAGAACTGCATTAATCCCTTTGTGAGGGCGAAGTCCCTATGACTCACCTCTTAAAGGTCCTATTACCTCTCCATACTGTTGACATTGGCAATTAAATTTCAACATGAGTTTTGGTAGAGACAAACTACATCCAAACCATAGCAATAGTAAAGGTGTCCCCTGCTCCCCTCCTCCACCTTAGCTTCTTTCAAGATATTCTCTTTATTTTTGACTGTCTGCAGTTTGAATATATGCCCGGGTGTAATTTTTTTGGTATTTATCCTGCTTAGAGGTCTCTGAGCTTCCTAGTTGATGGATTGGAGTCTATAATTACTTTTGAAAAATTCTCAACTATTATTACTTCCAATTTTCTTCCATTTATTTTTCTTTTCTTTCTGGCATACCCATTAGAATATTTATACTTTTTATAATTGTCTCACAGTTCTTTCATATTCTGATCTATTTTTTCAATCTTTAAAAAAATCTTTGGATTTTAGCTTGAGAAGTTTCTGTTGACATATCTTCAAGCTCCCTAATCACCTAATCACTTTTTCAGCTGCGTCCAGTTTACTGACAATCTCATCAAAGGCATTCTTCATTTCTGTTATAGTCATTTTGATTTCTACCACTTCTTTTAGATTCTTCCCTTTAGTTTCCATCTCTCTGTTGACCTTACCTATCTATTCTTGCATATTGTCCACTTTTTCCATTAGAGACTTGAGCAAATTAATCATTGTTATTTTAAGTTTTCAGTGTGATAATCCCAAAATCTCTGCTGTTTTTGAGTCTAGTTCTTGTTTGTTTTGTCTTTCAGACTGTACTTTTTTGCCGTTTAGCATGTCTTGTAATTTTTTGTTGAAAGCTAAACATGATATATTGAATAAAAGTGACTGAGGTAGATAGGTCTTTAGTGTGAGGTTTTATATTTATCTGGCTAGGGGTTAGGCTGTGTTTACTCTTTGCTGTAGCTGTAGGTGTCAGAGGCTAAAATGTCCTCTGATGTCCTTGTTTCAGTCTGCTCTGTTGTCTTTGGGATTCCCTAGAGATTCCTGCTGTCTGAGTCTTGCAGTTCTTTTAGTTCTAGTGTAGTTTAGTTTAGTTCTAGTGATGTAGTGGTAAGGTGTGAGGAGACGTGTTATAGATTACTATGATTAGGGCACAGTCTGTTAGTCAGCCTGGGCTGGGTATTTCCCTATCTCCACGCTGAAGGCTAGAAGGGGCTGGAGTTGTATATTTCCCCTTCTCCAGGTTGGTTAGGCTCTGCCCAAATAGTTTTCCTTGAGGGCAGGCCTTGCTAAGAAGAGAGAACCCTGGGCATATTTCAAAATGGTCACTTTTCCTTTCTTCTTGAGGGATGTAGAAGAGGATTTTTCTCAGATCTTCACAGGGAGAACCTGGTAGGGTTCCTGAAGGTAAAACTCAGGAAAGTGTGGGGACTCCTGTAAGAAAATTCATAGGAGAGCTTTTCGATGAATTCTTAACTCTCAAGCTTGTCACAATGAGCCTCCAGCAATTACAGTTTGAAGTGTTCCTACCGATACCAGCTCCCGCTGTGGGCTCCTACTCTTCTGCTTCTGCTCTGGTAAGCTGTGATTCTCTGTATCTGCCTGTCTGCCTCTCCAATTTTCAGGGCAGCAGTTTCTCCTATGACCTTAATTCTTGATGGATCTAAGAAGAGTTCTTGATTTTCAGTTCATTCATCTTTTTCCTTGTGTGCATGGGAATGATGACTTCCAAGCACTTAACATGTTGGATCAGACACCAACTTTTCTTATTGATTTGTAGGAGCTTTACATAAACAGGGTCAGATGAGTGCACATATAAAAATATATATATGCTCACATACACAGACACAGATACACACACACATATATCACCATCACTCAAACTGGACTGCAGTGGCATGATCACAGCTCATTGCAGCCTTGACCTCCTGGACTGAAGAAATCCTCCCACTTCAGCCTCCCAAGTAGCTGGGACTACAGGTGTGTGCCACCACACCCAGCTAATTTTTAAATTTTTTTGTAGAGACATGGTCTTGCTATGTTGCCCAGGCTGGTCTCAAACTCCTGGCCTCAAGTAATCCTCATGCCTCTGCCTCCCAAAGTGTTGGGATTACAGGCATGAGCCATCGTGCCAGCCAGCTTTTTTTTTTTTTTTCGAGACAGAGTCTTGCTGTGTTGCCCAGGCTGGAGTCCAGTGGCGCAATCTCAGCTCACTGCAAGCTCCGCCTCCCAGGTTCATGCCATTCTTCTGCCTCAGCCTCTTGAGTGGCTGGGACTACAGGCGCCCGCCACCATGCCTGGCTAATTTTTTGTATTTTTAGTAGAGACAGGGTTTCACCGTGTTAGCCAGGATGGTTTCAATCTCCTGATCCGCCCGCCTCGGCCTCCCAAAGTGCTGGGATTACAGGCATGAGGCACCGCACCTGGCCGCCAGCCAGCTTTTTATATATTAGAAAAATGAGTCCTTTATATGAGATGCATTTTTTCCATTTCATCATTTATCTTTTGAATTCATGTTTTTCTCCCATGCAGTTAAAAATTTTTTTTGTGTGTGTGTGGTTGCATTTATCAATATTCTCTTTTAGGCATTTGGATTCCATGACACATTTAAAAAGGCCTTCACAATTCAGATCATAAGGAAAATCTTCCATTGTTTCCTTTAGGACTTGTTATAGTTTTATTTTTTACATTTAAAATATTTGCATTTGGGTTTTATCCTCATGTAAGTATGAAGAATAAACACTATTTGTGTTTTTTACTTGTTTATTCTGTTGTTTGAAAACCATTTACTCATAGTTCACTTTTTCCCCATTAGTTGATTATCATATATAAAATTCTAATATGTATTTGGATCTATATAATTTCTATTCTGTTATTGCTTTATCTGTTTATTCATAGGCTAATATAAATAATTCATATGACACTGTTCTAATTATTATAGCTTTAAAAAATATTTTAAAATATTGTATGGCTTGTTACCCCTTAATTTTTCTTGTTAAAAAAATTTCTTGTCAATTTTAATTTATTTTTCCATATTACCTGTAGCATCAGTGTATCTAATTTTAAACATCTTGGCATTTTTATTGTTACTGTGTTTAGATTAATTTAGGAAGGATTATATATTTATGCAATTGAATTTTTCTATCTAAGAACATGATATGCCTTTCAATTTGTTCAGGGCATCTTTTGTATTCCAAGAAATATCTTAAAATATTTCTTGGTCAGGCCGGGCATGGTGGCTCATGACTGTAATCCCAGAACTTTAGAAGGCCGAGGCGGGCGGATCACCTGAGGTTAGGAGTTCAAGACCAGCCTGGCCAACACGGCAAACCCCATCTCTACTAAAAATACAAAAATTAGCCAGGCTTGGTGGCACATGCCTATAATCCTAGCTACTCGAGAGGCTGAGACAGGAGAATCACTTGAACCCGGGAGGCGGAGGTTGCAGTGAGCCAAAATCAGGCTACTGCACTCCAGCCTGGGTGACAAAGTGAGACTCTGTCACAAACAAACAAACAAACAAACAAAACCCCCAAAAAACCACATATATATATGTATTTCTTGGTCGGGAGCAGTGGCTCATGCCTGTAATCCAAGCACTTTGGGAGGCCAAGGTGGGAGGAACTCTTGAGCCCAGGAGTTCGAGACCAGCCTAAGCAAGATAGTGAGACATTGTCTCAAAAAAAAAAATTTTTTTTTTTCTTCATATAGATCTTGTACATTTTTTTGTTGTTAATTCTGCTCCTGGGGATTTTATGTCTCCTTTCCTTCCTTCCTTCACTTTCCTTTCCTTTTTAAAAAACCTATTGTAACTGGGGTCTTTTCCTTCCTTCATTTTGTCTTCTAACTGGTTGTTGTTCATATACACTCAGTGTAACTGGTTGTTGATTTATACAAGTATATATGCCCATCATTTATTTCTGTGTAGTTTGAGAAGACATGCTATTAAAAAATTTAAAACTATATGCCTGTTATAATCGAGGGCAGTGTTACACAAGGAGGGTCTGATGTCTATGAACTTGGCTCCACCATTTATTAGCACTGTGGCAATAGGCAGGCTACTTAATTTCTATAAGCCACAGTTTCCTCATCTATAATATGGGATAAAATAATACCTCATAGGACAGTTTTCAATATTAAGAAGATAAAGCACAAAAGCACTTAGCAGGGTGTTGGAAACACAGTAAGCAGTCAATAAATGGTGGCTACAAAGGTTCTATCCTCTTACCATGAAACTCAAACCTAGTTCCTGGGGTCACACTGGGAATAGACTTCAACCTTCCCAAACCATTCCCCTCCATCCCATGCTCCTTACAGTTCCTAAACAAAAGCCCATAAGTAGATTGAAGGGTTGTGGGGTGGGGAGGAGGAGAAGGAAGGAAACAGATGGAAGGGCAGAGGCCCAGTGACACCTTTACTGCAGAGAAGGAATGAAATGACTCTGTACTGATTTGCATCTGGGGGTCCAGGGAAACTGAAGGAAGACAAGCTAATGAACAAAGAGGGGAAGGTGGACTTTTTCCAAAGGGCCACTTCAAATTTGCAGAGGACTTTATAGCTGACAGGCCACTTTAACCTACATGAGCCAGTCTTCACAGCAAAGAGCTGGGACCCATGAGGAGAGGGCCCGTAGCCACACATGGAGTAGGCAGAGGGTCAGATGATGTGTTTCAGATCTGCAGACTCCCATTCCAGTGCTCATTCCTCTTCATAGCCCTCTTTTACTTCTCTCGTCATTTATTCCCATTTGGGCCTAAGTACTAAACTGACAACAGAAAAGACAGATGACAAACATGATAGAAAACACAGGAAAGGGGAAGAAAGGAAAGTACGAGGAGTTAAAACGTTTTGAGAAGACAGAGCCTCAGGGAGCTTTGGGAGTAAAATCAATAACAGTATTTGCTGAATACCCCCATGGGAGAAATCCATGGGGGAACTATATAAGGAATAGTGTAATGATAGCGACTATGTCTTGAGGGTCTATTGTGTGCTGCTTGTTTCGTGTGCATTTTTTTTTTTCCTTTTACTCCTAACAACAGTCTTTCGAGGCAGGAGTTATTAACCCAATTACACCACGTGTCTCTAGAAGGCAAGGCCTCAGTCTTCTTTGTGTACTAACATCTATGTACTCACTGAAGAAGACTTGTAAAACATACTCATAGTCCTGGACATAGGAGTTCATGGTTTTGCCAGAGCTGTGAAGGAACCTTGAGGATGTCAGCCCTAACGAGTGGGGTGAGTACAGGAAAAATGTGATGTGGCCAGTGCAAGGAAGGACACTGTTTCTCTTACTACAATAAGAAAACAACCAGACCAAATCAACCAACAAAACCAAGCAAGAGAAATCTGATGGGGAAGGGGCGAGGAAGCAGCAAAAGCTTCTTGCAGCTGGAGTTAGGGATGAGGATGAAATGTGGATCAAGCCAACTGCAGTGGGGGAGGCTGCTCAACCTGGGAAAGTGCTCCATCAGCTACTTCGCCCTCTCTTCCACTGCTGCAACGCGTTTTAAAGCGACAGTCACACGCTGCAGGATTCGGAAGCGGAAATGGTCTTTGCTCATTGGATGACAATCTAAATTCAGATCGAAAGAATGTGGTTGGAGACAGCTGGTGGAAATGGTCCCAGTCTTGTCTTCGCTGGAAATGTCCAATGTCCACGTGCTGCTCGTTTCTCTTCTTATGAAGCGTCTCCCTGTCTCTCTGGGCCTGTCTCTGTTTCTTCCATCGCTTTTTTTCCCCACTAAGTAACCATCCCGGCGCATTGTACCCAACTGGTCGAGGAACGCCCCTGCTGTACCCATCGCTGCTGGCTGCCTCGGAGATTAATGAGAGCGACTCGGGTGGTTTATGAGAAGCGACACTTACTACCCAGCTTCTTGTATCTGCCGCCGAGCAGTTAACGTTAAAGCCCGCTCTGTACCACCGCGGATGTGACTGCTGTAAATACCACGGGGCAGGGCTCTCATGCTTCAGAAACACGTAAGCAAGACGCACCGAGCCAGCCCCGGACACCCAATGACCCTGGACTGCGGCAAAGGGGGGGTGGGAAAGGAAGAGGGGAGGACCACCTCGCTCTTCTCTCCTTCCTCCTCGCCCGGGCCGGAGCACGCCTTCCTCCCCGGAGGGCAGGGGAAGGTCGCTCCAGGTCGCTGGCACCTCCAGCGCCCCCGAAATCTGCAAATTCATCGCTCCCTTTCGTCTTCAGGCGAAGCCCTCCCGTCCGGAGTAGGGCCAGCCCCAGTTATGCATCTCCAGCCTTTAGCTGACTACTAAGGCGGATCCGACTTCTCCCCCATAACCAGGTTTTGATTCGCTTCCCCACCGCAGGGGTTCAGTCTCTGCTTTCGACTTTGCTTCTCAGTTGCACGCCCCGCAGTGTGGAGCTGCGCTCAAGTCTCGGCAACTTTCACCATCTTGACCCGAGAGTCGGGCCGTTTCTAAGACAATGTGAACAAAGAGGAGCAGGGGGAGGGAAGGGGGGCCCCGCGGGAGGGCTGTGGGCGAGTGTGTGTGTGTGTGTGTGTGTGTGTGTGTGTGTGTGTGTGTTGGGGGGCGCCGCGCTCCGCGTCCGCCGCCACTGGGGATCCGGGCGCAGGCAGGCTGTCCCGGGCGCAGAGCGCGCCGCCTCCAGTCTCTCGGGCGGGCCCGGCCCGGCAGGGCCCCTGGCGGCCCCCGGAGGCGGGTTTCTTTGTCCCTGACTCCCGCTGGGCGCGAAGGCCGCCGGCGGCTAACAGAAACCCGAGCCCGCGCAACGGAGCTCAGGCTTCCACGTGCGGCCCCGCAGGGCAGAGCAGGAAGGAGCGGCTGCAGCCCCGGGGCGCCCCGCAAGCATCCAGTGCCCGGCCCTCCCAGCTCCGCGGCGGGCTTCGGACGGTGGAGTGAGACACCAGAACTCGCCTTTCGCTTCCCCGAGCCGATGCACGGCTTGGGATGGCGCCGCTCGTCCTAAGCAGCGTGGTTTGGGGGCGAGAAGACGCCTACTGGAGCGCTCCCCTCCACCCAGACTCCCGAAGACGCGCGCCCGAGTCGAAGTCGGGGACAGAGAAGGTTCTCTGGCGCCCCCCTGCCGACTGCTTTGCGGCCGCCGGGACCCGAGCAGCGGGGCGGGACCTAAACATAGCCCCAACCCAAAGATGCCCAGCAGAACGCTCCAAACAAAACAGAAACGGTGGCCGCATCTGCGTGTGTGTGTGTGCGTGTGTGTGTGTGTGTGTGACGGGGGAGAGGAGCTGATCTTACCTGAAACATAGTTTGCGCTTCTGTGTGTGTGGCCGAAGAATGGAAGAGAAACTGCCATGGCCATCCGAGTCCATTAAATCAACTCCCCTTCCCTCCGACTCTCTCAACTCAGTCATATTCTATAATACAATGCAAGGTTACAGAGCCCCAGTGAAAACTAGTTTCCCAGTTTCACTCTGACCCTCCATCAATGTAGCCAGCCAGCTAGATTGTAGGTTACCGGCTTCTATTCTGCAGGAGAACTTTGAGTCTCGGGAGACTCAGGGTTTCTTCCTCCCGCCTCTCGCAGTGCATCTTTCATTTGCTTTTCTTTGTAAAGCCAGGGCTCCTCGGCTGCCTCCCAGGAAGTCCTGCGCTCTGGCGCGCCGCACCTCGCCTGCCGCAGAGCGGCGCGGGCAGTAAGCCGGGCGCTAGGACCGCGGGGAGCCCGGGCTGCGGCGGCGCTACCTTAAACCCAGCCCAATGCCGCTGCCTGCGCCACTCTGCGCGCCGGCGGGGGCTGCGCAGGAGGAGCGCTCCGCCCGGCTACAACGCTCCGCGAGCCGGCGCGGCAACACCTGTTCGCGGCAGCCTGGGCGGCACGCGAGCTCCCGGACGCGGCTCTCCTCGCTCGCCGCTCGCCACCCGTTCTAAGCCAATGGACATCTGCCGAGCCTCTGGAGAATCCTGGATACTAGCTTTGGACGCCTAAAGTTTCTTCTTCTTTTTGTTTTATTATTATTATCATTTTTTGGAGGGGGGACCGGGAGGGGAGATTTGTCGCCGCCACCAACGTGAGATTTTTTTTTTCCCCTTGAAGGATTCATGCTGATGTCTGCAGAGTCGGTTAGAGAGTAAAAACAGCGCATGCCTTCCTGGAGTCAGGATCCGTAAATTCTGACGTAGCCCGTGCATCTTAAAAATCCCTATAATAACGCCTAGGCATTTAAGTTGCTATGGTCATTCTGATCTCAAACCAAATGGAGAAACTACGGATTTTTTTTCCTTATTACGGTCGGATGGGATGAAGACCTTCCTGCCTGCTAAGAGCTGGGGATCTATCTATAGAGATACATAGATATGTTTATCAATATGTCAGTGTGTGAGTATAAAGTGGTGGTTTCTTAGACTATCAGTGGTTTGACCTTGAACCTGTGCCAGTGAAACAGCAGATTACTTTTATTTATGCATTTAATGGATTGAAGAAAAGAACCTTTTTTTTCTCTCTCTCTCTCTGCAACTGCAGTAAGGGAGGGGAGTTGGATATACCTCGCCTAATATCTCCTGGGTTGGCACCATCATTATTGTTTATTCTTGTGCTCCAAAAGCCGAGTCCTCTGATGGCTCCCTTAGGTGAAGTTGGGAACTATTTCGGTGTGCAGGATGCGGTACCGTTTGGGAATGTGCCCGTGTTGCCGGTGGACAGCCCGGTTTTGTTAAGTGACCACCTGGGTCAGTCCGAAGCAGGGGGGCTCCCCAGGGGACCCGCAGTCACGGACTTGGATCATTTAAAGGGGATTCTCAGGCGGAGGCAGCTATACTGCAGGACTGGATTTCACTTAGAAATCTTCCCCAATGGTACTATCCAGGGAACCAGGAAAGACCACAGCCGATTTGGTAGGTATACCATTAACCCTTTAGTGTCCATGAGATGACATGTTGAAATTATAACTACCAAGAAGGTGGTGGCCGGGTGGGGGACGTGGGAAGGGTTCTCCCCTCCTCCCCTCTTTCTCTGTATCTCTGTCTCTCTCTCTCTCTGTCTTGCCAGCTCCGAAAAAAAAAATGCCTCCGGAATTGCAGATCTGCTGCTGGCACTGATGCAAGTATACACTGAAAGGCCCCCTACTTTTAATTTAAAGGGGGGCATAATTTATAAATATAATACAAGTTTCCAGTTCTTTTGCATCAGATACACGGGTTTAGGAAGTTTCTTTTGAATGGACTGATTGCACGAGTTTAAAGCTTTAATCATTAACTACTAAGAACTTAATGCAGTTTCTTGAAGGCAGTGGGTATCTTGTGCCCAAATTAAGGTTTTTTTCCTTTCCCCCTTTCCTCTAGTAAGTATACTACTTGAATTGTATATTAAGTGCATTGTTTATTCCCCCCTGTGAGGGTCTGAAAGCCCCATAGGCGAAGGTTGCTGACGGATTGTCCTGTTGGGAGGACTAAAGTCATATTTTAGGCTCCGTGAAAAGCAGGGGCAGAGGCTTGGGGGAAAATGACTTGGGAAGAGGCAGGACGCTCAGGGGTTTTTGTCCTTCCAGCTATCAAGTGATAACCTCTGCTTTTAAATTTCCATAGTGTGCAGCCCTGTGTAGGTCTCTTGCGTGGCTCTCTGGTGTGAGTGTGTGCGCGCGTGCAAACGCTGCGAGCGAATTTTAAAGGGCATTCCGAGGATTTCATTTTTCAGCGGAGGGTATTTGTGACTCAGCACTGAGGGCTGCAGACTCGAGGGCTGGTGGCTCTGCCCACTTTATGCCTGCACACACGTGCTTGCCGGGGCACCCTGAGCCCAACGGCACGAAGTCAACT
Organism: Pan troglodytes; assembly: GCF_028858775.2. Taxonomy (NCBI): domain Eukaryota; kingdom Metazoa; phylum Chordata; class Mammalia; order Primates; family Hominidae; genus Pan; species Pan troglodytes. Next base: position 20,853,344 of record NC_072412.2, read on the forward strand.
AACACAGTCCCAATTGGGTGGACTCTTGAGTTTTTTCCTTACTTAAAAAAAAAAAAATTAAGCGCCAGTTTGGGCAACTAGACTGTTGGAAGGAGTTAACTTCTGAGTGAACCCACCTGACAACACTTAAACTAGGTCGTAAAAAACAAAGTCCTCTGGTGATTTTTCTTCCTCATGCTTTAGTGCCAGATGTTGAACACAATCTAAACTGTATGTTTAGCTTCGTGCGGCTGCGGATGATGCCAGAAGGTGAGGAGGACTTAGGCCTGGGCTGGGGATGGTCCCAGATCCACGAGGCCCAGGATTTGCTCCTCATGCTCACCCCTGAGCCTAAGCCCACAGCTGAGCCTAGTAGTGTGAAATTGCTCTGGCCGTCTCCACTCGCTGCTTAAAAAAAAGTTATAGCTCTTTGCTTTGCAATTATTCAGTTGAAATATAACTATCCCCTCCCCACCCCAGAAGTAAAGGTAGATTCTGGTTGTTGCAAAGAGAAGACTAAACTTTACTAAAAGTGCCGTTTCCATCTGGCCTCTTTAAGGGCTGCCACCCTGCCTAGCGTTCGATACCAGAACAACAGGCAGTGGGCGGCCCTGGGTGGGCGAGCGAGTGTGTCCGGGGCCGCGGCGGCCACCCGCAGGGTGTCGGGGCCGCGCCGACCGAAGCGAGCGGCGTGGGCGGCCGGCCTAGGTGTGCCAGGCGGCCGGAGCTCCAGCCCTCCCGCGCTCGCGGTCGGCAGGTGCCCGCTCGGCCGCCCGGGCCCCGCGGCGCACTTAGCGGCTGCCCGGCCGGCTCCGCGCGGTCCTAAACGCGCTCGCGTTCCGGCTCCCTTTCCGCCTGGCTCGGGTGCGCCCTTCAGTGCTGCGGGGACCACGGGGGCCGGGGGGCGGCAGGCAGGGGCTGACACACTTCTGGCCGCGTTTAGGGAATCCGGTTTTTCATTTTGGCCCAAGTTGAGCCCCTTCTCTTTCTCTTTGTGTGTGAGAGTGGGTCTGGCGGGGCTGACAGCCGCCGCCCCGGGCTGCACGGTGGTTTGCGGTGTGGGAACGGCTGGAGGCGCGCGCAGCGGCAGGAGAGTTGGTGGCGGGGACAGAGGACGGGCTGGAGGTCGGACCCCTGAGCTCCCCTGTCCCATTCCGTGTCCTTCTTCTGAAGCACGCAGCCGGGTTTTGGAGACTCGAAGGGCTCCGTGGTGCCCGGGAGGTGGGTCGGGGGCCCCTGGCCGGAGCCGCAGGGGAAGGAGTGGGGGTGGGGGGGACAAAGGGCCGCGGAGGCGGGCGGAGGGGGCGGCGTGCTATTGTTAACCGCTTTCCGAGAGCAGAGCTCGCGAGCTCGCCGATCGCGATCTGGCTTTCCCGCGCCCCCGCCTCCGCTCCGGCTTCACAACCGGGGGAGCCCGGGGTGTGCGCGGGAGCGCGGCGGGGGCGCAGCGAGGGCGCACGGCTGCAGGGGCGCCGCGGCGGGCCCGAGCCGGTTTTATTGTGTGGATCAGCCGAGCCTGTCTTTGAGAGACCCTGTTAGAACTCCGGTGCAGCACGACTGGGCCCTGGTGTGCAGAGATTATGGGATATTCTAGTTGGTGCTTCTTCACGCACCCCTTCCCTCCATGAGCATTTTTTTTTTTTTTTGATGCAGTCACCTTTAGGATAGGACGTTTGCCACACGCAGTCGAGTCATTAGAAATCCCGTAACTCTGCCACTGGAGAGAGCGCGGATGCAAGGGCGGGGGCCACGCGGGAGGGGAGCGCAGGAGAGGCGCATTCTAGGGTGAGCGGATGAGGACTGCGGCGGGCTACAGTGGCTCAATAGAAACCGTTAAACAAAAAGCTAGACCCCTCACCCCTAGAGGTCAGAGAAAGGTGTTGTCAGGGAAGTGGCATCTCCACTCCTTAGACGCTCTCGGTACAGTGTTGGGGGGGATGTGGGGGCTGGGGGGGATGTGGGGGCTGGGGGGAGGGGCTAGGGGTAGTGTTGGATGGGAGGGGAGCGGAAGCCCCGGCCCAGGTTGGGGACTGGGGGCGCCGAGCCGCTAGCTAGCCCGTCGGCCTGGCGTCGGCCGAGGGGGAAGGGCGCTCTGGCGCTCCGCTGTGCCACTCACTCTGGCTGGGATGGAGTTGAGTGGGTGGCTGTGCGCAGTGGGGGTGGGGAAGCAGGGTGAGGCAGGAGGGTTATTTAAATCTTTCATCCGGTTGCAGTGAGAAGCGGGCCCCCGGGGTGACAGCAGTGCCGCGGTCTCCCGCTGCTGCCGCTGCGGCAGGTCCCAATATTAGCAACCTCCGCAGAGCGGTGGTGCGTGTGCCGGGAGCCTCCTACCCTCGCCTTCCCAGCCCCGCCCGGAACGAGGCCGCGGCGGCGCTAGGACACCGCGGCGCGCGCGGGGAGGGCGGAGGGAGGGCACAGGCGCCGGGAGGGGGCGAGGGGGCTGCGGTGCCCCGGCTCTGGCACACCTGGCGCTCCCGCGCGCCGCCGCGGCCTCACCTTCGGCCCTCCTCCTCCTCCGGCAGCAGCCTCTCCTCCGCAGCCCGGCTCCCCTCTGGGGACTTCGTCCTCACACTCAGTTTCTCTAGAAAAGAGTAACTGTAGGTGGGGGGTGCGGTGGGTTTACACCTTGATTAAAATAGAAGGTGCATTTTCTACCTGAAATCAAACAGCAGAAGGAAACGCGCTGGAAAAAGGATTTTTGCCTCCCCCATGCAGCCGCAGGTGACTGCAGCTGCTGGCAAGCTTGGCAGTGACACAGCAGCGGCAGTGCAGAGGACGTGGGGGTGGGGGAGTCTTACTGTTCCAGCAGGAGCTGCAGAGGTGACAACTTAGGTGGGACCTTGAAGGAGCCTTTTTTTTTCCCCCCTCGGGTTGGTGGTGTGGAGATAAGATTGAACAAGGAGAAAAGGAACTCGCAATTGTATCTCTGTGCAGTAGGCTGGGGGAGCGAGATGTCTTGTTTCATCTGTATATCTATATGCCTATATATAGAGCTCACTTTTAAAGCACTCCAGCCTTGCTAGATGGATAGAAATGTGAGCAGAAAATCATTTGGGGAAATAGTAATGTAAAATAATAAAAACATGAACGCTGGGCCTGATCTGCTATTTAACTTGTTTAGGAAACCTAAGTCTGTTCCCTTTTTGGCTGGGGTTAGGTAGCTCTGAAATGCCGGTCTTCATCAGGACCTCAGATGAGCACCCAAACTGGGGCTTCCATTCAAATTGGGTCAGGTGAAGGTTTTACTAGAGGGGAGAAATATGATAGTATGATTTTTTTAAACAGGTGTTTAAAACTTATTTCCAGGGTTTTGAACTTTAATTCTGTTCTATGTATCTGACTCTTCAATGTCTCAGGAAAACACTGGGTGTTTAAGGAGATGGTTTTAGGATTGCTTCAGGTTCTGGAAAAATTAGTGGAGTTATAACTCCCATTCAGTTAGTCATTTCCTGTATAAACTCTATGAGATGTGCTCAAGTTGCTACAGATCCGAACTTACCCCGGTGCAGGATCTGAGATGGTTGATCTGGCAGCCCTGGTTCGAGCTTCTCTGGGTGAGCAGGAAGCTCTGCAGGGAAGAGGCTTAATCATTAATTTTCTGCAACCTCATGCCCTGCCCCTCTCGACAGTCTGCCTACATTTGTGTGGTCTGAAGAGTGCGGTTCTGTAATGCGTTGGGGGCTCTTAAGTCAGAGAACCATGTCATGAGGGCCAGAGTGGAGCAGCTCTGACTGCCTTGCTCTCCCGCTGCCTTGCCTGGCCTTGGAGGTGAGGCCCAGCACAGATGGGCTCTAGGGGGCGGTGCCAGCTTTGGGATAATGGTCCATGTGAACAGAACTGGGGCAGCCCATCAGCTCTGGGGATAGTCACTAATAGTGAGTCTGGGGCAATGAGGAAGGTCCGGTGTGGTGATTTTCCTGAAATAGTCCAGGCATTGACCTGGTCTCTCATGGACCATGGATGATCTCACACCTCATCAAATCCAATGGGGTCCCAATGAGCATATCCTCATTTGGAACTGTTGACTGCTGTGGAAGAGAACAAAGAAATGACAGCAGTCATCGACCCTGTGCTTCCCATGTCACCCTATCACTACCCATTACTGTGGGCCGTCTGAGCTAAGGATGTCAAGGCTGTGTCTGCCCAAAATGAGCGACAGGCTGCCATGGTACACATGTGTGTGCCACAGTTCTAATTTTAGGCACAAACTCATCATTCCCTCCCTTCCTCCTCCCCTCTTCCTTCCTTCTTTTCTTTGCTCTTTCCTTCTTTCCCTTTCTCTCTGCTTGATCATTAAACATTCAGATGTCTCTGCACAGAAGGCTTCTCCTGGCTGTTATTGATCCAGCCCCCTCTGCTGCCCAGTCATGTGAGCAGATAACATGTGGAGTGGGTTGTACTCAGGGAGTGTAGTTGGAAGCACTTGCCTGGCACCAGCTCCACCCCAGAGAGAGCTGAATGGACCTGGTTGAGGTTATAGAATTTATTGTGGACAAGAGGGTACCAGGAATGATGAGGTTTCTGGTCTGGTTGGGGTGGGATCCTGTTGCGGGGTTGCTAGATCTTCCTGACCTTACAACAGTGGAATTCTTTGCATGGGGGAGAATGACTGTGACTCCTACGTTCAGTTGGTCTGCTTGTCCTTGCATCACTGAGGTGACCACATAAAAAGCTGGGCTGTTATTTTGACGTCTCTATTTTTAAGGAACTGCAGAGAAATGGGTGGTGGTTTGAGGTGATGAGATCTTTTCCACCTGGGGTCTGTAGGTAGTTCCTTCTCGCTTGGATAGCTTTTTGGAGACTTATCTCAGGTATTTATTTTCTTGGGAAGCCTCTGACTTGCCTTCAGAAACCCAGATGAGCTGCCCATCTTTGGACTGCCCATACCCTGAACAGCTCCCTCTCAACTGCATTTGCCACACTGTTGTTATATTTATCTGTTTACGTGTCCTTCTTCCCAACAGATGGTGAGCAAAAATTTGAGGGTAATAGGACCTAGGCTATATCCGGTTCATCTTTATATACTCAATAAATGGTATGGTGCTTGGCTTATAATAAACCCTCAATAATAGCTTCTTGAATGAAAAAGTGAACGAATATGAATTACAGCTGTCTTGTCAATGCCAGAAAAAGAAACGAGATAGATATCTTGATATCTTCATTTCTAAATTATATAGTAATACTTTCAGAACTCAGCTATATGAAAATGGTACAGAAATCACAGAAACATTAAAAAAGGTAAAACCAAATGTAAGATGTGCGTAATAGTTAAGGAAATAGGTTTTGGAGTCCAGTTGCTTGGGGGCTAATTATTAACCTCCTTAAACCTCAATTTCCCCATTTGTACACTGGGGATTAGAATATTGTAATGCCTAGAGTTGTTCTGGGGATTAAATGAGAGACGGCCTCTCATTTGGCATAGACTAAATGCTCAAGAATTTTCACTATTACAATTATCATTGCTGCTGCTGTTATTTTTTTTTCTTGATGTTCTGCAGACCAGCCAGTGAAAAGGTTTTGTGAAATCACATGCACCTTATTCTTTGTTGGACCTGATGGGCAACACTGGCTAATATTCATTATTAGTCCTCAGCTACTCCGTGTGCAGGGAAAGCAGAAAGATCATCACATGCTCCCTTAGAAGCTGCAAATATTTTTTAGTTTTATGATTAAGCCTTTCCTTATTGACCTGGTAAATTAAATCATTCAGACCTCAAAAGGGGCCAAATGTTTCCTGCATTTCATCTTACGACGAAAATTGAACATTAATTAACTCATTACATTAATTTCAGGGTATGTATGACCCACATTTTGGTGTGCTTTCAGGTTACTAAGAAGATATTCACATACATGTGACTGCTAATAATAATAAAATGCCACAATTTTAGTTATTTTGACTCAGAAGAATAGTACAATGAAATAAAATGCATCAAAAAGGGAGTGCATCTCATGAAAAATGAATCTCATGGAAATATTGCCTTATTTATATTCCCATTTGCTTTTGAAGTAGGGAAGGCTAGTAATAAACTGGCTTCTTTTGCATGTATTCTCCATCATAGAGTCATAGATTATCAGATTCAAAACACAATTTGTAATTTCACTTTTTTTGATATACTGTTTAACATCCTATTAAAATCATTAAATTAAGCACAAGATAAATTTGTTACATTTTGTCCTTATAAAAGAATTAGGAATATCCCTTTAGAAGAAATCCTCTTCTTTTTTACATCACCTTGAAATAGTTTCCTCTTGAGTTAATCCTTTATTAGATTTATGCTGTTCATGTCTTCTTTTGATTGCAGTACCAGTGTATTTTGTGAGAGTTGCAAAATTAATTGTTGAAAAATTCATGTAAGTGCTTTTTTATTAGTCACATGAGACTGACTATAGCACATTGTTACCCTAAGTTTTTTTCTGAACTCTTAAATGTAAGTAAAATTTTTAATATTTGAAAGTATTTTTAAAACAAGAACTCAATATTTGATATGCATTAATGTAAGGTCTACATAAAATGTAGCACTTTAATTTACAATAAAAAGGAAAAAATGGCTGAGTACAAATAATATTAGCAGTGTCCAGACAGGCGCGGTGGCTCATGACTGTAATCCCAGCACTTTGGGAAGCCGAGGCGGGTCGATCACGAGGTCAGGAGATTGAGACCATCCTGGCTAACACAGTGAAACCCCGTCTCTACTAAAAATACAAAAAAAAAAAAAAAAAAAAATTTAGCCCAGCGTGGTGGCTGTCCCAGCCTGAAGTCCCAGCTACTCAGGAGGCTGAGGCAGGAGAATGGTGTGAACCCGGGAGGCGGAGCTTGCAGTGAGCCAAGATCGCACCACTGCCCTCCAGCCTGGGCAACAGAGCAAGACTCCATCTCAAAAAAAAAAAAAAAAAAATTAGCAGTGTCCTAAATATACTGTGGGCTAATCATCTTATAACCACACTGTAGTTACAGAAATTGAAACTGCTGTTGTGTGGCCATAAAATTCTGGATTTATGCCCAGCTTAGGTGTTATTCCTAGTGAGGTAAGCAAGGGGAAAGAAGGAAGTAAAATAAGATCATTGTGTTGATTTGATTTTGGAATACAGCATTCCATGCCTACTTTAAATCAACAGCAGTATTTATCTCTTCAGAATATTATTATTTTAATTGCTTAACTATCTCTTTGAGGTTTAGATAAGTATAGCAAAAACCAATACTTTGTTTAAGCAAAAATAATTGGGATGTATGTGGGCAGTTTTAGTTTTCTAGATAGAGTTAAAAAAAGTTAACACAATAGAGAGCTGGATAATTTTCTGTATAAACCAATCAAGCCTTTAGTTAGCACTTCATTCTCTTATTTTGAGAGACTATTCTCTAAACAGAATACTTTTTTTTTTTTTTGCTGCTTAAACAGGTATTTATTTCTCCCAGTTCTAAAGGCTGGGAAGTCCAAAAACAAGATACTCACACACAGATACTTAACTTCATGTTTATAAAGTGGAAATAGGTTGTCTTTTCTAAAAAAGTATTCTGTTTAGCAAATGGTCTTATGTCTCTCAAAATAAGAGAATCACAGACAGATGCTTAACTTCATGCTTACAAAGTGGATGTAGATTGTCTTTGTCTTAAATTCTACTCTTTTAAGTTAATTAGATTATGTACACACCGGTTTTTCTGTCCTATTACTTCTTAGCATATCTATGTAGATATTAACTTTTTAATTTTTAAAATGTTTTGTTTTTTGTGTAAGTCATGTTGGTAAGTATTTTTGTGTCATTATGATAAGAGAATTTAGTTGAAAATCAATTATTTTACACAGTGATTTTCAAAGAGAAGACACTTCTTTAACTAGCGTGGGGTTATCCAAGTGGGGAGCTGGGCTTAGTGTCCTCTCCAAAACCCCAGGGATGCTGGGACTCTAAGGACCTGCTCTGTGATCTGACCTGTCCTCTGCCTTCTACCCTTTGTCTACAGGCATTCTGGAATTTATCAGTATAGCAGTGGGCCTGGTCAGCATTCGAGGCGTGGACAGTGGACTCTACCTCGGGATGAATGAGAAGGGGGAGCTGTATGGATCAGTAAGTACTGGAGGGACTTCATCCAGCTTTATCTCCATGTTTGATTTGAACAGCTGTCTTTTCTCTGGATTAAAAAGGGCCAGAAATGCAACTGAGTCTGTTTGGAAGGCGAGTGTAAGTTTTTACTTTTTGAGGAAAGCCATTTTATTTTTATTAATAGATAAACAGCTCTGCACCTTCACTAGACCAAAGTTGCTAAGAAAATGCTTTATTTATATGCCAAACCATCTTAATTATCAAGTAAATAAAAAAATTTACAAGTGTGAAAAATCCCATCTCTTTGTATTGAATGAGAGTTATTTTTGAAATGAATTGAAATGATCTCCTCCTAAGCTTTGCCAAGCATTGTAATTAAAACTAGAAATAGACCATGCAGTGAATCTAAACTCTCTCTGAGCTACATCCAAGATTTTCATTATGCAGAGAAGAAGGGAGATGGAAATTGTTGTCAGATATTTTTGTACGTGAATAAGAATATTACGATATTGTAATTATTTGCAAATGTTATGAATTTCTTTTTTTCCCACTCCACATCCCCACTAGGTTGTAAGGTCCTCATGGGAGACAGTGAAGAAGTATTTATTGTGCTCTGCCAGGTGCCAGACAGGCACTGTTCTAGGTGCTGAGGTGTGAATGAGACAAAGTCTACTCTTCCACTCTGTGGCGGGGACTAACTTTCCATCATGGTATCACTTTACTCCTATTAATGCAGTACCTAAAACACAGTGTGTGGTATGCAGCAGGGACTTAATACATTTTTGCTGAATGTATAAGTATGAATAATATATACTAACTTGGGTTTTCAACTTTCAAACTTGTAATGAAATTAATCTGTAGTGTTTCTTTCTCTCTTTCTTTTCTTTTCTTTCTTTTTTTTTTTTTTTTTTTGAGATAGGGTATTGCTGTTGCCCAGGCTAGAGTGCAGTGGTGTAATCATTTCTCACTGCAGCCTGGAACTCATGGGCTCAGAAGATCCTCCTGCCTCAGCCTCCTGTGTAGCTGGGACTATGGGTGTGCCTCACCACACGTAGTTAACGAAAAATTTTTTTTTTTGTAGAGACAAGGTTGCGCTATGTTGCTCAGGCTGGTCTTGAACTCCTGGCCTCAAGTGATCCTCTTGCCTTGGTCTCCCAAAGTAACTTATCGTTGCAATTACTGGTGGTCAAATGAGAATTTAATCCATGTTTTCTGAAATATGAGAACTTTAGTTTACAAAAAGTTGAAAATGAAAAGAAGCTTAGAATGAGGAAAGATTTGGAGTTCTCAATACACAGAAATGAAGGGCAAAACTTTTTCTAGATATAATTTTCTACCATTAGGCTTGTAAAAATATGTATATATAGATACACACATACATATGTATAAAATGCTAAAATGTATTTGTAAGTATAGGATTGACTTTAGCTTTTTAAACACAGTGGATGGTTTAGGCAAAATTATTAACTCCCTACACAATTTTTGTGAATACCTTTAAGTGTGAAGAAAGATAAGATACAAGATAAAGGAAACTTACATTAAAAAAATAGAAAATGATGTTCTTTTTTGTCACAACTTCAGTTTTGTTTTTTTTTTTTTTTGCTTTTAGGTATGTAATGTGGGTTTGAGTGGGTCACAGTTGAACTCAATAAAATGCTTTTTTGTGTGTGTGTAGAAGAGAAGTTCTGACTTTTAGTGTGTAGATGGAACTTTATCACAGTGGCCTCCAAATTTTTTGATCACGTATCCCCACCAAAAAAATTTTTTTTGAATATGCATCTCAACATATGCATTTCAAATAAATATACTTAATTTGAGTATGCATCTCAAATATTAAATTATTTTAAAATTGTTTATCTCAAAGTATAGTTTATATATGTTATTTTATAAGAGATACAACAAAGTAAACAATTTTAAAGAATAGAATGAATGAGGAAACCTAAATAGGGCCCTACTATTTGTTCCCCACTCCAAGGATCACCTTGCACACCCCTCTGAATTTTTCCCAGTTGAGAGCTGACCAGTCTTTCAGATGAAATCACCAGCATGATTCAGACTCCTGTGGTTTATTGGTTGACAAGGAGAGCATGTCTAATTTTGTGTTCAGCAAAGCTGCTGGTAGGATTGTTGCCCAGGCTGTCTCATCTCTCCTTCTGGATGATTTAAATGGTTTCTTACTCATGCCTTCCTGCCTGGCACACCCTAGTTCCTAGCACAGTGCCTGGGGCAGCATGAGAGGGACATTGAGTGTAGACCCACGGAGTGCCAGTGACAATACTGTGGGACACGGCAGCCAGGTAGACAGCTGGAGAGCACCATCTTTCCCCTTTTCTGGGAAGCCCAGCTGTCTTCTTAGGTTTTCTGTGACTCCTGGCTGCCTCACCTTGGGCTTTTTGAGCACACACACAGTGCGTGGGCAGGAATAGACTTGTCACCACTGCCATACAGCTGCACATCTTGCTGACAGTCCAGTCATGGAGTCCCAGCCAGGCAAAGGGCAATGAAAGAAAGGGTAAAATGGCTCTTCTTCCGTGTATGCTTGAGAAGCACACATCTTCTCTCGTGAAGAGTGCCCAGGCTTGGAAACTGCTCCATGGAAGGGTGGCTGTGAGAGACACTTTTCCGTATTATGCTTTCCTTGCGGAAACGTCTTCAGCTGCTTCCCTGCCTTCCTAGTCTTCTGTCTCCAATCCATTCTCCACACTGATGGCAGAAATACCTTCAAAACCCAGACAGGAGTGTCACTTGTGCACAGAGATCCCTTCAAATTCTTGCTTTTGAAGGATACAGCCCACGTTCTTTAATGTGGCATCCAGTGCTTAGGATGAACTGCTGCCTGGATCTGCTTTGCCAGGAGCACCCCGTGTGCCTCTTTGCCTATGCAACTCGAGTCTGTCTATTTGCTGTTTTCCAAACACATCATGCAGTCTGATTTATACTTGTGGCCAAGTGAATTTCTCTCTCAGATGCCTTTCTCTTGCCTTCTCCACCTGAAGAAGCAGGACTCTTTATTTAAATTCAATGGAAATATTACTTCTTCTGCAAAACCTTCATTACACCCCCAGTTCTAATCCTATTTATTCTAGTTAGCATTTCTTATGTTTTCCTTTGGGCCCTAGGAATACTTTGTTCCCATTATTACATAAGTCACAGTACAGTTTACAGTGTGGTCAATTGTATTTCTCTGTTCCCTAATGTATCTAAAGGGCATGGACTACATTCTTTTTTTTTTTTTTTTTTTTTTTGGTTTCCTAACACACAGCTATGGCTCTTGTACATAGTAGGTGCTCGATGAACACTCATTGGGTTGAACTGAATTAAAAATTATGATTATTTTTGTCCCGCATTGGATGCATAGATGTGGCCTCACAGTATCTTGCTTGTATGGCTGCTGTGTATTTAGGTCTCCAGTTGAAGGAGGAATCACTATCTTCCATTTCTATGCATAATTGGCCTGTGTGTGCCTGTGTTGTCTCTGGTGTGTGTGGCCCGAGGGGGAATGAGGCTGAAGCTGGAGGAAAGATAATGTAGTGTCAAGAGCATGGTTAACTCTCATTCTGTATCTGCTACGAAGTAGGCACCAGGCCCTCTTTCTCCTCTTCTGTGAGATGAAGATCTTGAGTTAGACATCTGGAATGTTTCTTCCCAGTCTGGATGGATCCCAAGAATTCTGTAGTTTGAATTTCTCAGCCTTCTTTCTCAAGTCTTCTCTGTGTGACCCATGATGTTCTCTGTGCACACAAAATGTTTGTGCAGTGAGACCTTTTTGTCTCTTTTGTAAGGAGCTGGGAGGGAGGCTCCTGGTCAGCAGGTTATTTCCCTTTGGTCTGTTCCTCCTGCAGGTGAGGGGGAAGGTGAGAGTGAAAGTCTTGTTCCTCAGGGGCTGGAATCTCATATTTCCCACTGGGTTTGCGGTTATCATGCCTCGTGTGGCAGTGAGAATGAGGAGTGACTAAAATATCTCATTTTCATTGTGATGAGATTGAGAGAAGGAAAGAAACGGGCAATGGTTGTGTTACTAAATACACTAACATTTGGAGCCTCCAGGAGTCTTTATCTGTGTGAAGTTGCATGAAGCTCAGTAAACTAAATTGGAGATTTTTTTTTTTTTCTAAACGGTTAGAAACTGATCTCATTATGAAAGAAGGTAAATAGGAGATTTGGGGAAATCACTTTTATAAAGTAAATGTGTAAATGTGAAATTCATTTAAAGCGTATTTTCCTATTTTGGGATTAATTTTCTCTTTTCATCTATGTAGTTTTTGTTTGCTTGTTTTTGTCTTCAGGTTTACCTTGAGAGTAGATCTAAAAGGTCAGAGGTAAATGGGTTAATACTTCTTCAGAAAAATATACAGGATTCTGATATCCTATTAGAATGTGGAAATAAGAAAAACTATATTGCTAATGGGTATAATGATTTGATTAGGAGAATATGAATAATTTTAACTTGGGGATGGTGTTTGATTATTGTATTCACGTGATAATTTGTCCATGTATCCATTCATTCATTTGCTTATTTATTTCATATTTATAGCTTTGACTCATCCAGCACTGTGATGAGTGCAAAACAATGAAACAGATAGCTATACTTGTAAATAATTCAGGGCAGTGTGAAATTTCCCATAGTAGAGGAATGGACAGATGTTTTGGCATCCCAGAGGAGTGTTTAAATAACTGCTTGGGGAGGTTGAGCGGTAGCATTTAAAATGGGTCTTGAGGGATAAATAGGAGCCTCAGAAAAGGAAGGGCAGGCAAGTTAGGTCACATGACCCTTCAGATATCACAATTAAAATACGCTGCCAGGTTGAAATTTCAAGAGGATGTTAGATTACACACTTGGCCAGGGGATTAGAGTATTCATTAACATTGGTCACTTTTGTTCTTATCAGAAAGTTTAGAGGCATGGCTCTGATAATTACTTTTAGAGTCTTAATCTAAAATGTTTGAGTATTATAAAAATACTTAAAGAAGTTTTTTTACTCTGTCACCCAGGCTGGAGTGCAGTGGCATGATCTCAGCTCACTGCATCCTCCTGCCTCAGCCTCCCGAGTAGCGGGGATTACAGTGCGCGCCACCAAGCCTGGCTAATTTTTGTGTTTTTAGTAGAGATTGGGTTTCACCATGTTGACCGGGCTGATCTTGAATTCCTGACATCAAGTGATCTGCCAGCCTCACCCTTCCAAAGTGTTGGGATTACAGGCGTGAGCCACCATGCTCGGCTTTCAAGATACTTTAAAACATCAAGAATAATTGACCATAATAAATGCCTCCTTAAAAAAGAATGCCATGAAAAAATTAATCTCCTTCAAGAAGCGTGCATTTAACAAAAGGAATTGACCTTTTCATTAAAAAACATAGCTGGCACAGGTACTAACATTGTAAAGATGTTGGAACATACAGCATGGAGTCTGCAAAAGTGACACTGGAGGATGGTGCAGAGATGGGGGAGGTGCTAACATTTCTCGTTTGTATCCCTTTGTAGCACTTACATTATTTTGCCCAGAATTGTAATTCCTGCTGGTCTCTTTGTTAGATGAAATTTTTTGGAGTCAGAGTCTTTGGCTTTATAATTTTTCTATTTCTTGAAGGCCAGGCAGGGCAATTTATGTGCAGTTGGCACGTGGTAAATGTTTGTTGACCCAATTATTCACTCCGTCATGAACACGCACATGCAGTGTCTACTGTACATGAGCATCAAATAGTGATAGCACTGATACAGGGTTGTGAACTTGTAGAGTCAGGGTGTTTCCACAGGAATTAGTCAGCTACTGAAACTGAAAATGAGAGAGGTTAAGTGACTTGCTCAAAGGCCCAAAACTTGTAGATGCAGAGTGAGGACCAGCCTCGTGCTGACTGCCTCAGACCAGTACTTTGTAGCCGTTCCTAGCCTCATCCTGACAGGTGCTTCTTAAAACAGGTGTTTACTAGTAGGTTTGGTTATGTTTCCAAGGACACAACAGGGCCCTGGTTTATATGGCTCCATGTAATCAGTAACCAAGGTATGATGGGTTTCAACTCTGTTTCCAAAGCACAGAAAGTTTCCTTTAGTAAATACCTCATTTGGGGCAGTTTTTTCTGCTGGGCAGACACACATGAGTCAAAGAAGTTTCTTGCATGGTGTTCCATATTGTGGGGCAGGTGGCAGGAGCCCTGTAGGTCCCTCTGTCCCAGAATTGAGGGACATATCCACCTCTTTAAAAGCAGACAATGAAGTATCTCAGATCCTTATAATCCTATATCTACTTAGATTATTTTTATTGTTATTTGAATATGTGCACACATTAAACTAGATAACTACATATAAATTCCTTATACCTCTTTGACAACTATAATTCAAAACATTTATATGCCAAAATTCAAGTTAAACGGCAAGATCAGTAAAATGCACACTGACACAGTGGATTTCATATGAAGGAAGATGCTCCCTGACTGAGACGAAGATGCTGCCTCACTGTAAATCCAGCCTTGGCGCTTGGTGCAGCTTCCTGTGAGCTCAGGGTGCCTGTTCTGCAGAGCACCTCAGGATGACTTGTTCCCCTGCCCCACTTCTTCCTATGTGAGTTCCTGGGACAACAAATGATCTCATCTGATCTTCACTTATCTCAGACACACCACCGATGTACTCAGTGTGCCTTTTCTTTTTCCTGTTGGTCCTGATGGTGAAAGTATTGTAGCACTGTGTACCACTGACAATAATTTTAAACCCCAGTCCATTCTCGGGGGACAGTTATGTGGTTGTGGGATGGTCATCTGTGGGCTCTTGGATACCCTTAAAACAATTCTAGTACTTTTTCATTGACATGGAAAGGCAAAGTAAAAACATTCTTGGAGGGAACTTGTGGCCCCGCAGATTATGCCCTTTGCCTTCTAGGTATCTGTGGTGCCAGTGTTGGAGAACACTGCATAGGCATGAAGCTCTGGGCAGGGTCAGAGTTGGGGACGGAGGCCAACCCATGCAATTCATCAGAGAACCCCTTGTCTCCGTCAGGTGCTCTGCAGGAGCAATTTGGAGCCACTTTTGAACAAGGAGAATGACCTTATGTGTTCGTGGAACAGGATACCACACCACATGGCAAGGACCACTCAGCTTCTGATTTGTCACTGTAGTGGTTCAGTTCCGATTGCTTTGATGGGAGACGTTCAGACACGTCCTGTACAAAGAATGCAGTTCACACAAAGGAGATGAATAGGTTCATTTCCTTAGTAACCTACCTGATAACAGGCATGCCCTGGAGATGGGTGGTTTTCAACGGATATTTTGAGTAATTGAGCATTGCCTTATGCTGTGTTTCATATGTGCATGACCAATTTTCAAAGAATTGAATAATAATTCTTAGATGATATGGAGGGCAGCTTCTGCTGTATGACTGAGTCCATACATCGTCCTGGTTTTAGAGACGAGGAGGTGAGATTTTAGTGGCTTAGTGACTTGTTGAAGGTCACATAGATGATGACAAGTCAGGATTTGAATGTAGGTAAATTAGTAAATCTTGTCTGATACATATGCATGTTAAGAGTGGCCATCCATTTTTGTAAATAAAAATATATTTACTAGAATTAATCACATGAATATTTTTAACTGGAATTAACCATATAGTGGGGCAAGGTTTTAGTATTTCTTACACAGATGTGATTTTGGAGGATTGTTTTTTTTTTTTTTCCAGTAGCCTAGTTTTAACTTAGTGGTTCATTTGTTTCCTTAGCATCTATACTGCTGGCCATTAGTTAGTGGACAATCATCTTTTAAAATAATGTATCTATTTGATTTTAGTTACAGTGTTGAGCATGGTAGCTACATTTACTAATTGTCTAAGGCATACTTAAAACATCCCAAGCTAGTATAGAACACAGGTCTGGAGATTTTCCAGGTTTGGGAAAGGATTATTTTAAATTATTAGTTGCTCAGCAGAGACATTTCCCATCTGGGATGCGAATTTGGAGGAATATTGTCGTGGGTTCCCAGGAACATGCTCAGGAATCCCGGAGCAGAGTTTTCCTGAGGACAGGTGCAGCTTTCGCACATGAGCCCAACGCCCCTCTTTCCCACGCTGGATTTTACTCTCTTCCCTGCTTCACACTGCTGCATTTTCTGAAGTCCCCCTGCCTGGGTCCCTGCCTGAGAAGCCTGATAAGAGAGCCTGAGAGAGTAGTTTTGGGAAGCCCTGAGTCAGACGCCTATTAAAGCTGCCCCATTTTGTAAAGCAGAGCTCTGTGAAGGCAGGGACTTGGTGACTGTGGTTCCCATGGTCCTGCCAGTGCTTAAAACCGAGTCTTGCATGCACTTGGCACCTAGTGAATGTTGAACGAATGAATGTATTGTCAGTGGGATCCCAGATCATCTTTTTTTTTTCTTACAAAAAATGGACTAGGCAGACCCTAGTTGATAAGTACTTGATTCATGAATAGGTATTTGAGAGCTGGAGGAGTTGACATGTAGACCTGTGGTTCCTGATTTTGAGTATAAGGTTCCTTTTTTGATAAAAAGTGTTAGGGAGCCCCACATGCTAGTAATTGCACTTTTAAGTGTCTTATGATTGAAAGAATGCATTATGACAGCAATTCCTCTGAATTCATTAACACTTTCAAATGAATTCCTCACTGAGCAGTCTGTGTGAGGGTCTTTCTTGTCTGTGGCTCCCTGACAGTGCTGACTCCTGCTTCCCCTCATCCTGAGCCTTGAGGCACACTGGAGAAGTCTGATCAGCTTGTAAGTTAGGGTCTGCAAGGATAACCAGGTGACAGTGGCTTCAGGGACAACAGAGGCCCAAGCCCAGCGTCTCCAAGCTCTTCCTGCTTCTTCCACCTCCTGGCCTCCTAAATCCTGGCATTCCTTCCTCTCACCTCTCCCACATCACCCCTGTTTTCAGAATGGATTGTTCATCGCATGGAACCCTGGAGAACCCTCAACCAGAGCCTCAGTGTCATGGACAGTTCCTGAATTGCAGAGCTTCCTGCTTCTCTCCAGGGTAGCGTAGTCTCTCTGGGTTCCCTGAGTTAATACTGCTGCACAGCCTGATTCAGAATAGGGCTCAAATTGGAAGCTCTCTGTAATCAGTCACACATTCGCACACTTGCTCACACACTCACACACTCTTCCATCCACACATAACACGCTTACATGCTCATGTACACATTAACTCTTCTGTTCACACACTCCCATTCACACAAGTACTTCCATGCTTACACACTCATTTGCTCACACACATTCTTCTTTTCACAGTTCACTCACACACACTGACTTGCTCACTCTTCCATTCACAGACATACCCACGTGCTTATACACACACTCACTTGCTCACACCCACTCACTAGCATTCACCTACAAAACACACACCCTCATACTCATGCACTACCTCACAACCCCTTCTTTCTTGTTTTCTTTCCCAAAGTCAACAAGTCTTATTGATTACCTACTAATAATGCATGCTGGGTGCTTTGTAGGTGCTGGAAATATGTTGATCCTCATTGTTCACAGATTCTGGTTTTTGTGAATTCGCCTACTTACTAAAACTTGCTTGTAACCCCCAAATCAATATTTGTCTGACTTTCATGGTTATTTGTGGTCATGGGCAAAAAATGTGAGTAGCATCCATGCACACGCTCCCAGCTGAGGTTGAAGAAGATGCTGTTCTTGTCTCAGCTCTGCTGGAAGCAAGGCTCCTTTTTGGGATCTGTTTTGTGCCATGTGTCACGTTTTGTGCTTTTTATTGGTGATTTTGCTGTAGAAAACATCCTCAGTGTAATACTGAAGTGCGGTCAAGTGCTGCTAAGCGCAAGAAGGCTGTAATGCGGCTTAAGGAGCAAATATGTGTGTTAGAGAAGCCGCTGGTAGTGAGTTTGATGTTAATCAGCAACAGATATTAAATGAGGTGTCGTTCAACAGAAACACACATAAAACAAGGTTACGTATCTGTTGGCTGACAAAAATCTTATGACCAGAGGCTCACAGGAACCCAACCCTGTATTTCCGCCGGGAGCAATGGTTCAGTATTCTAGGAGACTTTATAGAACTTAACTACCTCAAATAAGGAGAATCAGCTGTACCTACAAATGCAAATGTACTTCCTCATGTGGGTGATCTTAGAGCTGATTCAGGAAGAACTTGCAACTTCATTGAGGGAGTCAGACATGTAAACCAAGAATTATAATTTGGTGTGATGAATGTTAGAATTATAAACAAAAGGGGCTTGGAGAGCTTGCAGGAGGGAGCTTAATTCTAGGAGTAGGAGAGAATGTCAGGATTATTCACAGAGGAGATGGAGAAAAACAGGCAGGTGTTCTCAGTAGAGAAAGCTTTTCAGCCAAGAAGGCAACTTTGCTGCAGGGTTTAGAAACATGGAGGCTTCTGGATGTCTCCGGATTCTGTGGTCTTTCCTCTGTCCCTGCCTCATCTGCCTCATCTTGTCCCTGCTTCTGTTTATCCTAGTTGCTGCCGGAGGCATCTTTGCTGACATGTGGAGAGTCCTCCCCTGTCAGCATCAGCAGCCCCTCTGGGGCTGTTGTTCAGCGTCCTGGCCCGAGAGATGCCCTCCATCCTTATAAAGTGGAGTGGGAACCACTGTCCTGGGCCAGCTTTGGCAGTGGCCTGGTCGCCTCATCCCTCCTGACTCCCCCTCACCAGGGACTGACTTGAACTTGGTCAGAAACATCATTTGTCAGCCGGCTGGCCTGGTGTGCCTCAGTGGCACTGTGACAACCGGCTGAGAAAAATGTCTGCATCCCTGACACCCCCGTTGCAGAGGGCTTCCCCCGAGGACTAAAAAGTTATGGTGCTAAGTGTGAGAGCCACACTCAGAGCTGTCCTTCTTCATGCTGTCTGTAAATGCTTACGATCTGACATTAGTTGATTCCCTTTTAATCTTTTTTTTTTTTTTTTTGTAATTCTTCATTGAAATCTCTGTTGAAGTTTACTGCTTCTTTGTAATGAAGTGCCCAAAGCTTAATGCAGTATTCTACGAACAGACTTGCCAAGGTCGTACCAAAGACATCCTTGTCCCCATGGTACATAGCGTGATTGTTTTGCTGTAGCCCTGAATTATTTTTGCCTATTTAGCTGCCATGTTGCATTGTGTGTTCACACATAATCAGCTGTCCGCTCTCAGCTTTAGGTTCTCCTGCTCTATTCCTTTCTTTCTCCCTCCCTACTTTGCTTCCTCCCTTCCTTTTTCCCCCTTCTTTCGTTTTCCATGTGAATTTCTGTGTTTCAGATATTTTTCTTCTGGTTGTGTTGACTTGGCTTGTATTCTTTTTCCTTTTCTCTCTTTTTCAAGCTGATTTTCATTTTGCTGCGTTTTGATGGGAGACTCTAGTCTATATTTGCATGTTGACCAGTTGCAACTTGGAGATGAAGCACGGTTAGTGGAAGCACAGGCCCCCGGATCGCCACTTTGTCACTCACTGGCCCTGCAGCCATGGGCCGTCTTCTCACTCTTTCTGAGCTGAGGCTATAGAACGGGCTAACGATAGACACTTCATAGCTGGGCTGTGAGGATTAGAGAAGATGACGCCTACAAAGTGGCCCATGTAGTGCTTGACTTTTGTGTCTGCTCAGCACATGGTCGCGCTCCCAAGTGTGTGGGGGTGACAGAAATGCTGTACTCACACGAGAGACGCACTGACACTGTGTTTCATGCGAGTTTGAATTCTGAAATTAAGACCCATGACACAGCCTCCGAAGATAAATAAAAAATTTCCTCCAGATCCCAACATGACATTCCTCAAATTATATATTAAAATGCCAACAATAAAGCCTTATTTACCAAGATTAATTTTACATACTTTATTCTCATGTGCTGCTCATGATTACTTTATCTGCTCAATTAAACAAATTTCTTTTCTGAGGGGTTTAATTTACTTTGTGATTATACTTATTATTTTTTAAATGGTGAACTTACAGGCTGCCATAGCACCCAAAATTCTGTCATCAGAGACGGTCTCTCAGGGTTAAGGCACAATTTTTAAAAAGGTCCATGCCAGCATATTCATTTGGTGTCTTGGAGGAATGGAATGACCAGATGGTCAGGTCACTTTATCCTTGAGAGAATTAGACATAGCCCACCACAGTGTTGAGGAGGGGAAGGGCCATTTCTATTAATCTATCAAAAGGTGGTGTCAGCATAAGGGATGAGTTCCCGAGAAATCGGGGCTGACGTGAGTATAGTGGGGGCTAGGAGTTGGGGCCCAAGGAGTGGAGAGGGTGCCAGGGACAGCCTCATCTCCCTTGCATTCTTGCTTAGGACTTCTCTGTGGGTATTGGGTGGACATGGGGGTGCTGAGGGGACATGGGCATCCGCTGTGGGTATCTGAGAAATTCAAGAGCCACGTGGAAATATCATATAGTGCCCAGGGATCCCTGGCATCATTGATCTTCAGGGTGCGTTTTCTCTGCCTTGTGCTCTTGTCCAGCTGCTCCCCCAGATTTGAGTGTGCTATGACATTGCTAACTTTTTGTTTTCTTATGGGATTTGGCTTTTCTTCCCAGTAAGTTCTCTTTGGGCAGTTCATGATGTAGGGTTTATTGGTCAAGCAGACAGTTCATGAATGAGCCCTGTCTATCGAGGCCAACATTGGGAAGAGGATGCGGCAGGCCCCAAAGTGCAAGGAAGTAGCGATGCCTTCGAGGACTGTATCCTCCCAGTGGTCTCCCGGGGAAGAGAAGGAGAGCCCCTGGGGCCAAAGTGGCTGTCTTCTTCCCTGTCCTTTCCTCCTTGAAACAGCAATCTCATTCTCTGCCGCCTTCTGGAAGCGTGAACGCAGTCTGTGTTTTCCATCCTCTGCCCCTCCCTGCTGCAGTGGGCAAGTGATGCAGCCCGTTTCATTTGGTTTCTTTCCCTGTTTTCCAACTGCACTGAGTCCCTTTTTTCATTTCCTGTTCAATATGTCCTTCCAGAGTTACTGTGGATAACTTTGCTTTCCACATTTTGATGTTTCCAAGACTGAATCACTAGAATCTTAGGCTTACAGGGACCTTAGACATCTTAGTGCAATTTTTTCATTTTTACAGAGGAGAAAATGGAGCCCCGGGAATGTTAATCGACTCGCCCACAGTTACCGGAGTATGTGTGCGTGTTGCTGGAAGGTCAGCATGCCTCTACTAGGGACACTCTGTGCATCTTTTAGTTCTCAAAATCTGTCTTTGAGCTTATACTGTCATTCTATTTGTTAATCTTTCGTTTTCTGTCCTTTTATTTCTACAAATCATGTGCTGAATTTAGTCTGCTTTCTCTATCATAGAAAGTCTGGTACATTAAAAAAAATTCTGCCCCTTCCAGTATCTGCCATGATTATCATGGGAACAAAGTAGATGTAGTCAATTGTCTTTGTAGCATGTCTTTCTTGAATCCTTATTTCCTTAATTTTACTTCTCAGCCTTTTAGCTTTCCATTTCTCCTCTGTGGTCTGCCAATCTGATCCTTCAAGGGCATTCTACTCTCAGCTTTTACTGAGTAATGTTTAATTTGAAGTATTTTCAGCTTTTGCATATCTTTGATGTGCATTTTAAGTGATCATTGAATTATTTTACTACTCTTACCAGACACTAGTCTATGGGGGAAAATGTTATATGTGATTTTTTTTTCAACTTGATGTTGTAAGATGTTAAATTTGATGAATTTTTCCTGTAGGTTTGTTTATGGAATGATTAAATGTACATTGACTAAACATTAACACAAGCAAAAATACTTCTCAAAGTAAATATTAAACTTTGAAAACTTGAATTCTATTATTCCCTGAGCAAGACTTTCTTTCCTCTGTGGGAGTACCCCTCTGAACATGTGTTAAAAGTTTATGAGCTAATATGATTTGCTAAACAAACATTCATTCTTATAGGCAGCTTCCAAGGAAGACCTCTCAATTGTCTAGTTTGTCCTGTGGTATATTTGGCAGGTTCTGTCCTTGGCAGCAGACTGGGTACCACATGGTTGGTGAGCATGCAGCACTGAAGATGTGTGCGTGCGTGCGTGCGTGCGTGTGTGTGTGTGTGACTAGATTCAGCCTGGGACCCATATCATTGAGTTCCCAAATATTGATGTAAGCAGCTTCTGGGAAAGGGTCTTTTCTGTTTTCCTTTTCGTTTTTTGTTTTAGGTGGAGGAGGAGTGGAGAGAATTTAGGAATTCTTAGTTTCCTATGTACTTTGATGAGACAAAATGAAAAATGGCCTACCTACTTGGTTTATTTTGTTTATATGGACCAGACACAACTGATTCAATTGTTCCCACAATTCTGGTGGCAATTTTGATGGCCAGGAATGTGGATATAAAAGCAGGGCCCATCTGGAATACTGGGGAATTTAGAGGTTTTGGAAAACAGGGCTTGAGGTGAGCCATATTGGGTTGGGTCTGGGTGGGAGCTTCTCATGAAATAAATAGTGCCCTCTTGCCTCGTCTCTCTGTGTTTGTTGCTTTCTGTGTAGTTGGGGACTTCTCCCATGAGAGGAGAGTGAAAAGACCTGGCTTCTTATTAATGGTCCTTTAGTCATTATATTTAATCACCCTGATCCTTGCAACAACTCCCATTAAGGCTTTACTGCTAGATTATTAATGAGGAAGAGTACATCTGTACGAGTAATTGTGGTTAAGGGAGGTTTACAATATCATGACTGTAATAAACAGTAGATATGAGAATGAATGATTACATTGAAGTCATTAACTTATGAAATGTTTGGGACCTCTACAGTGAAGTCAATGTCTGTACAGTCACTGATCATAAGCTGATGTGTTGTAGTAGTTTATAACATAGCAGCAAGTAGTCTAAGCGGCCCATTGAGTAGAATAAATGCAAACATGTGGACAAAACGACACCACATGTTTATTAATATGGAAATTATGTTTTAAAATAACAGCATGGCGTAAGTCTATACGTTTTCAATAACTATTACTAAGTCTTGACTTTTGAAACAACTCTGGCTTCATTTTTTAAGTGGGCATAGATACGAATTGAGCATAATGTTGCCCATGTGGATTACACTTTTTCAAATTGTCTAATATTTTTAAATAGTGTCAGTATAAGTTTATGTGTTATAACATTCCTAAGCATTCCCTGGGCTGTACTATAATTTTCACATTATTATCTCATACTTTGGTTTTAATAGGATTTGGTAAAAGTTTTAAAGTTTTAATTTCAGTTTTTCCCACCGCTTGGAATTTGATGATATAAAATGAAAAGAGGTTTCCATCGTTGCTAACATTCACCAGATTTTGTTCCAAAGCATGGACTTTAGTAGACTTTTGAATTAAATCCACATTCTCCACCCAAGCCTAGTGATATAATCCAACAGTTCAAAGATAGGTATGCCATAAACAGCTATAGTTAAATAATCTAAAAAAAAATTAAAACATGGAAATACAATAAAACAAGAATTGATCACTTTATAGTGGAATACTCTGTAAACCGTCTGCATTAGAAACATGTGGTGAGTTTTAAAACATCTGAGTTCTATAATTCTAGAGTGTATAGTTTATTTGAAGGCAGACACTCCTTCCCCTACCCCTTCCCTTCATCCGCACATCTATATAAGAATACAGGTTAATATTTTTTGCTATCCAAATTTGCATTCATTTACTCATTTTTTATTTAGAGAAATGATTTTGGAGTAGAAATACATAACATAAATATTTTCACCTCAACTAAATATTGTATCACTAAGTACTGAAGTGTGATCCTAAAGAGATTATTTCTGTAGATCTTGCTACTCCGTCTAAAACAAAAATCACACATTGGCATAATCCCCAATAAAAGGAAGAAATTATTTAAAAGCATATGTATGATTTAGATGAGTAACACAGTCTTTATAACTTTTCATGATAATTTTAATTTTTAAGGGATCTAAACTGATCTGTGTGGCATAATTGGTGTAATTGCAGGAGCTAAAATGTACCGGTGATTTTGCAATGTCATGTTTGCACAATCTCATTTAACTTGTTGACTGAAGTTATATAACCCTCCTGTGTATGAGACAATTGGAATTGGACTCAGCCATCACAAAAAATGCTGGCTGTAGATTATACTGTTTTTGTTTGTTTTTGATTTTTAGAGACAGGGTCTCACTCTGTTGCCCAAGCTATAGTGCAGTGTCACAATCACGGCTCACTGCAGCCTCGACTCAAGTGACCTTCCTTCCTCAGCCTCCTGTGTAGCTTGGACTACAGGTGTGCACCACCATGCCCAGCTAATTTTTTGTTTTGTAGAGATGGGGGTCTCACTATGTTTTCCAGGCTGGTCTTGAACCCCTGGCCTCAAGTGATATTTCTGCTTGGGCCTTCCAAAGTGCTGGGGTTACAGGCATAAGCTGCTGTGCCTGGCCAATTATACTGTTTGAAATTGAATAATTGGCTGTATTTTCTGAGTTATGTGTGTGCGTGAACGATGCTCTAATAGCCTGCTAGGGAAATAGGGCAGTGTTAACTGGCAGTGAAAAGGTCAGTTCAATTTCTTAGCATATTTACTTTTTTAAAAGGGGGGTTTTCATATTCTTTAAAAAAGTATAAAATGAGAATCTTTTCTTAAGCACTGAAAACAATTTCATGTTTTATTCTTAGATAGTGATACCTCTACCACTGCGGAATTTTGTTCATGATTGCTATTTTCCTGCCCTCTCCACTCATTCCTCCTGCAGATAAATAGAATTATTCAAAAATTGCATTTTGAAATAGACACATAGGACTCTTTTTTTTTTTTTTTTTTTGAGACGGAGTCTCTCTCTGTCGCCCAGGCTGGAGTGCAGTGGCACGGTCTTGGCTCACTGCAAGCTCCGCCCTCCCTGGTTCAGGCCATTCTCCTGCCTCAGCCTTCCGAGTAGCTGGGACTACAGGCGCCCACCACCTCGCCTGGCTAATATTTTTGTATTTTTAGTAGAGATGGGGTTTCACCGTGTTAGCCAGGATGGTCTCGATCTCCTGACCTCGTGATCCGCCCGCCTCGGCCTCCCAAAGTGCTGGGATTACAGGCGTGAGCCACTGCGCCCGGCCCCCACGTAAGACTCTTTTTACTATGCTTACTGAAAAGTGAAAAGTGGAAGGGCCTGGTCCCAAGAGGGTGGTGGCTGTGCTAGGGCTCCTGGAAACTTCTTGCTCTGGTGGCTTCATTACATAATAACAAGATCCTGTGGCACAGACCAGGCGCAAATTGCTTCACATCTGGGCCTTGCTGTCCCATGTATTTTAACTGGAAAAGTTGCATTTGCTGTTTTCTAAGGTTTATTCAGGTTCTAAGATGTTAATGTGATATTAACAACACTGTTGTTGACTGGGAGCTTCCTCGGTGTTCAGCACTGCTCTCTGATTGGATCTCTGTCACAACCCGGCCTCAAGACACTTATTACTAACCTGTTTTAAAGATGAGGTTACTGAGACTTGGAGAGGTGAGAGAACCAGTTGTAAAGCCCTGCAGCTACTGCCAGGTGAAGCTGGGATAGGAGCAGGCTTCTCACTCCAACATCAGGCTTTCCCATCACATAAACTCATTATCTTCTGCTGGGATTTTTGTGTATCTGTTTCTGATCCAAGAAAAACCATTGTGCTATGGGTGTGCTATGTATGCAGAGGAAATATAAGCTAGCACCTCACTCATGGCTCAAAAAGGAGGAGGAAGTGTTTTACATTTAAAATACAGTTTAATTCCGTAGTGTTGGTAGGTGATGTGATTTCCTGCTGGAAAAAAGAAAGCTGACTTTTAATTAGTTTTTCTTGTCCCTTGTAGAACTAAAAGCTCATCCAATCCCATCTTTTGGTCTGTTTTATTAATGATAAAAAAATGCACATATTTGTTTAGAAATTTCACTTAATTACAGCAAACCGAAACCAGCTATTTTTAGCCAGGAATAATCTTGCCTGTGAGGAGACTATTATGCAAATGGAAGTAAGGACTAAAATAGCCATTAATGTCTTTAACACACTTAAACTTCTATCCGTTTCAATAGAGATGAGAGGGAAGTCACATTCAGCCCAATCTCCCCAGCTTAGGAGGAGGTTGGGTTGCCCCAGAAGAGCACCCCTCTAGGCCCACATGCAGAGGAGGGTGCAGGAGTGCCTCTCTCCTGTGCACCCCTCCTGCGGGGTAGAGCTGCTTCTCCCGGCCACCCTCAGATGAGAGTATTCCAGTTTGGGGTAGGGCTTGGTTTCTGCGATTCATTCTGTCCCCATGAACACAGCACCAGAGGTCTAAAGTTTTCCCATCCTTTTTGTCCTTGCCTGATGCATTGTTTTTCCTTTCTCCCCCCATTTCAGCTCACTTAGCAAAACTTGTCCAGTGAGATAGTATTTTGCTAAAAACCTACTCAGTGCTTCCAAACACTCATGACCTCTTGAGTGTGGTTTAAGCCTTTGGATTAGGGAAGGGACCTAGAGAAGGTGGCCTCATGATGGGCTATTGATTGATTTTGTCAAATTCTGTCCCTTTCTCCTCTCCTTTGCTCTCCTGACTTACTCTGCAAGGAGTTGGGGATGATGGATCTACCCAACTGATATCTGTGAATTCATTTTATTAAATTATGTCCTTAACTACATACTTGGAAAGAGAACTGTCTGTATTTTGGTGATGTATAAAGTTTACTTTCTGTCCCCTGGGTCTGAATGACAGAAATGGATGTCCTTATCTGTATTTGCTTGTTTTCTTATTTATATAAGGCGCCAGGTAGGTAAGAGAAAAGAAACTATTTCTAACAAGTTATTTTCGTGTTTACTGTTTTAAACACTAAAGATATCGATTTTAAAAGTTTCAGTTGAATAGTGAGAAGAGCAAAAAGGCCAGTAAGTCCTGTCACCTTATTTCTCTAGGGGCCAGCTTCAATGCACACATTTTTGCCTGGGGCGTGTTCACAGCTTTGGGATGTGGTGTGTGTGTGTGTGTGTGTGTGTTATTTTTGTTGTTACTGCCCATGAGTTTTGCAACCCCAGGAGCCCTAGGTTGTGGGGTTCAACTGAACCCCAGCTTTCATAAAGCTCGAGTAGAGAGGAAGTGTAGTCCATCTGGGAAGATGCAGAACCTTTGTGATCTGGATCAATGCACGTTTCTTCTTGGTATCTGTGAACCTGAGAATGTAGCTTTTTTAGTTAGGGATCTCTTCTTCTATGTAAATTCAAGGAAAAGGAAGGCCAGAATATTTGCTTTTACGTTGGATTCAGGAAAACTCAGTCATGATAGAAGCATTATGTTTTAAAATGTAGACTGAGAGTTAGGATTCTGCATTAGAATTCTCCCAGGGGCCTGTTAAAAATGCATATTTTGAGAATTGCTGAATCAGAGTTTTAAAGGTTTGGGGCTCAGAAGTCTGCATCTTGAAAAGGCATCTCAGGTGATTCTGCTACACACGGAATGAAGTTTAAAAACCACTCATAGAGAGTAGTAAGTAAATGCTGCTGCTAAAAAGGGCAGAACATATCTGACATCACTGATCATGTTGCTAATGTTGATCTCTGCAGCAGGTACTTTATAAAATATATACTGGTGTTAAAGCTGTTATATCTGAGCCTTGCCACAGGCACAGGCTCTCCCTCCCAGTGTGGTCACCACATAGCTGCTCTAGGAAAAATGGGAACAACGTATGACATTAGGTGTTCCTTGCATTTGACTCATTCAAATGATTGGTATGTGCAAGAGTTTAACTAGAAAACGTTTAGACTCTTTAGTGTTTTAGTCATTATGAGTTAGAGATTAGAATGTAGTTAAATTTGTAGGGTTAGGCAGTTTTTGCAAAATGCATTAAAATGGTGAAAATGGGCTAGAACATCAGTGTTTTCTCATGGGGGTTATATTGTGTAGCAACGGAATGTTACTTTTAATATTGAATGTACCTAATTTTGCAACATATTTATTTACCTTTTTAAAAAATTTTAATTTTAATTTTTAGTTCTGGGGTACACGTGCAGGATGCGCAGATTTGTTAAATAGATAAACGTGTGCCAAGGTGGTTTGCTGCACCTATCAATCCATCCCCTAGGTATTAAGCCCAGCATGCATTAGCTATTTTTCCTAATGCTCTCCCTCTTTTTCTTTTTACAGGAAAAACTAACCCAAGAGTGTGTATTCAGAGAACAGTTCGAAGAAAACTGGTATAATACGTACTCATCAAACCTATATAAGCACGTGGACACTGGAAGGCGATACTATGTTGCATTAAATAAAGATGGGACCCCGAGAGAAGGGACTAGGACTAAACGGCACCAGAAATTCACACATTTTTTACCTAGACCAGTGGACCCCGACAAAGTACCTGAACTGTATAAGGATATTCTAAGCCAAAGTTGACAAAGACAATTTCTTCACTTGAGCCCTTAAAAAAGTAACCACTATAAAGGTTTCACGCGGTGGGTTCTTATTGATTAGCTGTGTCATCACATCAGCTCCACTGTTGCCAAACTTTGTCGCATGCATAATGTATGATGGAGGCTTGGATGGGAATATGCTGATTTTGTTCTGCACTTAAAGGCTTCTCCTCCTGGAGGGCTGCCTAGGGCCACTTGCTTGATTTATCATGAGAGAAGAGGAGAGAGAGAGAGAGACTGAGCGCTAGGAGTGTGTGTGTGTGTGTGTGTAGCGGGAGATGTGGGCGGAGCGAGAGCAAAAGGACTGCGGCCTGATGCATGCTGGAAATAGACACGCTTTTCATTTCTGATCAGTTGTACTTCATCCTATATCAGCACAGCTGCCATACTTCGACTTATCAGGATTCTGGCTGGTGGCCTGCGCGAGGGTGCAGTCTTACTTAAAAGACTTTCAGTTAATTCTCACTGGTATCATCCCAGTGAACTTAAAGCAAAGACCTCTTAGTAAAAAATAAAAAATAAATAAAAATAAAAATAAAAAAAAGTTAAATTTATTTATAGAAATTCCAAAGGCAACATTTTATTTATTTTATATATTTATTTATTATATAGAGTTTATTTTTAATGAAACATGTACAGGCCAGATAGGCATTTTGGAAGCTTTAGGCTCTGTAAGCATTAAATGGCAAAGTCCGCTATGAACCTGTGGTAAATTCATGCAAGTAGATATAATGGTGCATGGATATAAGAAATTCTAATGACCCTAATGTACTAAAGGCGACAATCTCTTTTGTGCCCATATTATTGTAAACTTATGCACATCGCTCATGACACTGAGTATTCACTCTTCAGACTGCTTGTTTCATAGCTTATCCCAGAGGATTAAAGATAAACTGGGTCTCAAACTTTGATTCTGTGTCTGCAATATTTCCTCTCTCATAAGTGACTCCACTATTGTAACTTCATGGTTGGAAAATATGAGGGTTGATATATGTCTTACTTGTTTAAATCTGTCGCAGAATATACCAAAGCTAAATAATAACTATGCTTTTATTTTAGCCGATCTCCAGAATGACAGTATTAACATCAAACATTGTATTGATTTAGAATTCTCAAAAAAGGAAAAAAAAGTACATAGCACAGACTATTTTTTTTAAAGACGTAAGAATCAGATTAACAGGATCATACTTGTAAACTTTTTTTGGTTCACTTGGCTATCAAATATGAAATTATAGAAGTATCATAGGGGTCATTGTAACATCTTTTAGAGAAAATGGCTATCAGTGTGAACTGTCATAATTACGTGGTAATAGCACCCTTAGTAAAACTTGCAAAATGAAACTAATAAATCGTTATCAATAATGACAATGAGGGGGAAAGTATTATACTTGTTGACTGTGTTTTGTTTTTTAAAATGGTCTCCACAAGCGCTCAATTTTTTTAGAGGGGATATTACTATATAGAATATCTTTTACAAGGCTTTTATAACATTTTATGCTGAAAAGCATAAGAATACGTATTTCTTTAGTAGCAATAATTTTGGAACTTGCCCTTGGGCAAGCGAGACTATTTCTTACTATATACTAAGGAGAAAAGAGCCAAATTCTTAAAGCAATATTTAAGAAAAAAGGAATTTATAACAAATTCTCATCTACATATGACACTTTCTAGCCAGTTGTGTTGAGAAGTGCAAAGTGATGGTTTAAACATGTGTTGGGATTTATTGAACTAATTTTAAAATTTACTATTCAAACTTTATTTTGCTCTGATGCACATTCTCTATGAAAAATAAAAGTGTGTCACTGGTGAGTGACAGCTGTTATGAGCTAGAAGCGCATGACTTATTGTGACGATGTCTTGCCTTTCTGTGGTCCAAGTTGGAGTACATGGCAATGCCCTCCTGCTGATGTGCATTAAGGAAAATCTAAGTCTAATATTTGGAATTAAGAGATATTTTAGGGGGAGGGGACAGAAGCAATGTAAAATAGTTGATTTATGATAAAGCTCAGAATGTCCTCTTCATTTATTTTCTTGTTTTATTTTCCTTTCTAAACAGAAACTGCATTTAATTCCAAAAAGTAGTATTCTTATTTATTATTTAACCCTTTGCTGCTGCTAAAATGTGCACATATTCAGGCTTTAGTTTTTCCAAAAGGCATTTTTTTTTTTTGGCTGAAAAATATTAAACATTTGACCACAGGGAAGAATCAAGTTTCTAGGATGTCATAGGTATACTATGTAGCACTGAAAAAATTGATTTTAGGTGACAGCCAAAAGTAGTCTTAAAGTAGCATGAGACCTTAGATAATCGACCTAAAAGAAAGAAAATTGTGAAAAAGACAAAAATCTTCATGCATTCCTATAAAATGCTACTTTAAGGTCTACTTTTGGAGTTAATTTTGTTTGGTACTTTTTTTTTTTTAAGACGAGCAAATTGTTATATGCTTTTGGCAATTGATACAATAAACTGTAATGGTCTGTAAATAAATAAATATTGACTCATGCGATTTATGTAAATAGTTGAACTGGGAGAGTGGATGGCTCAGGGTTTCGGTGTGGGCATTGTCTATTGGGCAGTAGAGTGAGTCATCCCCAGCTCATGGGTTTGCATCCAGTTCTTGTCTTAAGAGACCCAAAGCCCAGTGAATGGCAGCCCTGAGCCACTGTGGAATGGGGGTTCTGGTTTCACAAACAGATGCTTAGATAGCCAAACCACTGTCTTGTTGGTGCCAACACTTGCACTGTGGTCAAAGACTTACCGAGCATGGGCCGAACAACCTTCCCATCTGTCATGCGAATGTCCCCAAGCAGTGGTGAAGGACATGCTAGGTCAGTGTTGGGGAACCTGCCCTGCCAGGTCCTGTTTTGTAGATAAACAAATGGCTGCCTTCTGGTGTTTTTATTCCATTTCATCTCATTAACACTACAACCTTGTGTTATTTACTGATAATCTGTAATTGTATGTAAATACATACAGGATTATGTAATTTGTGTAAATACATAATTACAGAGTTTTGAAAACTGGTATTTTTTACTTGATGTCCATTTTGGAGCTGCTTCACATTCTGTGCCTACATGAGCCAATGGAATTTAAAAAGCATATTCTCCTTGCTCTTAGACAGCTGTGCTATGTGTTGAGGGGTTGAGGGTTATGGGGGATGGAGGGGAAGGAACAAACATATCCAGATGTGTTCTCTCTGTAAGTGTTCGATGAAGAAGCAAGTCATGTTCTGGGATGAAGATTTATGAACTTGGAGCAAGCGAGGCTAAGTGTGTGTGCACATTTACGTGGACGGGTGAATGGACAAAGGCATATTGTTTGAGATCAGACTCTGTTTGCTGCATCACTTGACCTTGAAATGTGCCAAATTTAGATCCACTGTTTGTGGTCACTTGCACGAAAAAGCAATGAAATGGTGGGGGTCGGGGAGTATGCCAGATGAATAAAAAGAAATATTAGCCACCAAGGCCCTCTCAAGTGTACGTGTGTATACATGTGGCCTACGTGCTCTATGATACCCACATGTATCCATAGACATTTCACATTTTAAAACTTATATTTTATTCTTAAAAGTGGAATGGGGAGGAATTATAACAATAAATTGTGTTTACTTCTTTAGGACACAGTCCAAAATTCAGGACTTCAGGTTTGTAGGATGGACCCTGGCCACAGAACGTTTGGTCACAAATGTGTGAATAAACGGCTCAAAGTGTGATTTGTACCTTTTACTTGCAGCACGCTTCTATCATTGCCCTGAGGTCTTTAGAAAAAACTTTTTGAAGTACCCTTCATTAGAGAGGAACATGCAGAAATAAGAAATAGACAGTTCTGTAATTTTCTTTTGGAAGAAATTGAAAATGAATATTCTTAATGTGTATTCTCCACCAGCTTAGTCACCTGGTTGCTAGACAGACATCTGGCTCTTAGGTCAGCCAGTTATGAGGCCTCTTTGCTGTTTGGGTTCATAGGAAAAGAAAATTCTTACTTAAAATTCTCATTATTCTCCAACCATATTCCAGCTTATATATTGGAAATTTTTTTTAAATTTAATTTTAATTTAAAAATTTGGGCCAGGTGCGGTGGCTCATGCCTGTAATCCCAGCACTTTGGGAGGCCGAGGCAGGTGGATCATGAGGTCAGGAGATCGAGACCATCCTGGCTAACATGGTGAAACCCCGTCTCTACTAAAAATACAAAAAAAAATTAGCCGGGCATGGTGGCAGGTGCCTGTAGTCCCAGCTATTTGGGAGGCCGAGGCAGGAGAATGGCATTAACCTGGGAGGCGGATCTTGCAGTAAGCCAAGATTACGCCACTGCACTGCACTCCAGCTTGGGCGACTGAGCAAGACTCCGTTTCAAAAAAAAAAAAAAAAAAAAGGCATAATTGGATATCTGAATAGCCTTTGGCAAGCTGTGCTCTTGCTATTTTTTTTTCTGTCCCTTTCTGAAGGTCCTTCTAGCTATGCTGTTTTGGTTATGATTCCCATTGTATTATTATTGTTGTAATGATCCTATTAGTAGACTCAGGAAAATCTGGAATTAAAAGTAGTTAAAAGAAAAAGTTGTGTTTGAGAGCATTCAGAGCTGAACAACCAGTGCTGCCCTCCTCACACTGGGGAAGGGCAAGCATTATTGACAATGTTCATGGTCCAGCTTGGAGAAACTTATTTTTGGAAACACTCATGCAGGCTTTTTCCTTACCATTTTGTGGGATGTTGCAAAACATTCTCTAAGTTCCTCCTGGCTGTTGCCTCTAGCTCCTGGTGTATGCACAGGCACAGGGTTGCAGCCTGGTGAGATTTCTGTTTCTTACCACTTACTAATAAGAGGGCTCTTCCTAGTCTGTGAAGATGTTAGAATTACAACTTCTGTTTCAGAGGGAGGCAATACTCCAGATGTCCCCTTACTCTGTGGTTGACCACACTCGTCCTCCCTCTTTCCTGCCTATGTTTCTTCTCAGTCCCCTCCCTCCTTCCTTAATTTCATTATGTGGAGCTGGAGTCAGGATGAAGAAGACAGATGTCACTGGTGGCACACACACAGTTTAGACAAATAGACATCATGGTGCATCGTGATGAATACTGGGATAAGGAAGGTACTGGGGGCTGTGGAAAGTAAGTTGCACGCAATCCGGACTTACAAGAGCCCAGGGATGTGATGTTTATGGTGAAACGCAAAGAATGAGAAGGGTTACGGAAAAGACAGCTATAGATTCTCTGGCGTTCTATATGTGTCAAGAAAGTGCTTTCTCCCTTGTGAACTTGGGCTTATTCTATCTCTGATGTTTCCCAGATAACCGTGGCTGAGCCTGACATAAAAGTGACGTAAAAAGCCTGAGGTAAAAAGTGCTGGCTGATGGGCCAGCTTTGGTCTTGCAGGGTTTCCTAAGCCTTGTGTGGGGGTGTTGGTTTGTGGAGAAAATCAGAACACAGTCTTTGCGTCAGATCAGCTTTGTTGCCCTGGGCTCACCTGTGGCCTCTTTCAGAATGCTCTTCTGTTGTTCTTGGTTTCTTTCCAGAGAGAGGTTATCCTACTCATTTGTGTTTTAATTTAATTTAATTTTTTAAGGCAGGGTCTCACTCTGTTACCCAGGCTGGAGCGCAGTGGCACGATCTCCACTCGCTGCAGTTTCCATCTCCCAGGCTTAAGCGATTCTCCCGCCTCAGCATCATGAATAGCTAGGATTACAGGCACGTACCACAGCATCCCACTAATTTTTTGTGTTTTTAGTAGAGATGGGGTTTCACCATGTTGGCTAGGCTGGTCTCGAACTCCTGGGCTCAAGCAATCTGGCTGCCTTAGCCTTCCAAAGTGCTGGGATCGCAGACATGTGCCACTGCGCCCCTACATGTTTTTATTAACGTTACTTATTTTAATTATCTCTCACATTTACCTCATGTCACAGGCAATATCTGCAGTGTAAAAATAATTAAAATACAGGAAAATAAAAGAGGCAAAAACATAATCTTTAAAATATCCAGTTCATTCTTTCAATGAATTTGTATTGAGCAACTGCTATATGATATGAAACAGGGCTGGGGATATAGTAGTAAAAAATAAGACAACATTCTGATCTTGTTACTTAAACACCAAGCTGAGTTCTATGTCAATGAATCTATAGACACATGGTACCTGCTCAAGAAACTGTAGGACTGGGATGCCCACATCCAAAGAAATTAGGACACCTCGGCAATTCTTCATGAACTTTGCTCTTCTTCAACTATGTATTTAATTTACCTTAATATGTAAGAACTCAGTTCAAAGCAGCGCTATTCAAGTTCTGTTGGTTTAAGTAGGATGGCATGGAAAGAATGTCCTCAAATTTGATGATACAGATTGTTTCGGTAGATGAGCAACCGCTTGGCAGAAAATGAGTTTCTTTTGAAATAAACAGAATGTAGTCCAGCCTGTTCCCTGACCTCCTCTCCTTGGGAAAATTCAAAGGAAAAGGCAATGGCATTCCAAGTTTTTCAGTTGTAGATTTGTGATGTCTTTTAAGGGTATGAGAGCTCAGTGAAGACATCACTTAATGGGCTAAAAGGACTGATGGAGCTTGGAAAATGCCTCCTCTTCTCCCATTAAACCCTTCTCATTGGAATATCAATGGGCATCTAATATATAGTCATAGGTTTAATGCCAGAGAGATGAAATTGTACATCTTGGTTAGAGAGATGAAACCTTTCATTTTGCTCATCTTCACCAAATGACAAATCCGTAATTAATCTGTCTCTGGATTCCTTGTGGCTTGCTTTGATTTCCTTTCCTAGTTGAGAGGGTGGACCATGGATTCCTACTCTCTTGGGTCTCCCTTTCCCTATCCCATGTTTAAAGAGTAGAAATGTTTAGGTTCATATTACAGAATAAGTAGAACAGACAGAGTGTGATGGATGGTCTTTAGAATTTTCTCAGAAGAGTCTTATGATCTTAAATTTGGCTTAGGAAATAAGAGTGAATTGAATCAGAGCAGTATTCAAAGCAGGGCATCTTGGCAAACAAAGAAACTCTCCATTCTTCAGGAGATACTTCATGACTGACACTGGTTGAGTAAAGCCTAAACATTTCCATGATGCTGCCATTCACCTAGCATCTGAAGTGCCATCTGGAGATAGATGAGGGTTATGAATGACTCTTGGTAAGTGGGCACAAAATTAGAAATCAGGCCATTTCTTCTGATTATTTGCTTCAAAGAAGGGACTTACAATTTGTAGTGACTCTAATGTGCCCAATGTATGCTTCCTCTTTCTTCCTCTTGGCATATTTCCTGTGCAAGCAGGCTGAATTCTACTATTTTCATCTCAGAGCATTCATTTTGTTCCAGATGCAAAATGCTTATTTCTTTTAAAATATAGATTATTGGGTGGAAGAGTTGTATTGAATTAACAATGCTTTTTGTTGAAGTGGATAAATTCACCTGACTGAAAATATAGTCTAGTCACCTCTAATCCATATCCATGAGCCCAAAAGCAGATTTCTGTGTTTTGGCCCCATTCTGTATTCCATGTGGTCCTAAATGTGTTTCAAAAGTATCAGTACCTTGAAATGGCCAAATTACATCTCAGATGAGTTGTTTTATGTCCTAATGAACTGATTTTAATAGACACGTGGGTTGTATATATTTTTTCAAATATCAAAATGTCAGCTTATAGGAGAATTAAAATACAAATAGCAAATATTATAGTATGAATAATAAAGGTTATTTTTGTAGTCATGAATCATATTTGGTGCCTTTTAAAACAACAACAACAACAACAAACCTTTAAAAACTGGCCAACAGTTGAAGTTTAGTCTTAGGTAAACCCACGATTTTTCACCATGTCTATAATTCCCATATAGCTTAGAACCTGACCAAAATTCAAGTGAAGGGAACTTTTCATTGAAACTTATTAATATATTCAGCAAGCAATTATTGATAAATACTATGTTCTAAGATTAAAGCAAAAACAATTATTAAAATCTGTTTTCATGTACAATATGAATATATATTGATCCGTATGGCTTTTGCATGCCTCTTATAGAAGTGAGGTGAACTAATTTTCATGAGCTTTTTTTTCTTGTCTTCCTTATGGAAAATACCACTTCTTGGTGGGGAAAGGGACTGGGATATGACTTAAAATAGAGACTATCTCTTTAAAGTAAGTACTTTAAATAACAGACCTAGGCCATTTGGAAATATTTTGTTTCTCATTCAGCTGGGTGCTTAAAATTGTTCCCAAAAGAATTCCTCTTGGTTTGATTTTGAATTGTGCTTCTGAAAAATAAAACATACATAAAGTCAATATGTGGTAATTTAGCATACCTTTTTGGCATGTTTTATAATGATTAGTTCTATATTTTTAGTTCAGGACAGTAGTTAAGATTCAAAATTCCTATGTGACTGTTTTTATCTCAGAAACATGTGACAGCTTGTCATGAGGCTATCTTATTTGGGAACCACACCCAGTAGTTCTGAGCACGCTCAAGGAACTATATTAAGGAGCATGTGGCAAATGTATGAACAATTTATAAATATATTTGATTAGCTACTACTCTCTAGAAAGGGGCTGTGAACTGATTAGTGCATGAGTTTCAGGAACCTTCTTAAGGACAGGGAAAGAACCACCCTAAAACATGAGAGGTAACAGTGCTTGGCACTTACAAAGGGCCAGGAAGAGTGCTTGTTCCTACAGCCAGACTAGAAAACGTCAAGATTCACAGAGACCTGGGTAGAGTACAGAGAAGGGTTTTGCCTCGGTTATGGAGAACAATTAGTCCTAAACACTTTTCCAGCCCCACCTAACATATTTTAAAAGCAACCAAAAAGGATAAAACTATATTCAAGAGGCTCATCCCAGAGCAAAGCTCAATAATATGTATAGAATTAAAAAAATCCAGCACCCAAGAAGATAAACAACACCTGGCATCCAACCAAAAGCCACTAGACATGCAAAGAGGCAGGAAAATGTAACTCATACTAAAGAGAAAAAGATCAATCAATTCAACCTGACTGTGTTAGGTCATTCTTGTATGGCTATAAAGAAATACCTAAGACTGGGTAACTTATGAAGAAAAGAGGCTTATTTGGCTCGCAGTTCTGCAGGCTGTACAGGAAGCATGGTGCTGGCATCTGCTTGGCTTCCGGTGAGGGCCTCAGGAAGCTGACAGTCATGGCAGAAGGTGAAGCGGGAGTGGGCGTCTCACGTGGTGAGAGCGGGAGCAAGAGAGAGAAAGTGGGGAGGGGAGGTGCTACACACTTTTAAACAACCAGATCTCATGAGAACTCACTATCACGAGGACAGCACCAAGTCATGAGGGATCCACCCCCATGACCCAAACACCTCCCACCAGGCCCCATCTCCAACACTGGGGATTACATTTCCACATCAGATTTGCGGGGACAAACCAAATTATATCACTGACCTAGAAATAGAAAGATGTTAGAATGAGTAGAAAAATACATGGAAACAGTTTTTATAACTGTGTTCTACATTTTCAAAAAGAGACATGGAAGATACAAGAACAGATTAAAATTTGACTTCTAGAGACGAAAACTACAATGTGTGAGATGAAAAATACACTAGAATGAATGTATTTTAAAAATGGCAATTTAAAGCAAAAGAAAAGATAAATTCTCTTGAAATTACAGCAATAGAGACTAAAATGAAAAGCAGAGAAAAGAGAATTTAAAAATATTGAACTGTGGGACAACTTCAAGTAGCTCAATATGTATGTAATTGGAGTCTCCAAAAGAGATGAGAGGGAGAAGAGGAGGAAAAAAAATTTGGATAAATAATGGTCAGAAAATTTCTAAATTTGATAAAAACTGTAGACATACAGATCTGGGATGCTCAATAAACCTCATGTATAAGGAAAATAAAAAAATCCAACTATACCAATGCACATGATAATCAAATTGCTGACAACCATTGATAAGAGAATATCTGAAAAGCAGCCCCTTAAAAAACACACTGCTTACAGAGGAACAAAGTTAAGGATTAGAGATGATTTATTATCAGAGACAATATAAGAAAGAAAACAGAGTAATATCTTTAATATCTTTATTAAAGGATTAATATCTTTTTTTTTTTTTTTTTTGAGGTGGACTCTCACTCTGTCACCCAGGCTGGAGTGCAGTGGCGTGATCTTG
This sequence comes from Pan troglodytes, assembly GCF_028858775.2. Taxonomy (NCBI): domain Eukaryota; kingdom Metazoa; phylum Chordata; class Mammalia; order Primates; family Hominidae; genus Pan; species Pan troglodytes. The sequence goes on from NC_072412.2 coordinate 20,891,744, forward strand.
GCTCACTGCAAGCTCTGCCTCCCGGGTTCACGCCAGTCTCCTGCCTCAGCCTCCCGAGTAGCTGGGACTACAAGCGCCCACCACCACATCTGTCTAATATTTTTGTATTTTTAGTAGAGATGGGGTTTCACTGTGTTAGCCAGGAGTAATATCTTAAAAGTACTGAAAGAACAAAGCTGTGAAACTAGAATTATATACCTAGCAACAATATATTTCAAAAAAAAAAGGTGAAGATTTTTTCTGACCTACAAAAACTGAAAGAATTCATCAGCTGACCCTGACATGCTGTAAGAAATGTTAAAATTGTAAATGTTGGCCGGGCGTGGTGGCTCACACCTGTAATCCCAGCAATTTGGGAGGCCGAGGTGGGCGAATCACGAGGTCAGGAGATCGAGACCATCCTGGCTAACATGGTGAAACCCCGTCTCTACTAAAAATACAAAAAATTAGCCGGGCGTGGTGGTGGGCACCTGTGGTCCCAGCTACTCAGGAGGCTGAGGCAGGAGAATGGTATGAACCCAGAAGGCAGAGCTTGCAATGAGCCGAGATCGTGCCACTGCACTCCAGCCTGGGTGACAGAGTGAGACTCTGTCTCAAAAAAAAAAAATTTTTTTTTAATGTTAATTGTTGATGTTAAAATTGTTAAAATCCTTCAGGAAGAAGGACAAAGATACCACATGAAAATATGGATCTATACAAAGGACTGAAGAACACCAGAAATGATAACTATGTGAATAAATGTATAATATTTTTTCTTTTTATTCAAATCATTTAAAAAGATAATTGACTGTTTAAAAATAATAACAATGTGGTGTGAAATTTATTGCCTATGTAAAAGTAAAATAGATGACAGCAATAGTACGAACCTGGGAGGGTGTTAATGAAAACTTATTATTGTAAGGTTCTCATATTACACCTGAAGTGGTATATTACAACAAGTTAAAAGATGTGTGGTATCAATCCTAAATCAATCACTAAAATAATAAAGAGCTATAACAAGATGATACAGTTAAACCTACCCATACTAATAATCACATTAAATGTAAATAGCCTAAACACCCAGAGGCAGAGATTGTCAGATTTTCAAAAGCAAGACCCAACTATATGCTGCCTACAAGACAGACAGGTTAAATATAAAGACACAGATAGGATAAAAGTAAAAGAATGAAAAAATGTACACCATGCTAACAATAATTAAAAGAAAGCAGGAATGGCTATGTTAATGCCAGACAAGATGATCTCACAGAAGAGAATATTATCAGGGATAAAGAAGATCATGTCAAAATAATAAAGGGGTCGATTCATCAATAAAACATAAAAATCCAAAATGTTTGCGTACCTAATAAACAGAGCTTTAATGTGCATGAGGCAACTTGTGATAAAACCTCAAGGAGAAATACACAAATTCACAATTATAATTTCAGATTTCAATAACCTTCTTCCAATAATTGATAGAACAAGTAAACAACACATTATTACCAGTACAGAATGTTTATACAGTACTATCAAACAATATGATCTAATTGATATTTATAGAAGACTCCATCCAACAATAGTGTATTACATAGTCTTTTCAAGCACACAAGGAATATTTACCAAGGTATTCTGAGCCATAAAACATATCTCTTGTAAATTTGTTTAAGTTCTTTGTAGATTCAGGATATTAGCCCTTTGTCAGATGGGTAGATTGTAAAAATTTTCTCCCATTCAGTAGGTTGCCTGTTCACTCTGATGGTAGTTTCTTTTGCTGTGCAGAAGCTCTTTAGTTTAATTAGATCCCATTTGTCAATTTTGGCTTTTGTTGCCACTGCTTTTGGTGTTTTAGTCATGAAGTCCTTGCCCATGCCTATGTCCTGAATGGATGAGTTCATGTCCTTTGTAGGGACATGGATGAAGCTGGAAACCATCATTCTGATCAAACTATCGCAAGGACAGAAAACCAAACACCACATGTTCTCACTCATAGGTGGGAATTGAACAATGAGAACACTTGGACACAGGGTGGGGAACATCACACACCGGGGCCTGTCATGGGGTCGGGGGAGGGGGGAGGGATAGCATTAGGAGATATACCTAATGTCAATGACAAGTTAACGGGTGCAGCACACCAACGTGGCACATGTATACATATGTAACAAACCTGCACGTTGTGCACATGTACCCTAGAACTTAAAGTATAATTAAACAACAACAACAACAACAACAAAAAACATATCTCAATACATTTAGAAGCATTCACAGAAGTATGTTCTCTGGCAATGGAATTCAATTACTGGAGAGATCTCTGGATAATCCCCAAATACTGGAAACTAAATGATATCCTTTTACCCAAGGCTCAAAGAAGAAATCAACAGTGAAATTATAAAGTCATTTGAATTGAATAAAAACTGAAATACAATATATCAAAAATTCTAGACCACTATTAAAGTACAGACCAATATCCCTCATGAATATGGATACAAACTTTCCAGTAAAAGAAAGTTGCTTTCTATTACTAATTTATTACGGGCATGGTGGCTCACTCCTGTAATCCCAGCACTTTGGGAGACCGAGGCGAGAGGATCACTTGAGGTCAGGAGATTGAGATCAGCCTGGCCAACATGGTGAAACCCCATCTCTACTAAAAATATAAAAATTAGCTGGGCGTGATGGCAGGTGCCTGTAATCCCAGCTACTTGGGAGGCTGAAGCAGAGAATCGTTTGAACCCAAGAGACAGAGGTTGCCGTGAGCTGAGATTGTACCACTGTGCTCCAGTCTGGGTGACAGAGTGAGACCCTGTCTCAAAAAAAAAGAAAAAAAAAAAAAAAAAGAAACTTTCTCAACCTGATAAAAGGGGTCTATGAGAAACCTATGGTGAACATCATACTTATGAAAGAATGAGTGCTTTACTGCAAAACTCAGGGAGATGACAGACATGTGTACTTTTATCACTCCTACTCAGCATTGTACTGAAGATCTAGACAGTGTGATAAGGCAAGAGAAAGAAATAAAAGACATCCAGATGAGAAACTAAGAAGAAAAACTGTCTTGTTTTTTTTGCAGATGGCATGATCATGTATGTAGAAAATTTGATAGAATCTACAGAGTTGCTACTGGAATTAAAAAGTGAGTTTAGCAAGGCTTCTGGATGCAAGAACAATCGATTGTACAAAAAACAACTGCATTTCTACATATTATCAATAAACAATTGGATATTGAAATAAAAGTACCATTCAATAGGATAAGAATGAAATAGAGATGAGAAATGACAGGAGATGTTCAAGACCAATATACTGCAAACTACAAAACATGGCTCAGATAAATTTAAAAAAGTCTAAGTGGAGCGACATATCATGTTTATATGTTGTTATCATGTCAATTTCCTGAAAATTGATCTATATCTTTAAGGCAATTCCAATCAAAATTTCACAGGCATTTATACTTTTTTAGTTTAAGAAGTGAACAAGCTGATTCTAAAATTCATATAGAAGTGTGGAGGATCTAGAATAGATGAAACAGCTCTGAAAAGGAACAAAGTTGGAGGACTGACACTACATAAATTCAACATTGTATATAAAGCTGCAGTAATTAAGACAGTACGATATTTGTAAATTATGAATCTGATAAGAACTTATATCCAGAATGTAGAAAGAACTCTCGAAACTCAAGAAAATAAACAACTAAGGTGAAAAAAAATGGCCAAATATTTGAACAGTTCACCAAAAAATATATGAATGGCAAACAAGCACATGGAAAGATGCTTAACATCATTGCTCATTAGGGAAATGCAAAATAAAACCACAGTCATACAACACATATTAAAAGGCCTACAATTTTAAAAAAATGGAATTTACTATGTGTCAGTAAGGATTTGGAGGAACTGGAACTCTCATACACATCTGGTAGGAATGTAAAATTGTACAATCTTTTTGGAAAACATTTTGCCAGTTTCTTAAAAAGTTGAACATATGCCTACCATACGATCCAGCCATTCAGCTCCTATGTTTGTACCCAATAGAACTAAAAGCATATGTTTGTACAAAAACTTGTAGCTTTATTTGTAATAGCCAAAAACTGGGCAAAACACTACAGGTGAATGAATAAATAAACTACAGTATATCTATACTGTGCAATACTGCTCAGCAGTAATAGAGAATTAATTACTGCATCACACCACAGCATTGGTGATTCTCAAAATAGTTGTACTGAAGGAGAAATGCTAGAGAAAAAAATGGTACATATTGTACATTTCTATGCGCATAAAATTCTAGAAAGTTAAAGCTAATATAGATTTCTAGAAAGATCATTGATTGCCTGGGGATGACAAGGACAGGCAGGGGTGGGAGAAGCGATCACCAAGAGGCATGGGAAAACTTTTGGGGATGATGGATATGTAAACAATCTTGATTTACAAGGTGTATGAATATGTCAAACTTGTCAAAATATATACTTGTGTGCAGATTATTGTATGCCAATTGTACCATGATAACACATTTTAAACATATAATATGAAATGCTCACAAACCATAATGACCTTCCAGAGCTGTCATGCAGTTAAAATGAGGGATGCTGGCGTGATCCTGGCATGTCAGGGAGTCCAAATCTAAGTCAGCCCCCTTTCCTTGCAACTATAGACTGACGTTTTCCCATCAAGGACATGCTCCTCAAATTGCTAAATAGCAAAGATAGAAAAAATTCAGAGGAAGAGAAACAATATCGGGATATTTGCTCCTGACTGCCATTTTCTAAAATTCAGCTCTAAGAGGTGGAGTGATCTGCCAGAGACAGGTGGATGAATCTGGGGACAAGGGAGAGCATTACAGAGGGTGAAGGTTCAAATAGACCTCCACCTGGGTTCTACCAAACCTGCGTACGGGAAACTCTAGCCTTCCGTTACAAAGTGACTTGACTTACAATATACAGTAAAGGAGATGTGGAAGCAAATCAAAAAAGAACATCAAGTCATATATGTAATGTCATACGGAATATCTTTTTGATGCGCCTTGGAATGATTAGCTCTATATTTTTAGTTCAGAACAGCAGTTAAGTTGCAAAATTCCTGTTTAGCTGTTTTTATCACAGAAACACGTGACTGTCAGGAGGCTAAATTAGGAACCACGCCCGATGGTTCTGAGCACATTCAAGAAACTATATTAAGGGCCATGTGACAAATGTATGAACACATTACAAATTCACTTGATCAGTTACTGCTCTCTATTAGAGGCTGAGCATTTGAAGCAAATGCCAGAGTTCAGACATATGCTGTGAAGTTCACGAGAGATGAGGGAAAAATTAATACGACGATGACTGAATTACCCATCTTTAGGGCTGTAGGACTTTATATTTAAAATATGACACAAAGAAAGGTCAAGACTGTAGGATGATGAATGGTCTGAAAACAAGTTATGTGTAAAAGAGAGGAGATCCAATCAAAGCCTTAGTTTTGCTTTCTACAACTGGACATGAAACCTTTTTATTAGGAGGGCAGTAAATAAGTCAGCTGTGGTTTGTCTCATTGGAAATGGGGACTTTTAAAAATTTTTTTTAATTTTTTATTTTTTTGCTTTTCATTATGTAGCATTGTGCCCAACACTAAAGGGGAATCTTCTGGACTTAAAAATTACACATTCTGACTGTGATGCTGAACTATTAATAGTTAAAAAGGAGACTCGAGCCCATTAAAATATTAATCATTTGTGCTGGTACGAATTCACACTTGGGTAATAATAGTTTATAAATAATATTTATTTGAATTTTCGTGGGATGCTGACTGAGGGAGATCAGTGAGACATCAATATTTTAAGGATAGTGGAGGTAACATTATAGTGTCATTCTTCCACATCTGTTAAACACCCTCCACCAGGCGGCTGAGCAGTGTTTAAAAGCATGGACACTGTAATCAGGTCACTTAGATTTGAATCTCATCTTCGCCATTTCTTCTAACTTTGTGACCTGGAACAAAATTACTTACCTCTTTGTGCCTTAGCTTAGTCCTCTATCCCTGCCTCTGCAGGGACTGTCAGGATTCAGTGAAGGTCTGTGAAGCATTTTGAATAGCGTCTGGAACATAGTAAGCACTCATCAGATATTGGCTGTCCTTACATCTCTCACACTGGAATCCTTGAGGTAACATAAGAAGGAGCTGTGATTATCCCTGTTTTATGAATAACAAACTAGGTAGTTCATATCATGTCTGTGATTGGACCTAGGCTTTCTGACTTGGTCTTAGCTTTCTTCTCTATACTATATTATAGCACCTGAGGGGTGCTGCCCACTAAGATTTCTACTTTCCAGAAAGTTCCACCTAGCATTTTTCTTGCACTGTAATGGCCTTCGGGGTGCCCCTCCTGCCTCTGCTCTGGCAGTTCAAATGTGGAGTCCATGAGGTTCTTTGCAAGCCGTGGTGCCTCTTGGAATGCAAAGCACTGGGCAGGCACAATCTCACTTACCTTCACCACATTCCAGAGAGGTGATGCAATGGCCCTGCGCGAGCCTCCTTTATTTCCAAATTGAAAACAAATGGAAATTCAAGAAATGATGTGACTTGATTTGGTTTGGTTGCCACTGGGAGTGAGATGCAGTCCACCTTTGAAGCCTGATTGTCCAGTTCTCACATATGTCTCCCAATAACATGCCGTCTCCCTTCTGTTGCATCTTCTAAATCCCTCTATTCCCTCCTCCATGCTGAGAAGATTGGGCTACATAGGTAGTCAGGGGATCCAGAGGCAGCACTGGCTTGGGCCAAACTTATCACTGGGCACGAGGGCAGAAGACCTCAGACTGTACAATAAGGTGGGGTCTTTTTTTTCCAACTGGTGGGTAGCTAGGCCCATGAAACACATCTGACCTTGAGACTCAGCTTTGACCTTGCAGCCTCGTGGCTGGTGGCATGATGGAGGTACAAGAGAGAAAAGACCTTAGTTCCCTAAATGTCCTCATGGAAGAGAGAAATTCACAAGGACATATTTGAAATCATAGAAGCAGAGTAGAAAGGGGCTGGGGTGGGAGGCTTGGGAAGATATTGATTAAAGGACACAACAGTTTGGGTCGATAGGAGAAACAAGTTCAAGATATCTATTATACATCATGATGACAATAGTTAAAAATAATGTATTGTACACTTAAATATTGCTAAGAGAGTAGATAGTAAGTGTTCTCACCACAAAATAAATGTGAGGTAATACCTATGTTCATTAGCTTGATTTAGTTATTTGCAATATTAGTATATACATTTATAATATACACATTTTTCTTTTTTCTTTTTTTGAGACAGAGTCTTGCTTTGTTACCCAGGCTGGAGTGCAGTGGCGCGATCTCAGCTCACCGCTACCTCCGCCTCCCGGGTTCAAGTGATTCTCCTGCCTGAGCCTCCCAAGTAGCTGGGATTAGAGACACGTGCCACTGCACCAGGCTAATTTTTGTATTTTTAGTAGAGGCGGGGTTTCACCATGTTGGCCAGGGTAGTCTTGAGCTCCTGACCTCAAGTGATCCACCTGCCTCAGTCTCCCAAAGTGCTGGGATTACAGGCATGAGCCACTGCGCCCAGCCTATGTATACATTTTTCAAAACATCATGTTTTACAACATGTATGCAATTTTATTCATCAATTAAAAAATAAATAAAGGAAAAAACCCACAAGGACATATTATTTGAGACTATAATATTGGTTCTCTTTGTTTTATCTTAGCCTTAACCTTGGCTTTACGCTGGGTCTTTCACAATGAAGTTTTACCCACTTTAAGTGAGTAACAAACCCCAAAGACAAAAACAAAAAATGGCTCATAAACGGTGCTGCTCATCTACATTCACTGAGTGAGAATAATTTGTTTCATAGAAAATGACTTTGCAGGCTTGGGTAAATCATTGTTTTTCTCTCTAGAACTGCACATTTGAATAAAACCACCTTGTTAGTGACCCTTTGCTGGGTATACTGTTAACGCTTTGCCTCCTGTTTGGAATTTGGGTGTTTGTTCTAAGGATCATGCCTGCATTTTATAAATGACTTTTAAAAACACTTCAGAGATATCTAGAGAAGAGTACACAAATCTGTATACATGGAACCGAGCACTAGGAGAAGTGCAGGTGGGAGGAGACAGGAATGTTGAGTCATTCACTCTACCTACACTTAATAAAAAGCCGGCACAGGAGGTCGCGTAACTCCTTATTCCACCAATTTTAAAACATACCCAAATCCACATTCTTCCACCTCTATAACTCAAAACAAATAAGCGAAACTAAAAAAAACAAATACCAACAATGTGTTTTTATTTAGTTATATAATGGAGCTTGAATTGGTACCATGTTGCTCACCTGACAACTTGTCTCTGGAATTAATGAAAGAGGCCCTTCGGGGTGACAATCCTTGGGAGGCAGTGGAGGCTGTCTAGTCCAAAGAGAGGTGTTTGGGTGCCGACCTGGGCTGACGGGAGTCAGCAGCTTTGTATGCGACCAAGCCAGCATGGGGCAGGCAGGAGGAACAGAAAGTTGGGGCAATTCAAGAGCTTCTTCTCTGACTTCCAGCACCTGCCTCAGCATAGATGGCTGATCATCTTTAGGAAGTTGCTGGAGAGCCTGGCTGGAGTTTCTCTGCCTTCTCTTCTTGGTAGGTGGAAAAGAATTCTCTGAATTGCCTCTTCTCTCTTTTCTTGCTCAGTATCAATTTATGAAATTTTAATTTACCACCACGCATTGCCAAACATCCCCCCTGAGCTAGCTTATGACTTGTATATCCAGCTCCTTGTTGGATAGCTCTATCTGGATGTCTCCTTGGTGCCTCCAACTCAGTGTATCCCAAACGGAACATATGATGTTACTCCCTAACCTACTTCTGGGGGAAGCATCTCAACAATGTACCACCATCTACCCTGGCAGTCAGGGAGAAACTTGAGAGTCCTTGTCCCCAACCCTCCAACCTTACATGTCACAATAATCAAATCCTGTAGATTTATCATCAAATTATTTTTCAAAATCATTTCCTTTCCTCTATCTCTCTTGCCATGTCACAGTTAGGCTCCCCCAAGTCATCTGAGCTGGACTCCCCGCCTAGGCTCATGGCCCCCATCCATCCTTCACAGAGATGCCAGGACAGTACAGAGCTGCAACTTCATACCTCTGGGGCCTGCTGTGTTTTGGAATGGTCCAGATTTCAGAAAGGTGATGTAGCATACACACCATATATTATGTAACACCCAGCAGGGTCTGAGGTAGCACCTTATGTTCCAACACATTAATGTTTCTGCATGGAAAAATTGACCACATTAAGTGGATAAAATAAAGTCTATACATAGCTTCAGACCAAGGCACGTCAGGTTTTGCCTATGTCCTAAGCTTAGATTGGGTCTGATTTTTTCATCCAATATGTTAGGAATTGATTCTTCATGTTCTGAACTTTTCGGATTCCAAGTTGTCTACCCTCAGTTAAATTTCACTGTGCCTGTGCCACCCTATTTGCATTAGGAACTTCCCGTTAGCCTGCAGGACAAATTCTAATAGAGCATCCCATCTGCCATCACCTGGGCTCCCTGGACTCCTTTAGGGTCACCATTTGCTCCTCTTTCTCTCTGTCCCAGCGTCCCTGAAATGCTTGCATCCCCCCTGCACACCCCAGCGATTCTTGACTTTATGCTTTTGCTCACCTTTGCTCATGCAGCCCCTTTCCCTAGGACCTCTCCTGCTCCCTTGCTGGGCTCCCACAAGATCACAGCTTTCCCCTCACTCGCCTGGCAGCACAGTGGTACAGCGCGGTTTGTTTTTGTCCCCAGGTTGGTGGAGGCAAAGGCTCAGTCTCCTTTACCTTTGTCTTCCCAGTGCCTTCAAAGGGCCAAAGGCTGGAGGGGCGCTAGGCAGGGGTACTGAGCAAACTGAAGAAAGGGCTCTCTCTCCTAGCTTTCTGCCTGGGATATATTTGCCATTTTCTTGTGGGTGTTAATGGGGAAGCTGGAGTTCCATAGATGGACTTTAGGCTTTAAGGTGAGCTTTTGCAGAAACAAATGTTTGCATCAAGGGATGCCTGGGCTTTGCCTCCAAATTTTGTAACTGTTTGGACAGACTGACAAAGAAAATTGTTCACCAGCAATCTCAATGAGCCTGCGCTTGGTAGCTTTGTTTGATGACCTGGTACAGAGGAATCTGCGGAGTGGGTGAGGCTCTGTAAGGAAGCACGGCAGGGCATTGGGCAGGTGGGCTCCGCAGGTGCTCAAGCCAGCCTTCACCACTCGCTCTAGGCAACTCTTGAACTTGTTAAACCTCAGTCTCCTCATTTGTAAATAACAACAGCATACTAAGAACCATGCTGGTAAACTCAGTCTGTCTGAGGGATCACTATAGTTTTGAATGTGCTGTGAATTGGGTTGTCTGGGGAGCCATGCCACCTAATCTGAAAAGGAAGATGTTGAGCTAGAATGGTGGTCTCCAGCCCTCTGTTTACCCCAAAACACAAGTCACAGTCACACGACTAATGGAACAAATACTGTTGTTATTCAAAACTCAAAACAAAACTAAAAAATATTCTCAGGGACCTAGGAATGTGCTGGACCCTGCTTCAGGGCTGAGGACATGCAGAGAACCAGGCAGCCCTTGTCTGCAGGGATGTTAAAGCCCAGGAGGGGACACAGATTGTAAGTAAGCAATGCTCAGGGGCAGTCAAGGAGGACTAATACGAACAGCCCATGAATTATTTACTTATTTGTTTTTAACAGATAAGAGTGCCGTCAAGGTTATTCATGTAATAATGCCACTCTCATTTGGCTGTGTTCTGATAAGTGTTTTTTTTTCGTTTTCCTTTTATTTCACATTGTAGAAAAATTGTTTTAACAACTTTATTGGGCTATCATTGACAAATAAAACTTGTATCTATTTAAGGCTTACAACTTGCTGTTTTGATATATGATACCCTGTGAAATGATCCCCTCAATCAAGGTAATTAACATATCCATAACCTCACATAGTTACCATTTTGTTCTTCTTTTTTGTGGTGAGAACACTTAAGATCTACACTCTCAGCAAATTTCAAGCAAACGATCCAATGTTGTTAGCTACAGGCACCGTACAACAGCAGAGCTGCAGAACTGAGGCTCCTCGCAAGCTCAAACTTTGCACCCTTTGACCAACGTCTCCTCATTTTCCTCTCCCCACAACCTCTGTTAACCACAGATTCTACTCTCTGCTTCTATGAGTTTGACTATTTTAGATTCCACACATACGTGGATCATGCGGTGTTTGTCTTTCTGTGTCTGGCTTATTTCACTTAGCATCATGTCGTCTAGCTTCATCCAAGTTGTCATGAAGGACAGGATCCCCTTCTTTTTTTAAAGGCTGAATAGTACTCCATTGTATGTATATACCACATTTTCTTTATCCATTCATCCATTGACTGATACACATTTCCAGAGGTGGAAAGAAAGAAACAGAAATGTGTTAATGTCCTGAAAACTGTGCATTAATATAGATATGTACATGTAATGGTTTTGGAAAAAAAGTTGAGAATCACTGAAATATGACTTTTAATGGCCCCTCTCACTCCCAAATTTTATATCTTACAATCCATAGCAACGATCTTGCGAGATCTTTGGTGCTTTAAAATGATCAATACTACATATCATTTTTGGTAATCATTTCATTCTGTTTCTTTGAAAACTGTTCATTCAGTTTTCCTTTCAGCCAATATTTATGAAATAATGGCTATGAGCTGAGTACTGCATTAGGGGCTATGGAGTCAACGGTGAGCAAAACGGATGCATTTCCCCTGTTGCCGGGTTGACAATCTATTGGGAAGGAATGGCAATAGAGTGTTATATAAGTTGGGGTAGTAGATTTGCAGAGACCGGAAACCAGTATGATATAGAAAAATAGGATTTTCGGCCGGGCATGGTGGCTCATGCCTGTAATCCCAGCACTTTGGGAGGCCAAGGCAGGTGGATCACCTGAGGTCAGGAGTTCAAGACCAGCCTGACAAACATGGTGGAATCTCCTGTCTATTAAAAATACCAAAAAAATTAGCCATGTGTGGTGGCAGGTGCCTGTAATCCCAGCTACTCGGGAAGCTGAGGCAGGAGAATCGCTTGAACCCAGGAGGCGGAGGTTGCAGTGAGCCGAGACCGCATCATTGCACTCCAGCCTGGGCGACAAGAGGGAAACTCCATCTACAAAAAAAAAAAAAAAAAAAAAAAAAAAAAAAGGGTTTTTTTTCTTCTGCTGAGTTGGAACATTACTCCTTGGTGTCTTTAATTTCTCTGCCTTTCTTGCTGTCTTAAAACAAAACAAAACCAAACAAAACATCAAAACCCAAAACCCAGTGACACAACTTTCCCAGCGTTCTTCATACGTTGTCCTTTCCCATCGTCTCCTCCTCCCCGGGGGCTGTGCCTCCTTGCACCGTGTAGATAGTTCTGCCCCGGTGTTTACATGGCCCCATTATTTATAGGCTGCGAGCTTTCCCCCCGCTGCTCCCAAGCATCACCACCCAGACGTGCTGTACATAGTTAGTTATTTTAATCTTTCCTAGTAAATCAAGTCTCCCAACCTCCCCATCATTTTTATTACTCTTCTCTGAACTCCCTTCAGCTTTTCTACATCTTTATGGTATTGAAGTGCCCGGAATTTAATGTAATTTTCCAGGTGGGGTTGGAGAAAGGCTATTAGAAAGGCCTCTCACCCCTGTTCTCCGCTGATGAAACCGTTGGGAACAAAGCCCACAACTGCATTAGCCCTTCTGCTGCTGTATCGGCTTGACTAACTCATATCTCATTTTCTTTTCTCCATCACCCTGGCAGCTCTTCCACACAGCCAGAGCGGCTGCTTGATGCGTAGTGCTGGCTTTGGTGCTTCTACAGTGGTTTTGCTAGCTTTTAGCTGTTAGGGATCAGCAGCGAGAATCTGAGGAAGAAAAAATCGAGAACAGAGACCCAGGGAGCAGGTCTAGCTGTATAATTAATTACGGTAATAGTCACCGCTTGTGTCCAGTGCTGCCTACTTGCTAGGCTATGTGCTGAGGCTTATTTATGGATTCCCCTATTTAACACTCCTAAGGATTCTATCTAGCCGACTGAGGAAACTGAGGCTCAGGGACATTTAGGTAAGTGTCCAGATGTCACTCAGCTGAAGGTGGCTCGGCTGGGTTGGAATCTAAGCCGGCTGGACTCCACAGCCTCCCCCCTTCTCCAGAGGGGACGTGAGAGGCAGGCGGCCATGACGGACGCGGCAGTGAGGTTCAGCTTCGGCGTCTGCTCACCGAGGAACCCCAGCAAGCACTGTCTGGGCCTCATTCCTTCATCCTGAGAAAATGTAGATCTCTCAGAGGACCACTGAGCTCCTTAAATAAGCGAGTGGAGGTTCAATTTTTCCTAGATGCTCCGTAAATATTAGCACTCTCCTGCCTCCCTCAACGCCAATTGTCCAGAAAGTAGCTTCAAGAGTCACCCAAATTCTCAGTATTGTAAAATTGGGCGAGTCATTACATTAATTTTATTCTGACTTCTCTCACTTGCTCAGTGAGACAGACCCCGACAGAGCAGCTCTTTCCATCATTTGAATTCTGAGGAACAGAGTTCGCTGATGATGTATCTGAGGAGGTTTCTCAATGGAGCTTCACTCGACGTGCGTCCTGATGGCGGCTTCCCAGCCCGCAGCCTCAGCGCTTCTTGACACCTCACTGTCGTGTTTCCTCTTCTTTTTACATCAAAGTTGAAATTGAGTATTCAATTTTATTACCGCTAACACTTATATAAACCTTGATCAGTTGTCGATGGAAAATGCAGTTTGACGGGGAGATCAGGATACAAATGATACAGTTAGTATGCATAAAGGTGGCCCCTTCAGAGAAAAACTATGAAGTTTATACTTTGAAACCATCATGGTCTTGAAAAAACATTGCTGGACTTCTCTTCTTCCTGGCCATTAATTACCCAGAGGCTTATTTGTGCAATAGCATGGGGTAGTGGGAAAGGTGCTGTTACCAGAGTCATCAGATCTCAAACACAGCCATTGTTATTTCTTAGTATTGTAAAATTTGGCCCGTAATTACATTTATTTTATTCTAACTTCTCTCATCTTTAAATTTGAATTTCTGCCAATCAGTTTTCGTGAGGTATAGATGAGATAATATATCCTGCACAGAGCTTGATATTCAAGCAGTTGGTTCACAAATTTGGTTTTCATTTCTAGTTATCTCTACTTCTTATCTCCTTTATAACTCATGTAGCGTATAGTTTGCCAGACAACCCACATATCAAGAAATATTCCCAAATTATCTACTATGGATTCAGAAGTATATGATGCATATACTAACAACATCACCACCACAACCACTACCACCACCACCACCACCACCATCACCATCACCATCATCACCACCACCATCACCAACACCACCACCATCACCACTATCACCATCACCACCACCATCACCACCATCACCACCATCACCACCACCACCACCACCACCATCACCACCATCACCACCACCATCACCACCAGCATCACCACCACCATCACCACCACCACCACCAGCACCACCACCACCATCACTATAACCATCACCACCACCACCATCACCATAACCACCACCATCACCACCACCACCACCATCATCACCATCACCATCACCACCACCACCAACATCACCATAACCACCATCACCACCACCACCATCACCATAACCACCATCACCACCATCACCACCATCACCAGAACCACAATCACCATCACCATAACCACCACCACCATCACCATCACCATCACCACCACCACCATCACTATCACCACCATCACCGTAACCACCACCACCACCACTACCACTATCACCACCACCACCATCACCACCATCACCAGAACCACCATCACCACCATCACCATAACCACCACCACCATCACCACCACCATCACCACCACCACCACCACCATCACCACCACCACCACCACCATCACCACCACCACCACCATCACCACCACCAGCACCAGCACCATCATCACCACCACCACCACCATCACTACCACCATCACCATCATCACCACCACCATCACCACCACCACCATCACCATCACCACCACCATCACCACCACCACCATCACCATCACCACCACCATCACCACCACCACCACCACCTCACCACTACCACCACCATCACCACCACCGTCACCACCACCACCACCACCATCACCACCACCGTCACCACCACCACCACCACCATCACCATCCTCACCACCACCATCACCACCACCATCACCATAACCACCACCACCACCATCACCACCATCAGCACCATCACCATCACCACCACCATCACCACCACCACCACCACTATCACCACCACCACCACCACCATCACCACCACCATCACCACCATCACCACCACCATCACTAGCACCATCACTACCACCACCACCATCATCACAACCACTACCACTACCAGTACTACCACTACCATCACTATCACCAGCAGCACTTATTGAGCACCTACTGTATGCCATGCAGTAAGTCAATTGCTTTATAGATGTGTTCTCATTTGTTCTTCAAGATTAGCCTGTTAAGTACTAGGTACTATTGTTATTCTGATTTTGAAAATGAGAAAACTGATGCTTGGAGAGGTTAAATACCTTATTTAAGGTCATTATGCGATGAGAAATAAAGAAACACAAACTGTGAACCCTACCCTAAGGAAGTATATAATCTGTTGGGAAGCGAAATTAAAGCATATGCAATGTCAGAGACTTTTAGAAGATGTTACAAACAAGTGCCAGATTGCATGGGCTCAGGCTGGAAATGCTGTAGACATTCAGAGAACAGGGACCAGTGAAGGTCAGTGTGTGCATCAGGTTTGTTTGTTTTATGGAATTAATACATTCTGTTTCCCTTAGGTATTGTATGGATATGCATGGGAAACAGGAACCTCAGTCATCAGGCTTCACAAGATCCCAGAAAAGGTCCTTCAGACAGGGTTCTTAGGGAAAATGAAAACAGTGTTATACCTGGCCCCATGGAAACTGGACTTGGGGGGCTGTACCAGATGCAAAAGCATTCTAGTAACAAGGCAGTCTTGTGGCCTGGCGCAGCAGGTCCCGACTCACCTCTCAGGCTCTACTGTGAGTGTTGACTGCTCGCTGGTGTTTCCACTCCTGCTCCTGGAAGGACTCCTGCTCTCTGTGTCTTCTGCAGAGGTTTCCAAGAGAGGGGATCCCATCGGTCTGGGCAACTTCATCGTTCTTTTCTAAGCAGAACTTTCACATCTGGCAAACTCATGGGACCCTGGCCAGCCTCTTGACTATCGACCTAGGTTAGGAGCCTACCCTTATTCAATCAGCTCTGACCAAAGGATCTCGGTCATATGGAGCATGATCACCTATGCAGAAGGAGCCCCTTGGAACTGCTGTGGCTCCAGGGCTGGGTTATAAAAGTGTGTGTCACAGGGAGCTCTGGGTACTGCGACCATCCTGACTGACCTGTTGACTGCGTTGGGGGAAGATTCTGAAAGAGTGGACCTTGATGGGCAGGAGTTTTAAAGGGGGTATATCAGTTTGGGAGAAAAACATCTTAGAAAAGGTACAGATGATAGACTGAGATTAGCTGTTGGTAGTGGAGGCCACAAGGAAAGAAAGAGTGGGAATTTGGGTCAGCTACGTAGACCAGATCAGGGGCCTTACAAGTCAGGCAGAAATGTTTAGATGGTAATTGTGAGGCACTAGAAAGCTGTTAAGGGTTTCGGAGTACAACAGCGATGTGAAAATGGTATCTAAGAAGAATTAGGGTGGTAGAGGCATGAGGCATAGATTGGATCAGATAAGACCAGAGTCAGGGATTCCAAACGGGAGGTGGTTATATTCATCTACATGTGCGGCCAAGAAGCAGGAAAACAGAATTCTTTTTCAGGGAGACTTTAGTTTCTTATCCTTAGGCACCTTTTAGGATTTCTAGCCCTATTCCGGATTTAGGCAATTAACATGCTCACATGACACTTTGTTTATTAGATACTCATGCGGTCCAGTTTGAATAACAACAAAAGACTCATTTGAATGAACTCAAATCATACATTAGGTTGATAATGAGTCACAAGTTATTTTAAAAATAGCTATTTGTTTACCAAATTCACTTGCTTGATATATTCCTGAACTAAATTCCCATAATAACTCTTGTGCCGTAATTTACTCCTATACTTTCTGTTGCATTTCTTACCTTCTCTTTTTAAGAACTCCATTTTCGTTTTTTAATTTATTATTATTTATTTTTTTAGAATCCACGTCAGTTTTTATTGTTTAATTTTTATGTGTTCTTACATGTCGTTGCCTGAACACCACCAAGGTAACTACCTGACCCTCTGTAGTCTCTCCTGAACCCATAAGTGAGTTTGATTATCTTTTCTTCAAGGAAGCACTTCATAGTCTCTGCAAGCTTTAAAATACAAGATTTAAAATATCTGCTGTTTAAAACACAAGATTTAAAATATGATTAGCAAACAATACACATCAGTGATGGCTCTGCTCCCTCTGGCCTAATGTGAATCATTTGATTTTTCTATTGTGTTTTGAACACATTCACTACATTTCATAAAATCCAAGATGCCATCGATTTGAAGATCCACAATGGTTAATTGTGCTGCTATCACTAGGAGATAAAATATACTGTCAATTAAACTAAGACACAAAGAATGTTCGAACATACCTCTTATAATTAGAGATATTAAAATGGGAAAAAGAATGTGTTTTTGAAGGGGCGATTATGATGGGTTATGAGAATCTTTTGAATCATGTTTTCAAATGGGGAGTAAACCAGTGTTAACCTTAATTCTAGCCCAAACCCTTCTCTAATCCTAACCCAAATACTACCTAACCCCGCTCTCCTCTCTCCTACTGCCTGTATTCAGCAGATCACTTAATTCTGTCAGTATTATAGTAGAAACTGTTCATGTGTGAGATGACATCCCAGCTGCGTTACCACTGCCTTCATTGGATCTTTATCCTCGCTTGCCTGGGCTCTCGTAACAGCCTATTGTTTTGTCTCCTTGCCTCTGGTCCTGCCCAACTCTTTCCTTGCATACTGAAGCCATTTACCTTCCTAAAATTAAAATCTGATCATGTCAGTTTTCTATTTAGTCATTTTTTCGTCTCTACTTGAAATGTACTTTTTTCTTCTCTGCCCAGCAAAGACTCAGCTCATATGCTGCCTTCTCTGTGGTGCCTTTCATAAGACCGTGGATACATTTTTTCCCCCTCTTTTGCAGTCTCTCTGTGTCACTCAGGCTGGAGTGCAGTGGTGCAATTAGCTTACTATAACCTCAAACTCCTGTGCTCAAGGGATCCTCCTGCCTAAGCCTCCCGAGTAGCTGGGACTCAGGTGTGCACCAATATGCCTGGCTAATTTTAAATTTTTTTTGCAGAGACGGGGCCTTGCTATATCACCCGGGATGGTGTTGAACTCCGGGGCTCAAGTGATCCTCCCGAAATGCTGGGATTACAGGCATGAGCCACCTCACCTGACTCATGGATACATTTTGGATGCCTTATGCTCTCTTTAGCATTTTGTCTGGAAAGAAGTCTCATAATCTGATGTTAGGTGGAGATGAAAACTAGACTATATATAGGATCAGTGCCAGTAATGAGTGAGAATGAGAAAGGTTCAGTCCACAGTCTGACTAGCAGGGCTTCTGGGTGATTACTGAAGACCAAAAAATACGGTTACTAAGAGACTCAGACGTGAGCAAAGAGGCCCCATGATCCTAGCACCAGGAACTGGAAGCTTGGGAATAGGAGTGGGTGCCTGGTTGAAAGGACAGTGAGATTTGTTCACTCACTTGGCTCTTTCTGAAGCTGTTTTTCTTGGGTTCTTCGTATCTTCTCTGGTTCTGGATCTAAGGCAGGGGTTGACGAATTACAGCCTCCAGGCCAAACCTGCTTGCTGCCTGTTTTTGTAAATAAAGTTTTATGGGAACACAGGCACGCTTATTTGTTTACGTCTTGTCTATAGCTGCTTTCGTACAGCAACAGTAGAGTAACTGCGACAGACACCATAAACCCTGCAAAGCCTAAACATATTTACTATGTGGCTCTCTCCAGAAAAAATTTGCTGACCCCAGATCTAAGACATCTTAGAGGCACCATACGATGGCGCTGGACACTTTAAAAATATATAGGTAAATGATGAAATGTTAAGTTAATGAAAACAGAGAATAAGTTAAAAGTAGTGCATGAAAAGAAGGATAGAAAAAATAGTAAAAGCAAACGATAAACAAAAAAAAACAACAATAAACTTAAGGTCCAACCCAAGGTCTTTGTCTAAATTAATCCCTTTGAATGTGCCTGGGTAAATGCCGTCTGCGTCTGTGATGATGGTGGGATCGATGGCTCGGAACAAAGGCTTCAAGAAGTGAGAAGAAGCCTTCGGCAGGCCACACTCAGTGTCTTACGGGGAGGCCAGCTCCTCCCCATTCTCCCCTTCCCATCTCCTTCCTCTTCTGCCGTGTTCTTCCTGTCCTCACCATGCACCCAGCCTGTGACACGGATGCTGTCTCCTTTCTTCCTATCTGTGGTCACCCTCAGCACTAACCTAGGTTTAGAAATCTAAAGACGTGCATTTGGGAGGACAGAGGCAGGAGCAAGCAGCTATGTTTTCAGAGATGGTGCGAGCCTCCTGCCCAGACTGCTGAAGAGCCCACAGTTCCTGAGAGAACATATGTCACCCAGGAGAGATATTGGGGCGATCATCTGACTGCCTGGCAGGCTCAGCCCCAGAGTAACCTGGAGCCTGGAAAGGATATTTCTGTCTTCTTTCCCACTCCATTCTTTGGTATTTATATTCAAATGTCATCTTTTGTCAAAGTTCTCTGGTGAGAAGAGGTAAAAGGGGTTCTTAGGTAAGTAGCTCATGGGCACCAAGACCAGTCCCCTGGATAATCTAAGAAGTGTGGCTTGCATCCAACAGGGCCATATGTCATGTAATCCTAACCTGGACCCTCTGCCAAGCCAAGCTATTCTTATTGTCATTCAGAGCAGTTTCCAAAAGAAAAATCTGGAAGGGTGTGTGGATCTTAGGGCGCAGCGGAGATTTGCCCAAGTGAATAGTTGTAAAATGTGTGCCTGATCAAATACAAAATCAAAATGGTCTGATGATCAAGTGGTTAATGCCAAGGCTATCCTTGCCCCGGGTTTATTGGGAAGGAGCAAGGCCGAGGCAGAGCAGCGGCAAGGTGGGATTCCATGCTGTTGCTCTAAGAAGGGATGTAGACATGGCTTTGTCAGCGGGTGCATCCAACAGCTCCAGCTCACAGATGTACAGAAAGCCTATTCACAACCTGCCCTTGTCCCCAGACATTCTAAGACCTGCAGGGACTTCCTCTGTACCCATTCCTCAGCTGCTTGCTGTTCCCTTGTGGGTGATTTTTCTCTATTCAGTTCTACAGATTGTATCATGGACCCATTCTGTTCAACATACACAGGCCGGCAATGTTGGGGCATCATGCTGGCTGTGTGTGTACGAGCATGTGTTAGGATACATATGTGCAAGGAGAAGAAAGAGAAGCAGACAAAATGCCTCTCAGGGAGAGGGAGAGGGATTGAGAAAGAGAAAGAGAGAGAGAGTTAATGAGAGAGATCATGTGCTATTAGAGGGAAAAAAAAGTTTTTATGAAAGTGAAAAATGAGATTTGAGATGGATATTGAGAGAGGGATAGAATTTCAATGAGAGACAAGCAATCCAGATGTAGTATGAGAAAAGACAGAGAGGCAGAAAAAGAGGTGCATATTGGGGAACAGTTTGAATAATGGATACGATAAGGTTAGGGGAGTGGGAAGAGGTAGGTTAGGGGGAATCTATATTAGTGAGAATAAGGTTTGGCTAAGAGTGGCAGAAAACCAAAAGCACCCATGACTTAAGATATAAATATGTGAAGCCCAGCAGGTCCAGGCCGGAATGGTGCTCCTTGTGTCAGGGACCTAGGTTTCTTCTACCTTGTTGCTCTACAGTGTGGGTCTTTAATTGACAGTCCAAGATTGTGATGGTTAATTTTAGGCATCAACTTGACTGAGCTAAGGAATGCCCAGATAGCTGGTAAAGCATCATCTCTGGGTGTGTCTCTGGAAGACACTAGCATTTGAATCATGGACTGAAGAGAGAAGATCTGCTTCACCAATGTGGTTGGGCATGGTCTGTTCTGTTAAGGCCCAAATAGAACAGAAAGATGGAGTTGAGACATCCCTCTTTTCCCACCATTGGGCAATCGAGCTCCTGGTTCTTGGGCCATTGGACCCTAAGACTTACACCAAGGCCTGTACCCTCCTTCTCAGCCCCTCTGCCTTGGATTGGGACTCACACCATTGGCTCCTTCGTTCTCAGGCCTTTGGACTTGGGCTGAATTACACAACCAGCTTTCCTCGGTCTCTACAGCTTGCAGACAGCAGATTTTGGGACTTCTTAGCCTCCAGAATGGCGTGAGCCAATTCCTATAATAAATACCCTTTTATATATATCTATATTTAACTGGTTCTGCTTCTCTGAAGGACCCTGACTAATATAATCATATTTTAGACATCAGAATGGAGAAAGGGACAAAGAAGAAGGAGAGGAAGTGGCATGTATGTCTTATCTATTACAGAAGGTTTACAGAAACAGCCATATAAAACTTTATGTCCATTCCATTGACTAGAATATGGTCACACAGCCATGCCTAGCTGCAAGAGAGGCTGGGAAACAGACTGTGTTTTACGTGTCTATGTTCCCGGCAGATCACTGGGAGTTCTATTACCACAGAAGGAGAGAATGTACATTAAAGAACAACTGGTAGTATCTGAGTTTGCAGGATCTTGAATGCCAGGTTGACAAGGATCTACACTAAACTTCATGATGATGGGTTGATAGGAAGCTGTAAAGCTCCTGAGCAGAGGAGTTACATGAAAGGGAGTATTTTAGGAAGGTGGTCAGTAGTACGTAGATGGATTAAGAAGGGGAGAAAGAGAAAATAGGGAGACCAGGAAGCCTACTGTAACATCGCAGTGGAGAATTAATGGTGTCAGTGAGCATATAATGGAGCTTTTAGACTCAAGACTCATTGCAAAGTTGATGTAGCAGAGCTGGTCAGTGGAGAGTAGAAGTGAATAAGTCAAAGGTGATGTGGAAGTTTCAAACCTGTGTGCTGGGGGGAATGGGTTTGGCAATATCTGAATTATAGGCATGAGTAAGAAGAGCTGGCCTAGGGAAGATTATGGTGGGTTTGAATAATGTGAAATTTTAAGTTCCAGCAAGACTTTGCAGTAAGGCATAAAATGGGCAGTTAAACTTGTGAGACTAGAAAGATAAGGTAAATTAGGTGCTCATGGGCCACATTTGGCTTTTAGGTGCAATTTGCCCTGCATGGGGTTGATCTGCACAACATCTAAAAACTGAATTTGTTGAAAGTTAATTGCTTATTATAGCTGCATTTATGATTTCTCTTGAAAAATGTTAAGCTTTGGAATTACTAGGCCCTCATTCCTACAAAACTACAAGGGTGGAATTGTGAGTGAACTACAGGCTCTCCACTTTGCTGCAGTCCCCACTGCTCCCTATAATCCTCTCTGGTCCAGGCTGTTCTTGTTACTTATATTACCATATTACCTGCCTGGCCCCTGTAGGTATTTGAGTGCTCAACCACCTGTTGTAGGATTAGGAAAAGATGTCAGGACCACAGATAAAGATTTGGTTTTAGAAAAAGAGATTTGAAGAGAGAGTTGAAGCCATGGAAATGAATAAAAAAGATGGAAGGAAAGAATCTAGAAGGAGAAGAAGAGGTCTAGAAATGTTGGGGTTGTGCATATTTATGAATCAGAGCGACAAGTGGAGCTTATAATGAGGAGTTTGAAGGAAAATATTAGAGAGATAGAAGGAAACTTCGAACAGCGTCATATCATAGAAACCAAAAGAGAAAAGGATTTCAAGATGAAAATCAGCCAGTGTCAAATGCTGCAAAAAGAGGGAGGAAAATGGATCCTGGCCAAAGGTCATTAGCTTCAGAGATTAGAAGGTCTTGCCGAGTTTCAGTAGAGTGGTGAGGGCAGAAGGAAAATTCAAACCCTGCTTTAATGTTCCTAGCAATCTAAGTCCATCTATGTAGAGACATTGGGGTATACAGGAGGGTAGGGGCCACCTGTGACTGGCCTTGCTCGAAACTTCTCACTCTCCTGTTGAGAGCCCTAGGTAGTGACTGGATGGGGGAGGGGTATTCCCCAGGGATAGGAGGGTCTCTCCTTCCTGTGTCCCACATCATTAAGCACCAGGTTCCCTCAGTTAAGCTTCGCAAAACCCTTGGAGTTAGGTGTCATTATTTGCATTTTTTACAGATGAAGAAACGAAAGCCTGCAGAGGTGAAGTGATTTGTTCGGAGTGACTCACACCCTGATGAAGCTGAAGAGTTGGGAGCCAGTTCCATTGTCTTCGGGGAGTGTGGAGGCACCCCTTTGTTCTCTATTATTTAGATCTTAGCACATTAGGTTACAGTAATACTTACGTCAGCAAAAGATCCTTTCTCACCACTTTTTAGCACTGTTCCATTCAATAGTGACATCTTGCTCCAAGTGGTTAAAAGACACTGGAGTTTTAAGGGAAAAATAACTTATTTCCAGTCTGTCTATATTGCTTAATACATGAAAGGTCTTTGCTTTGTCCAATTACATTAACGTTTCTCAGGCTCAGTTTATTTCTGAAAATTGTGTGCCGTGAATGATATTCACATTATCACCATGAAAAAGGAAAATGATCTGTGTGAATGTAATCAGCCAATTAGTGGACTGGATTTATGGAATTATGATCTTTGAACATAGATACCTAATTCTACTTCATACAAGGGAAGACAAAGGCACAGACATGATGCCCACTCATAGAATACTTACTGCACAGTAGGGACTCAATTCATATTTGAATGAATGAATGGCACTCCCAGTGGCAAACTGGCAGGATAGCCCTGACCTCACCTGTCTACCCTGCATCCTGTCTGGCTTGGGGGAGATGCAGGCAGAGTTTGAGGAATCGTCAACATCTGTCAAAATAATGGCTAATATTCCTTGAGCACTCACTATGTGCCAGGTACTGCAATAAGGGCTTTACAACTTGCATTTTCTCATTTTATTTTTGCAGTAGCTCCTCCTGGTGGGGTCTCTTCTTACGCCTATTTTGCAGATGAGGAAGCAGAGGCTGGGAGAATTGGAGGATTTTGCCCAAGATCATGGAGTCAGTAAGTGATGGAGCTGATACTAGATTTATTCTTAGCCATGACACTGTGTGCCCACTGTGAAATCAGCTGTCCCACCAGGAGCCAGAATCAATGAGGCAATGATCCAATTTCCTGTCCAGGCGGCATGCTGCCCTTGGTGCCATGTCTTGATGCAAGACCCAACACTGCCTCTCATGTGGCCCAGCTTGCTCTTCTGTGGGGGAGGTGTCCTTTCACTTGCATTTTCAAAATGGGGAGTTCAAAGCCGCGAGGGCTCCTCATCTTTGACCCCAGAACCAGGGAACACAGTCCAACAAATGATTGCTCCCTGACAACTCTTTTTTTTTTTTTTGAGACAGAGTCTCGTTCTGTCGCCCAGGCTGGATTCCAGTGGCACGATCTCAGCTCACTGCAACCTCTGTCTCCCGGGTTCAAGCAATTCTCCTGTCTCAGCCTCCCTAGTAGCTGGGACTACAGGCGCACACCACCACACCCAGCTAATTTTTCTATTTTTTAGTACAGACGGGGTTTTGCCATGTTGGTCAGGCTGGTCTTGAACTCCTGACCTCAGGTGATCCACCCGCCTCGGCCTCCCAAAGTGCTGGGGTTATAGGTGTGAGCCACCGCGCCCAGCCAGGATTGCTCCCTGACAATTCTTTACATAAAAAATCGTGTCAAGGAACAAACATGAAAACCTCTTTGCTTCTGTATTTAATGATTTTGCGACTGAAAAGAACAAAATTACCAAAAAAAAAAAAAAAAAAAAGATTTTGCCATTGAAAAGAACAAATGATCACCCTGAAAAATCCAGGGAGGGAGCGTGCTTGTTTAGCGGGCTCTTCCATCTCTTTAATTCTAAGAATGGCTTTGCCAGGTTGGATTGGGCCCAGATTGCTGCACAGCTCCTCAATGCAGATGGCTTCTCCTTTGGGAAGTAGCAGCGCTCAGTAATGGACCCCTCGTGTTAACAGGAAGCATAAGGTGGGGATGGGCAGGGGGCTTAACAAGGTATTTATCACAGTGATTGTGCCCAGGGGTTTCTCCCGTGATTGCTTCATAAATTTGAGTAATCTTTCCTCCTCTGATTTATGTGGCTCTTCTAGAGGGCATTGTTCGGCAGGCAGTACATTAATGTGGATGCTAAATATAGCTGGAAAGAGCCCAGTCCCGGAGGCTCCAGTGCCCACTGGCAGGCAGGCTTCTGCCAGTCAATAACCTACTTTTGTTCCAGTCTTTCTTGCTAGAATATATCATGCCATAGCGGCTATTTATATCTGGAAACCATTCTGAAAGTTGTTAGAAATCCTTCCTGCGGCAGCGTGCTGCCCTCCCAGGAGCTGCTGAAGTGTAAATATGCAGCGAGGCATTCTTCCCAGCAGCGCCTGGCTGCACTGAGTGACCTTGATGGGCTCCATCCTTCCTTTGAAAACAAAAACACCAACTTGGAATTTTAATTAAAAGGCAGGCAGTGGGCTATCGAGCTCGGTGCGTTGGCTGAACTGCTGTCCATCGCAATGTGGATTTGAGGTCACCATTGTGAAGCCTGTAACACTAACTTATCGGGAAAAACACATCAGCTGAACTTATCTCCAGGTTTGCCAGGAGCCAGAGGCTCAGATGAAGAACTTTTTTTTTTCCCTTTTGGTGCATGAAACAGGCACAGTCAAGAACACTGGGAATTCTATTAGGGCAGTGCCCGCCACTGAGGGAGTGAAGGGAGCCCCGCAAATAGTACTCTTTCTGGCCTGCACCTATGTGGAATCTATTGGTTTAATGTCACAGAGCAAGTTGCCTGTGTGGTGGTGACATGAAATGGCTCCGTTTGGTTCAGTGATGATCTCGGAACACTAGTGGTTCAGCTTTAGAACTGGCCATAAAATGAACTAAGTCTGGTTAAGTGGGTTGTTTTGCATCAGAAAAGTTATTTAAAGCCTTTTAAAAATAGCGTTATTGGAGCCTGTTATTGGTTTACATTACTTTGCAAGGAGGCACGCACATTGTTTATTGCAAAGATCTCCTGATTTCAAGATTTTAAAAACCCCCTCTAAATAAAGGGATTATCCCTATCTGAGATCTCCAGACACCGACCACCTTGAGTGTCCTGGTGACTTGCACCTGGAGCCTGCACGCTGTGGGGCGGGGGCTTCCCCACTCCAGGTCAGCAGCAATTTCCCAGGGAGCTTTAAAAATGCACATTCCTGGGCCCCGCCAAGGTATTCTTATCTGGTGAGCCTGAATCTGTGTTCTGAGGAGTTTCCAGAGGATTCCAATGACTGATCAGGTTTGGGAACTCCTGGCTGAGAGTTTTGGAAGCCCAATCTAGTCATGGGATAAAAATGACTGGGATTTTCAGAGAAGAGGAAAAGGAGGAGATGACTCAGATGAGTCCCTGCTCCTTTCTCCTGCTTCTTTTGTGAGGATGTTGGGAACGTCAAGTGACAAAATGGATGGGCAGTGACTGCGGCAGGAACCCACTCTGTCATAATGTTCCTCGCATTACAGCCTTAGTCCTGACAATCTGTGAGCCGCTATTAGGATCCTCATTTTATAAACTAGGAAACCAAAGCATGGAGCTATCCCATTCCATGTCCAAGATGTGTAGCTGTGTGCTGGAAGCCAGTGGACACCTGGGCTCCAGGCACTCCTTCCATCCTTGCCTCAGTTTCCTCTTGGGCTGTCATGTCCCAGCCATGTCTTTTATTTTTTTTTTTGAGACGGAGTTTTGCTTTTGTCACCCAGGCTGGAGTGCAGTGGTGCGATCTTGGTTCACTGCAACCTCCACCTCCTGGGTTCAAGTGATTCTCCTGCCTCAGCCTCCTGAGTAGCTGGGATTACAGGCACCTGTCACCGCGCCCAGCTAATGTTTGTATTTTTAGTAGAGACGGGGTTTCACCATGTTGGCCAGGCTGGTCTCAGACTATTGACCTCAGGTGATCCACCCACCTCAGCCTACAGTGTTGGGATTACAGGCATGAGCCACCGCACCCAGCCCCAGCCATGTCTTATTCACCATCTGTAGCTATAGAGCTGACCTTCCCCCATACCTGTATGGCTGAGAGTAGGCGAGCAGGAAGCTAGGACCACCATATTCCAATCCCTCTGCTGTTCACAGCATCAAGCTCCAAATCTAACCCAAGATTTAGCACAGCATTTACCCAAGTCCATTATAATGTGGGCTGGTGTCCTATATTCTCCACAAGGGGTCCCAGAAATAGGAGGAGAAGGGGTGAGGACAGTTGAGTCTCAACTGCAGCTGTCCAGGAGGTGGAAATGATGGGATGGGAGAGGGCTGATGTGTAAGATTTGCTCATTTCCATAGTGTAAATGCTGTCATCATGACTGATGTCAAACTACCCCTGGCTTAACCATGGGCTTCAAAATTTCCTGAAAATTTGAACACTGAAAATTGCATGTGAGCAATGAGAAGTGTGCTTCACGTTGTGAGCCAGTGTCTATGCCACACGCTGGTCTCGCATTTCTCGCCCCTGTCTAGTCGTTGCCTCTCTCCTGCCTTGTTTTGTACGCTCGTGCTTCAGTGTGTCCTGTATGTATTGTGCCAGTGTGAGGAGTTGAGCGTGGTGGGCATTCAGTAAATGGTGACCAATCAGAGCAGACCATCAGGACTCATTCCCACTGCTCTACTGGCTGAGGCTCTGCCCCGCAGCAAAGCACAGGGACCCCATGAGCCTGTCTGCACAGGGAATCATCATCTGAAATCCTATGGACTGGGGCACAAGTCCTTCCATGCAGGGCAGGGCTGGGACTGGAACGCGGGATGAAAAGCCAGGCAGGGAGAGGACAAGCCCTCAGACCACCTGGAGCCCAGTTGGTGATGTGGCCCTAGAGAGGCCTGAAGCAAGCAGAGGTGGAGGGTGGCCCTGGGAGCCAGCCTGCAAGGCGAGTTTGGGGCAGGGTGACAAACAGAGCCAGGTGCTGGAAGGAGCAGCTGCAGCTGCACATCAGGGAACAATATTTATATGTGCACCATGTGGGAAGCGCTGTGAGTTGTACACTCAAATTTTAAAGCCATTTCTCCCTCCCTCTCACACACCATGCTCAGGAGCTTCTTAGAACAGGCAGTGATGTGGATGCGGTCATCTCTTGCTTACATACTGCCTAGTAATCTTTCAACCAGCAAAACACTCCACATCCAAACTATCCCCAAAAGCCCATCTGCGTGTCTCCAGGATTTAGCCCGCCTCCCCACCCTTGCCGCCCCTCAGTCCAGGGTTTTGTGATGTCTCCTTGGGATCAGGCTGACAGCTCGTCCTGGGGTCCTTTTACTTCTGTTCTTGCTCTCCTCTGGTTTGCCATTCACCCTCCAGGGAATTTTCTTTAGTGAAAACTTGATTATTGCCTTGAGTAAAATCTCTTCAGTGGATTTGCTCTAACGAATTATTCACCTTTTGCATGTTTGCATGAATCATGGCAAACTGCTACCTGGCTTCAACAGCCCTCCTTAGGGATCATTGAATTGAAGCAAGGGTGGCGGGCAGGGGCGTACACAAGGAGCAGTGGATGCATACACGTGACAATAGTAGAATGAAAAGACAAAGAATGCACGTAACACCCATGTCCCCATTTTATCCCTAGGGCCACATGCCTGGCAGCTGACTGTGTACGTGAGTATATGCAGCATTCTATTATAAGCCCCTAAAGTGCAGAGGACACATAGACCCCGTTTGCTTTGCCTGGTGCCCAGCACAGTACCATGGACAAGAAGAACTTCACAAACACCCTGACAATTCCAGGGGCTCACATATGTGCTGGCTGAGAGCTGAGATCTCTGGTTGTAGAGCATTGGCATCTATAGGCAGCCTCGTTTCCATAAGGGTGCATTATTTTGAGCTTACATCAACAAGGGAAATAAACATCTGTGGCGTTGTGTAACCTGGCTTTCATCTCGCCCCCAACAGAAAGTGGGTCATTGAAATGTGGGTAGAAAACAGAGTAGGTGATTCCTCTGTTTGCAAAAAGATGATTTAGGTCCTCTCGTGTTGTTCTGATAGCAGAGGCCACGTTGCTGTGACGTGGACGGCAATGTTAAAAGGACCGAGATGCAGGCCTTCTGGGAGACCTTGGCCCTTTGTCTGACGTGTCAGTTTTGATTTTTATGATTGATGATGCAGCGAGTCAACAGAATAATAACACCCACAGCAGCCCATGTGGAAATGGTGCTGAGGGGCCCTTCTGCTTTCATTCTATATAAATTTCACAAATGTCTGACCCATGTGATTTTAAATAAGCAAACAAACAAACCCCAAGCCTTTGCAACCTGATGTTGCAATTTGATCATAATGGCAATTTTCTGTTTCAACCCGGCTTCTATTTTTTTGACCTGGGAATGTGCTGATTGGATTATTTTGGGTTTGGGGAGAAGAGAGAATTCCCTAGGAGTCATCTCTTTTTAAAAAGCAACACAGTTATTTAAAAAATATGTGTGAGTAAATCATGTTACTTATTACATTTCATGGGGCATTTAATAAAACTTCTCAATAAATAACAATGTTAAGTAGGCTACTGAGAGTAAAACGGACATTTCTGCCAAGGCCGGGCCATTTCTCTGTAGTTCCCAAGGGAACATCTGGTGCTTTGGTTTAGGAAGAAGTCTTTTCTAAAAAAACACACTGCATCGCCTCGTTTGTTTTTACTTGATTCATCAATATCAGAGGAAACTTTTGGTTTATGAGTTCATCAGATTGCAAGTTACATAGTCCTATGGGGGAATGAGGCTTCACGTAGGAGCCCCAAAAGTCAAGTTCCATCAGCTGTAAGTGTGTCAGCAACAATGCCAGTGGTGAGGGTTATATACAGAATGGCTCACATGTATTAAACGCTGATTATGTGGCAAGAGCCCTCCTTGTGTCATCTCATTTAACTCTCCCCGGTAGTTGCAATTATTAGGCCCATTTTAGAGATAAAGAAACTGAGGCTTATGTACATTGTCTAAGATTGCTCAGTACGTGGCAGAACCAGGGTTTGAATCAGGCTGCCTGACCCCAGAAGGTGCAAGAACAGCTACTCCCTGAAAATGTCATCGTGACCGCTTATGCTGGGGTCCACTTAAATCAGGCAGAACTGTAGAGGAAGGTTGATAGTACAGGCAGCCTGCATCATGATGAAAAAGATCTCCACCTCTGGTTTCAAGCTTCAGGTAAAAATGTTATGTTTGTTGTTTGTTATGTGGATTGTGATGCTGCCTCCGGAAAAGCGAGCTGTGCATCCCGCTGAAAAGCTGGGTGGCCTGAGCTGAGATGTGGGGTCCAGGGCTCTTGCCTGTGTCCCGCAGAGTGCGTCCTAGAGTGTTCCTCCTGCCCACACCCCGTTCTCCCCCAGATCAGAACAGGAGGCGGGACCCCAGCCTACTGGGATGCTATGTGACTGTGTGAACTCCTGCCTTCGTGGGCCATAAATGGGATCTCATCCAAGTTCCCAGAGCAGTGACAACGTTGTAAACTTCAAGTGCCATGAAACTCACTTGGGAACTGCTGTGGGTTGAATTGTGTCTTCCCAAAGACATGTTGAACTCCTAACTCCACCACCTATGAATGTGACCTTATTTGGAGATAGGGTCTTCACAGATCTAACCAAGATGAGGTCAAAGTGGATTATAGCGGGCCCTAATCCAATGCCTGGTGTCCTTACAAGAAGAGGGAGATATGGACACAGAGACTTGCAGGGAGAGCACCCCGTGAAGGCAGAGGCAGAGACTGAAGTGAGTTGTCTACAAGCCAAGCAATGCCAAGGATCTGTGGCCACCACCAGAAGGTAGGAGAGAGGCAAGAAGACATGCTCCCCTAGAGCCTCCAGAGGAGCAGGGTCCTGTTGACACCTTGATTTCAGACCTTTGGACTCTAGAACGGAGAGACAATAAATTTCTGTCATGTTGTCACTCAGCTAGTGGTGATTGTTACAGCAGTCCTGGGAAATGACTAGAAGAAGGTTGTTTAAAATGCAGATTTCTGGACCCCACACTCATAGATTCTGACTCTTGGGCAGGGCTTACAAAAAGCCAGCCGATGCTTATATGGGACTCAGGGAGTGGAATAAATCCAAGGTCATCACATCCATTGCCCTCAGCATCAAGACTATGGAATGTTTTGTAAACTGATTTCATATATCAAAATATGCTTAATTGTCCCTGTAAATGATAAATTAAAAAATAAGAAAGAAATCCATGCTACTGATTTATAAGAGAGGGTGTACAAGGAAAGCGGGTTAAGCCAGTGTCTTAGATAAGCGTTCTTGTATCTTGCACACCTGTCTGGGCTCTGAGGCCTGCATTCAGGTTCACACCCCGTCTTATCTTTATTACCTTCTTTATCTTTAACATTCTAATGTTGACCCAGTGGGGGAAGGGGGACATTGTTTTGAACTTAAGGCTATAACTCAATGGAGTTAGGAATGTTTTTATCAACTTACATCTTGTCTCCTGCGTTTCCTCCGCTGCAGTCCACTCTGTAGCCAGAAGGATGTCTCTATGCACGAGTCTGACTCCACTCTGCTTAACCCTCTTCCATAAAGTCCAAAATTGCTGCATGGCAAGAGGCTCTTTGTAATGGGCCCTATTCACCTCTCCAGCCTTATGTCCCCAGCCGCTCACTAGCTGTTCCCCATGTGCCCTCCACCTCCAGCCAGTTTACTGGCCGACTCTCTTGCTTGGTCTCTTAGTTTAGAGGTCACTTCGTTGGGGAAAGTTTCTTAACTATGTGCACCGCAGAACCCCTGTTTACCCTCATTGCAGCCTGTGTCACACTGGAGGGATGATTACCTCTGTCACCTCTCCCCAGTCTGTGTGTTCTCCAAGGACGAGGAAAATGTTTTACTTGGTGTTGTATCCTTAGTACCTGACACATTGTAGGACACACAAAAGATGCTCAGTAGATATGTTTTGAGTTGATCGTTCTGAAAGAAGTGTTCTCAGCTCCACCACTTAGTCTTCAGTTGTGGCCCCTGGGTAAGCCTCAGAGGTTAACTTCTTTTCTCTCAGCTCTTGTGCTTAGGTTTCTGAGCAATACTAGGAAAAAGAAATATCATACAACCGTGATGACTGAACTCATCCCAGCCTCACCATCCTAACCTCTGCGCTTCCCAAATTGCTCTCATTCATGCTTCATGGTACCAATGTGCTCCTCACTGCAGCAGTGCTGACATTCCATCTCAACCACTTCTCATACAGACGCTGGCCATCTGAGAAGGCTTCCACTGCCTCTCCTAGTTCTTCCTTGTCGTCTCTCTAAGTACAACCTCTCTTCCATTCCTTTGATTGCATCTTCTGTGGTCCCCTCTGTCACTTTGTTTTAGCTATAATTTCTTTTAACTTTGAGCTTTTTCTCTTCAAAGTCTCCTTCTCCTAACTGGTACTATGCTTCTCTCTGACCCTTCTTAAAACTTCTATTTCCACATAATGCTTTCTCCTCAAATTCCCACAAAAATCCATCCATCCATCCCATCCATCCACCCATCCACCCACCCATTCATCCCATCCATCCATCCCATCCATCCATCCATCCATCCATCCATCCATCCACCCATTCATTCTTTCAACTCTCCACATAGCATTCAATATGGTATTTTAAAAATACAAATTAAAATTGTTCATTTCATTGCTTAAAATTATCCAGGAGCTTTGCAAGGCACTTAAGAGAAAATCTAAACTCCTTCTTCACTATTACCTTCAAGATCATGTCAGCATCCCATGATCTGGCTCTTGCTCACTTCCCTGACTTCATCTCCTCCATATGTGCCCTTGTCCATATGCTTCAGCCACACTGGCCTTCTTTCTGTTTCTTGAGCATCTTCTCTTTAGAAAAATGTACACTATCTGTTCCTTTGCCTGGACAACTGCTTCTGCACTCTGCATGGCTGCCTTCTTCTCATTCTTGCCTTTGTTCAGACACCACTTACTCATTGAGTCCTCCCTTGACCACACAACCTAAATTTGCACCTAGCCTCTGTCCCAGCACACTCCATAACACCAGCCAGTGCTCTTTCCTTCACAGCACTTATTACAAAATAAAATAAAATTTTCTTTGTCACTAATTTGTTTGCTTTTTATCTGTTTCCTATCCCTATCCTCAATGCTAGAATATAAGCTTTCCAAGAGTGGTGTCCTTGTCTGTCTTCTTCATCATTGCATCCCTAGGACCTGTAAAGTGTCTAGCACATATAGTAGCACATGCTAAATATTTGTTCAATGCATGCATGAAGGGAAGGACATTCTAGACAGATGGGAGAGCATGAGATAAAAGTACAGAGTGTGTATTGGCAGAGATAAGTGATCTTAGATGGATAGGTCATAAAACGTCAGACTGCACTGGGGCCAGGAGGCTCCTGTGTGTGCACGTTGACAGAGCTGGAATGCATGCATGGATTCAACAAATATTATTGGAATCCTCCTATGTGTTGGGCAAGTCGAGGAGCTCACAGTCTAGTAGGGAAAGACACACATACACATTACATTATAATATAAACATAAACATTATAATAATGTTATAAGTGCCACAATAAAGGTGTGTACAATGTGTAATAGGAGCCCAAGGGAGTCAGGGATTCAGTCTATGTGAGGCAGTCAAGGAGAGCATCACAGAAGGTGATGCTTTAGTTGGTCCTTAATGGAGAAAGGTGCTTACCTAGCAGACATGGCAGGGAATGGTAACAATGCTCAGAGCCTGGATCCTACTTTCTTCCTTGACTCATGGAAAATGGTGACTTTCCAGCTCCCCTCCGACTTCTGATAACTTCTGATCCCTTTCTAGGTCCTAGCCCTCACTTTGAATACAGACATTCATGATGTCCTTTGCTATGAGATGGCCACATACTTCTGTCTAGGGCTATTGCAGACACTTGGGATTCAGTCATTACCCTATGCAAGTAATTCCAAATCTCAATCTTTAACCCTGACATTTCCCTCAGATAATTAGTTCAGTATCTCAACAACTTGTGAATTCCTTCCACTTGGACATTATCTTAAACTCGGTATTTCCAAAAACAAATCAGTGTTCTTCTCCTCTTCAAATCTACTCTTTCTCTTTTGTTGCCTCCATTTCTTCTTCAATCACCCAGGTTAGTGTCTTTATGATAAACCTGATTCTTCCCTAATTCTCATATCCTACATTCTATTAATTAAGATGTCCTTAGAGTCTACCTCTGAGATATTCTCATATACATTCCTACCTTTCTATTTTTTATGTTGGGCTTCCTCAACCACTCCTTGTGATTGCTTTATTAACTTCTGAATCTATTTTTTGGCCTTCCCTCCTTCTCTTCTTTGATCTATCCTTCACATTTGATAAAAGTTATTTTCCTAAAGCAGATTGAAACATAAAATATCTCAGCTCAAAAGACTTCAGCAGTTCCCCACTTCCCATAGAAAGACCAAGCTCTTGCACAAAGCATCATGGCTCTGATGACCAAGGTCTTATCTATGTTTCCAGCTCTGTCTATTCACACACACAGGAGCCTCCTGGCTCCAGTGCAGTCTGGCATTTTATGACCTATTCATCTAAGATCACTTATCTTTGCCAATACACACTCTGTACTTTTATCTCATGCTCTTCCATCTGTCTAGTATGTCCTTCCCTTCATTTCCCTATGTTGAAACCCTACCTGTCTTTCAAAACTCCATTCAAATATCATTTCCTGGCTAAATCTTCACTGATTTTCACTCAATATTCCTATTGGTTAAAATTAGTCATTCTCTTGTGTGTGTGTCCTAGAACACTTGTTTACTCATTACTTTTAGCATTTATCATATTGTGCTCACATTACATTTATTTATACACATTTTAAAATTCTTACTTTATTACTTTCTTTTATATTTAAATGTTCTTCTTTTCTTTGTGTACATTTATA
Source organism: Pan troglodytes (assembly GCF_028858775.2). Lineage (NCBI taxonomy): Eukaryota > Metazoa > Chordata > Mammalia > Primates > Hominidae > Pan > Pan troglodytes. The sequence goes on from NC_072412.2 coordinate 20,926,742, forward strand.
TTTCTATCTTGTATCATTTTCTTCCTGCTTGAAGAATTTCCTTTAATATTTCTTTTAGTTTGAGTACGCTGGTGATGAATTATTTAGCATTTTGTATGTCTGAAAATGTCTTTATTTTCTCTCATTTTTGTTGGATATACAAATTCTGAGTTGGCAGTCTTCTTTTCTCTAAAGATTTTGCTCCACTGTCTTCTGGTTTGCATTGTTTCCAATGAGAAAGCTACTGACATTCTTATCTTTGTGCCTCTGCATATATATATTTTGTGTGTGTGTGTGTGTGTGTGTGAAGCTGTTTTAAATATTTTTTTCTTTGTCACTTGTTCTGAGAAATTTGTTGCTCAAATTGATTGCCTTGGTGTAGTTTTCCTCATTTTTTTTTTTTGTGGGTGGGACTTGTTGAGCATCTTGAATGTGTGAGTTTATAGTTTTCATTGAACTATGGCTTTGGCTGTCATTTCTTCAAATCCTTTTTTCTGTCTCCTTTCCTCTCTCTATTTCTTTGGAAAGTCAAATAAACACATATTAAGCCTGTGAAATTGCCCTACAGCTCACTCATGATATTTTTCTGTAATTATTTTTTGGCTTTTTTCCTTTTGTGTTTCTTTCATATTAGGTAATTTATATTGCCATGTCTTCCAGTTCATTAATCTTTTTATTTTACAGTGTACAATTTGCTGCTAATCCAGTCCAGTGTGTTTTTCATCTCACACATTATATTTTCAACTGTAGAAGTTTGATTTGGATCTTTTATTTTTAATAGCTCTCATGTTGCTATTTAACATGCTTATTTTCTTCTAGCTTCCTAAACATATAGAATACAATTAAGTTACTGTTTAGATGTCTTTGTCTGGTAATTCTATCACTTTCAAGTTTGTTTCTATTGATTGTTTCTTCTCCTCAGTATGAATTCTTTGCATGCCTGATTATATATATATATATATATATATATATATATAACAGTTCAGTAGTGTTAAGTATATTTACATTGTTGTGCAACAGATCTCCACAGCCTTTTCATCTTGCAAAATTGAAACTCTATATCCATTAATAACATCTCTCCATTATATCTTTTTACTTGCAACCCTGGGCAGCTATCATTCTACTTTCCGTTGTTATGAATTTGACTACTTTAGATACTTCAGATAAGTGAACTAATATAGTATTTGCCTTTTTGTGACTGTCTTATTTCACTTAGCATAATATCCTCAAGGCTCATCCACATTGTAGCATGACAAGATTTACTTCCTTTTAAGGCTAAATGCTATTCCATTGTATGTATGTACCACATTTTGCTTTTCCATTTGTCCATTAATGGACACTTATATTGCTTCTGCCTTTTGGCTATTGTGAATACTGCTGCTATGAAGTGGGTATGCAACACACCTGGTAATTTTTGATTAGATATCAGACATTATATATTTTATTTATTTGGATGATTGCTATATTTGTATTCTTATAAATAGTCTTGAGGCTTGTTCTGAGATGCAGAATATGTAGAAATGCTTTGATGATTTTAAGGTTTGCTTTTAAGTTTTTTTTTTTTTTTTTTTTTTTTTTTTTGGTGTTACCAGTACAACCTTTAGTCTAATTTTTCCTTGCTGCTGGGTTACTATGCTAAGGTACCTTGTTAAGTACCGTTCCTTATACTCCATGAATTATGTGGCTTTCCACTCTGGCTGATGGGAATATGAACTACTTATGAGTCTGTGTAAACTGCAGGGATTATTTCCTCTGCTCCTTCTATGTGGTCTTTCCCAAGCTTTGGGTAGTTTTCTCACATGCATGTCCTTATCAGTACTTAGCTAACGACAAGTACTTTGTGCTGCAAACTGTAACTGTCTTGGCTTCTGCAGACTTACAGCTCCATTTCTTCAGCTGAGAGAGAGTGGACTGCATCACCTACATTCCCCTTTGTTGCACCCAGGCCTGGAAACTCTCTCTCGGCAGTAAGCTAGGACAATTGTAAAGCCCACCTCACATAGTTCATCTCTCTTAGAAATCGCTGTCCTGTGTTGCCTGAAATCTGATTTGTGAAAGCTCTTTTTTATTTTTACTTCTTCTTCTGGTTTTTAGTGTTTCTTGTGGGAGGGTTAATCTGGTCCCTTTTAGTCTACGTTAGCCAGTATTGGGAGTCTCATTAGCATTAATTATAAATAATTACTCTCCTCACACATAGTAATATGGCATTCTATCAGCAAGGTGCTTGATCCTGTTTAAGATAGTGAGGAAGACTTTCCTCAATCCATAAGGTTCACAGTGAGGGTTTTAAGTACCTCATTAAGTACTTAGAATTCTGCCATCCAGGAAACACATGAAAACAGAGTATAATCTCTCTCTTATGATGTTTAAAATATTAGGCTCATAAAGACATCACAGTTTCCTGGTGAATACTTACTGAATAAACAAGGGACTAGTTCCAAAGCTGTAGGGGAAGGGAGTGACTAGATTCCTGACAGCACATAGGATGCCACATTTGCAGATTCCCTCAGGGGCAGCAATGAACTCCATCTCTGAAAATAGATGATTACAAATTTTCTTTGTGTGCTACTGAAGCACATAAATCTCTGTGAGGTTGATACTGACTGATTTTTTCCAGCTGAGCTCCAGAGGCTATTTGCCAAATACCATGGAGGAGGCATCTCCCTGGAATACCTGAGCGCCCTTGTTCACTGGGATGGTCACAGCAAGGGACTGATGCCTCTGCACACCTGCACATCTGAGAGGCAGAGTTGCCATTGACCCTTCCTTGAAATGCCTTGAGGTACTGGATTTGCTTCCTAATTTCTCTGCTTGAAATTCCTTCTCCACAGGCCTATAATTTAATCAGAATATTCATTTTTTCATGTCTTTATATATATATATATTTTTAGAGGCAGGACCTTGCTCTGTCACCCAGGCTGGAATGCAGTGGCACAATCATAGCTCACTGCAGTCTTGAACTCCTGGGCTCAAGCTATCCTTCTGCCTCAGCCTCCTGAATAGCTAGGACTATAAGCACATGCCACCATGCCTGGCTAATTAAATTTTTTTTTTTCTTTTGTAGAGACAAGATCTCACCGCCCAGGCTGATATCAAATTACTGGCCTCTAGCAAGCCTCCTGCCTGGGCCTCCCAAAGTGCTGGGATTACAGGCATGAGCCACCACACCTGGCCTGTTTGTTTGTGTGGATAATGGCTTGTTGTATCTTCACACAATATATTAAGTCATCTTAAACCAAGAGGGAAGCATCTTAGGCCATGGCTACTAAGTTTCATGTGGCTGTTCAAAGGCAGCCTGAAGCTCCTAATTTCTGTTTGGGAGGCAGTGAAGCATGGCAGAAAAAACACAGGAATGCGAGTTGGGAGAGCTGGAATCTAATCCTGGTTCTATTGCTAGTACACCAGAGCAGTTACTTAGCTTCTCTGGGCTTCTATTTTCTCATCCTAAGTGAAAGTTAATGAAAAGAAGTAATGATAGTTCCCATTTGTTGACTCTCATTCTGTGCCAGACTCTATATTAAGCGTTCTACCTGTATTTTTCTTTTGATTTTCACAGAAACCTTTATTAGAGATTAATTGTTTTTATTCCCATTTTATGGTTGAAGAAACTAGAGCTTAGAGAGTTTAAGCAATGTTTTTGCCTAATAAGTGATAGAGCTAGGATGAAAACTCAGCTTTGTTCATCAGGTTACATCATTAGGTTACCTTAAAAATTCTTTCCATGCATAAAATGCCATGACTATACCACAATGTAGAAGGCCTATGGTAATAACAGAGCTCTCATGGTTAATGGTGTTTGAACTTCAGAGTTACATGAATATAACCAATAGAAACAAACTTATTAGGCATCTTATATGACTCATTTCTAGACAATGTCTCTTTTAATACCAGTCTGCTTATTCCTTCTGGAATTCCAGTTAGATATTTGCTGGATACTTCCATTTTATCCTCCACCTATTTCAATCTCTTTCTCTTTCTTTGCTAGATTCTGTGTAGTACTCTCAGGTTTATCTTCAGTTTGCTAATTCTTTCTTCAGTTTTGTCTAATTATCTGTCCAACGCATGCACTGAGATGCTTTTAAGACATTAACCCTAATGTTATTTTTATAAGATCTATATTTTTAAGTCTGCCTATTCATTTTTCATCTTATTATTATATTTTTATCATCATTCATCTTGTTTCTTACATATTTGATTATCCTTTTCTTAAATCATTAATAATTGTATTATTTTAGTCTTATACAAGAGTTCTATTCTCAGAAGTTCTTACTGAGTCCTACTGCTTGTTTTGTCTGCTGGCTCTCACTCATGGTAGTTTCTTTCTTTGTGTGCTGTGTGTGAACTCATGTTTGAGAGTCATGCATTGATTTTCTATTCAAGGTTACCACAGTCCATGGATACATTTTTGTATTACTTTTGCATCATCTTGGGTAGCAAGTTTGATATCTAAATGTGTGTGAGATCTAACCTAAAGTTTTGAATTTCCAGAGGGAACTTTAAAAATGCCCACCCAGTCAGAGACAGAAAGGCTTTCTCTTTCTCTGCCTGTGCTGGTGGGTTCACTGTTCTCCTGAGTTATCTTCAAGAGTCTTTTCTGTATATTGGAGTTTCAGTTCCATCTCCGAGCTCCTCTGGGTAACTGAGATAAATCCCTGCCACACCCTCTCAACCAACTCCATGCTGCCACAATGTGGGCTCACATCATCTTCACTTTTTTTTTTTTTTTTTTGAGTCAGAATCTTGCCTTGTTGCCCAGGCTGGTGTGCAGTGGTGCGATCATGGCTTACTGCAGCCTTGACCTCCTGGGCTCAAGTGATCCTCTCACCTCAGCCTCCCAAGTAGCTGTGCCAGCTAATTTTTTGTTTTTTTGTATTTTTTGTAGAGACTGGGGTGGGCGGGCGGGGGGTCGGGGGGGTCTCACCGTGTTGCCCAGGCTGGTCTCTAATTTCTGAGATCTAATCCCGAAGTGTTGGGATTACAGGTGCGAGCCACTGCACTCGACCACCATCCTCACTGTGGTTTTTGGTTTCCTCTTTATTTATGGGCTTTGGGGAGTTCCTTCCAGTCACCTAGCTATGCATTTGAAATAAATCCCATATTTAATTTGGCGTATCTAATTGTACTGTAGTGGGAAAGTTTCCAGTTATTAAATCCATAATTTTGCTGAAAATGGAAGTTATTTATTAACCTACATATCACCACAGTTCTTCAAGGCAAGCATGGTTATCTCCAGTTTATAAATAAAAAAGGGCTTCAGAGAGGCTCAGTAACTTGCCCGGCATCACACAGCCAGAGCGTCAAATCTTGCCTGCAGAGGTTTCTTGGGGCCAGGAGAGTGTGTTTTAGTGCCTTGGGCCAGGCTCCCCAACTTCTCCACAACTGCCCCTGTCTCTCCTCTCCCTTATCCTGCTCAGCTTCACACAGTTACTTACTTTTCTGGTCCCCAAAGGCCTTTGAGCAGGTGATACCAATTCCAAATCCTTCTGCAAGAGCCACTGCAGATTTGTCCGATGTTGACTCCTCTGTGTCACTGGTGCTAGCTTCCCAGCCTGTTCATTTTATTCCACTGCCAATGTAGCCCAAAACAAATGCACACGATTTCCTATTTTTCTGTTATTTTTCATGGTCTATCAAAAAATATATGCTCCCACTTTCCAAAATCAGAACATCCACTAGTGTCTGCATGAAGTAAGTCATGAGAAAGGTGAGAGTGCCTCCCTGTCACTAATGCTTATCCTAGCAGTGCGCCAGTATGGAATGCTCTAGTGCAGCTTGGTCCATCCAGCGGAGGGCTACCCCTGCCCTACAGCCCTGTGGCATGGATTATAATTCCTTACTTACCACTAAATTTTCTTCAAAGGCTGTCTGTAGCTCCATGTTATGCATACCTCTACCAGAAAATTCACCTTTTTAAGACTCAGTTTAAGGCTTGTCTCCATAGTGAAGGCTCACCCTCCTGGGCACTTCCATATGCGTGATCCTGATAGGATTTTATGGTTGTCTCAGAAGCATCAGTGTGCTTTGTCTCTCCAATGAGATGGTAAAGTCCTCTAGAACAGGCATTTTTTCCCCCAATCTCTTTTTTATTCATTGTGGGATAAGGTCATGTTTTAGCCACACAGGAAGAATGGATACTTTAAAATAGACTTCCATTTTTATTAAAATATTGAAGGGAGGGTGGTCGATGGGTACAACAAATAGAGATGAATCAGATCTACTATTTGATAGCACAATAGGATGATCAATTACAATTTAGTTATACATTTAAAAGTAACTAAGAGTGTAATTAGATTGTTGTAACAGAAAGGATAAATGCTTGAGGTGGTGGATACCCCATTCATCCTGATGTGATTATTATTGTATCCTGTACCAAAATATCTCATGTACCCCATAAATATATACACCTACTATATGCCCACAAAAAGCAAAAATAAATTTTTTTTAAGTTAGAAAAATAAAGAAGCTAATGACTTTTTTTATGTTGAATCTCCAAATTTGACACTTACTTAAATGTTCAAGGTGAGAAAATTTTTATGTATTATCCTCATCACTGTTTAGCATTTTTAATGATGTTGTAACATACATTGGAATTTGTTTCTTTCAGGCCAGAAACACTGAGGGCATCTTATTTACACTTAACTCCATCTTGTGAAAAAAATGGAGCAGCAAAACTAATAGCCCAGATTTGGACCCCAGGATGACAAGCTCCAAGATGATGGATAATTTTCCTTCTTGACCATAGCGTTAAACCTAGCCATTGTGATAAATAAAGTGACTTTTGGCTTTATGACTTTCAGTGTAAATATTGGATTACCTTATCTATTCAAAGGACTTCAGAACTGTTGTCTGTTTTTAGGCAAATATTCTGGTCACTGAACACCCAGAGCCACTATCAAAAGCCAGTAATGGTTTAATAGTTGTTTTATGTCTCTTTGTACTGCTGTTTACCTTTGTTTCATGTTCCTAACTAGTTGTTGATTTCCTTAAAGGCTGGAGCTGGCTCTTGCCCAGCGGTGGGATTTAGTGTTTTCTTTTTTATTTATCAAATATTTTAAAATATTAACATTTTATGAATGTTAGGTATCCTGTAATATTTCCATTTTGCAGATGAGGAAAGTGAGGTGTGGAGACATTAAGTAATTTGCATAAGGTCACACAATTTGTTATATGGCCAGGATTCTGACCTAGGAGATCTGGCTCAGAATCTGTGCTCTTAACCAAAAATGCTGTTAGATTTCAACAATTTCTGTTTTAATGCTTTAAATTGAACAAAATTTTAATGTCATGGAGGGAGGGGAAGGAAGAACATTTTCTGCTCTTTCCTACTCTCAAATCAGGGCTGGAATATATGTGTAGACTTATATAATGTTTAATTAGAACACTCATGGAGTTCAGCTTACAGTAAACATGTATTTGATTTCCAGCTCTTTGCAAAATGCAAACAAGCTTTGTACTTGTTTGTCTTAGTCTTATGTCTTGGCATACTTTCCCAGATGGCTAAATGAGAACGTAGAAGTTGCAGAAATAATCGTTTAGTTGAACGGCTATAAAATTAATAGAGTCTTTCTTCAGTGCCTTCTATCTCTCTTTCCATCTCTCTCTGGTTGAGTGGGGATTAGAAATTGGACTAATATGAGAAAACCAGGAGTCTGTGAAGTGTCGTATCTGATACTGGCAGCATCCTGCTCTGAATGAGGTTACACAGATTGCATAACTCACAGAGATAGGGTTCAGGATCGGAAAAGGAGGATTACAACAAATGCTAAATTAAGTTTGTATGTGGAGCATAGAGTTCATTTTAAATCGAGAAATATTCATGGAGAACTGTAATATTTTTCATCTAACATCTAAGAACTAGAATCATAGTATCAAAACTTAAGTGAAACAACTCTGATTTTTTTTTTAGTAAAGTGAACCTGAAAAGTATATGCAATTTTCCCTGCAAATGTCTGGAAATTTAGTTGTGGAGATACACAGTACATGTGATAAAATATTAAACAGAGGGGGACATTGTTTAAAATTACTAATTATTAACATGTCAGTTAATGATGTGGATTAAATACTTAAAATAGAGAAAAAACTATGCACATTGTTAAACTTTGGATATTCCTCTTTATTACAGTTGTGCAAGCCACTGATTATTATTCCATTTGGTTAGGGCATTAGAACTGGAGAACTAGCACACAATTTTAGGGTGGAACTAATCAAATCAACCCTTTAGTACAAAATCTAGATGTACTTTCGTTAGGGCTTTTGAATGTGGGACCAGAAGCGAAAGAGTCAGATTCTAATCACCTGGGTTAGGACTTGGCCCAAGCATCTGGCCCATGTGTACCCGCCAAAGCAAGAAGGGCCAGGAGCAGTGAGATTTTCATTTAGATCCCATTTAAGAGCAGGGTTTTAAAAATTAGCTTGGACTTCCCTTTAGGTTGGGTGCTTGGGAAATGCCACTGCTGTGACTGTCAGAGGCTCACTCTTCACGTTGTATGAATTTGTAGAGGACTTTAGAGCTCGTCCATATGTCACTCGATCCCAGGTGGTCCGGAGACGTAGCAATGTGACCAGGGTGAAGTAGAGAACTGATGAATTCCCTTGGGAGAGGAATTTTCCAGCACCCAATAGTGATGGATGCTCCTTACAGCTCCAGCAAGAGGCACACAGTCTTCATTTAGGAAAGCTATGATGCAGTAATGTTACATTCACCATTTACCTAATATTCTTCATGATCTCTGAGGTTTTTCTGGGTCTTGTCCATTCTCCTGGGCCAGTCTATACATTTTGGTCTTGAGGAAAGCTTCAGTTAAATAAAAAAGCATGGGGTTTGGAATCAGGGTGACCTTGTCACCATCACCATCTGCTCTGTGATTTGGGGCAAATGGTCCTTCTTGGGCATCAGTGTCTTCATCTGTAAAATGCACTGAGAAGGTGGACACCCAGGGTAGTTTAGAGGATGAAGTAGCTGGGGTGTGCGTGGTGCCCGTGCTCAGTGGTGTTTAATAAGCACGCAGGCTTCTCCGCCACTTGCCCGGCAGCGGCCCCAGTGCTCTCTTGTGACCTGAGAGCTCTGGCGCAGACCTCCAGGGGCAGGCCAGGGAGGAGAAGCTGATCTCCTTCCTTTGAGGCCTTTTTCTCAGCCACAGAGAAAAAGAGTGGCTGAGGAGAGGTGCCCAGTGACCACAGTCCAGGAATGGCATGAGAGCATTCCTTTCCTTCCCAAATGCTGCCTCTTTCCCCTCATTAGTTCACTGACCTTTTAACCCAGCCCCCTTTCCTTTAAAAAATAGTTGCATTAAAGATGAAAAACATATTTTAAAATGTAGTCATTGTGCAAACCAAAAATAAAATCCTAAGCACCCCAATGGAATGGACCCTCTCTTGACCAAGGGGATCCCAGAGAAACCCAAAAAACTGAATTCCAGGCCATAAGGGAAGGCAGGTTGGATGTGCCTCCTCATACCTCCTCCTTTTTGGAGTTTAGGCACAACTGACCAGCATTAACACTAAAATGGAAATCATAAGACAGAAAAAACAGAGTCTTTTTGGCAATAAGATACCAAATTCATACCTGACTCTGGTGTAGTGTCATATGACAGATGGCAGACCCTGAAGGATATAAAAATATTTTTCCCAAAATATATTTCTTTGATGTATTTTAAAATGGTCCTGCAAAGTTGTCTTTTGAGGAGGAAATTTGCATCTGTAGAGAATCTCTATTAATGAAACCAGGCCTTTCCCAGATCTAGGAGAGATTAACTGAGTCTGACGTCTTTTAAAGCCTGAAAAGAAACCTTTTCCCTTTATTCTCTCTGAAGGCTGCTACCTGGAGGCTTCATCTACATAACAAGAATCTTGGCTTCCACTCTCCCTTATCTTAATTAAACCATTTCTTTCTACTGACTTCAAGTCTTTATACAAAGCTTAACTCTTTCAACCAATTGCCAAACAGAAAATCTTTGAATCCACCTCCACCTGCAAGCCCCCACTTTGAGATGTCCTGTCTCTTCAGGCTGAACCAATGTATATCTTACATGTATTGATTTACGTCTTTGCTTATAACCTCTATCTCCCTAAAATGTATAAAACCATACTCTAACCCAACTACCTCAGGCACACTTTCTCAGGACTTCTTGAGACTGTTCCCTGGGCCATGGTCACTCATATTGGCTCTGAATAAACCTCTTTAGATATTTTACAGAGTTTACTTTCCTTCACCAACAATAGACAGACATAAAAACATGGGAAGATCCAGAGCTTCCTCCCACCTCCGAGCCACGGCATGCAGGGCACTGTATTTCATGTGTGTCAAGGATCACAGCTGGAGCACGTCGTTCACTCAGGGACTCAGGTGTGGCTGGGCTGGCCTGCGGGGGCTGTGGTGGGTCTGTTGGGAGCTGTTTTCCAGAGGACATGTGGAAAGCATGTGTGCTGCTGTGAAAGGGAAGCTGACTTCACATCCATGCAGGGGTGTGTTATTCCTAGTGTGCACCAGGTGGCTGGGGTGGGGGGGCAGGGAGCAGAGTGTGCCTTTATTCCCTGCCAGCAGGTCCAGTGGCTTCTCCTGACATAAGAGATGATGGATCCCAGCAGCTCGGTAGCCTTGGAGGGTGACCCCTTGACGGGGACTTCACTGCCCTCACAAGGGACAGCTTTTGTACACACAGCAGGCCCATCTCCCCCATGGTGAGGTCTGTGGTGCTGAAACCACCTCTACAGGGTTGACAGGAACTGCATGCTGGGTTCTGTCTGGGTGGAAATAGAGTTAAAATTCAGCATGAGCCAGGCTGCACCGTGGCCCACTTCCTTGTGTCCACAAGTCTGAGCGTTTGTGTTCCCATTGTTCCTTCAGACAGCAGCTCTGACGTTGGAATCATAAGGCTTTTGTTTAAGGATCGCTTAAGAGGTTTTTCAGACCTCAAATTCCAGAAACCAATTTGAGGACCTCCACGGAGGAATAGGATCAGCATGAGGATAAAACGCCTTCCTCTCTCCCTGCCCCCTGACTTCACCCTGCAGTCTTCCACCAGTCAAGAATCTCCACACTTTGGCCCCATTCAAAACCCATAAAAACCCTAACCCCAAATTCCTCAGGGAGATGGATTTGAAGTTCCCTCTCATCACCTTGTTCATTGACCCTACGATTAAACCTGTTTTTTGCTGCGACCTGGTGTCTTGGCACACTGACTTGCTGTGTGCATCAGGCAGCTAATCTATTATGCTTGCAGTGCCCCAGCAGGGCAGTGTCTTCCTAGCTCCCATGGCACTGGCTGCTCTGTGGGCTCCACAGCCCTCAGCAGATCTCATGGAAAGGACAGATACCGTGGGGTCATGAGGAGGAATTGACACTTTTTGAAAGGGGACAGATTGGAAGAGAAATTGGGGGTCCTGGGATGGTGAGTGTGGGCAAAGGTTGAGAATGTCTGTGTCTGACCATCCAGAGACCCAAGACTTGCCTGTGGGCTGGGCTAGGCTGGCCTGGGAAGCCCAGTTTGTATTTATGAGTGCATTGTGCATTTATGTACCCATTTATATCGAGGAAGCCACAGAGGGACACTGATGGACAGGAAGTTGACGAAAATTGTAGATGTGGCTATGTAACCCAAAAACTCAGAAAAAAAGAGACAAGAATGATATATTTGATAGAAAAATGCAAGCCAGGCTTTAGCACTGGAAATCAACTTAGACCTGTGGCCCAAGGCAGAAGGCACTGTCTTGAGCCAGGGTGAGTGCAGCTGGGAATGACACAGTGGATTGGGACCTTGGAAACCATAGGAATCAGTGCCAGCCTGAGTGTGCTGGTGAATATCCCTGGACAGAGAAGCTTAGGGAAACTTGGGGGCTGCTGAGCCTGGAAGTTGAAGTGTGTGTGTGTCCTTCATATAGAAGACTGGCTGGTTGAATTTTCAAAATAAATTCCACAAATATGTCTTCTTCATATTCTCAAATATCGTAGTTTCTACTCAGATCACACTGGAGAGAAGGAGAAGTGGGAGAAGGAGGAGAGAGGATGATGACACACATAGGGAAGTGACCTAGGTAATAGGTGCTTAGCAGTCTTAGCAATCAGATCAGCAGAGCTGGGTTGTACATTGACATCACAATTCTTTCTTCATCTGGCTTTTTATGGATTTATGAATTCTTATCCATAGCACATTGATAATATTCTAGGTTGGAGTGGGGGACTTTCCCAGACTTCACACCAAGTTGCTAAAACTCCCTTTAAAAACTTCCTTCTTTTTACAAACGTGGAAACAAAGAAACACACCTAGATAAACAGAGGAATACAAATGCTGTAACAGAGGCCCATAAGCAGGTTGATGGAGCGGTTTTCTCAATGAATATGTTATGTATTAAGGTCTAGCACTTAATGTAGAGAAAATAGATCGAGAGATGATGGTGACATTTTAAGAGTTCACAACCCCCTCTGATAACATACAGATTTTAAAAAGCAATTTTAAACCTAGGAGGAAAGAAAAATATACAAGGAGTATTTGAAACAGAGTCCAGCTTGCAATGCTGCAGGCCAAGAACAGTTCATAGCCCCCTGAAGACAGACCCCCCACCAAAGCATGCCAACTTAGTGCCAGCAAGCGCCAGGGAACACATTTTGCACAATTGGCCATTGGCTTTGTTTCTTAAAATGTATTCTTGGCATTTTCCACAGGATGTACTTGGTAGTGAGTGGATGTGTAGACCTTTGAGAGGTGTGGTTATAACCATCTATCTCGCTGTCTATTGCTCTTTCGGGTATTATGTCACCTGACATCATAGTACCTAAAGTTCAAACCTCCAAAGTAGCTTAGAAGAAAAATGCCAGGAAACTGTTTCCTTGTACATCCCCAGAGGGAAACTTTAAAGAGAATGTCCTTGCACTGAGTTCCCCGGTTTCTCAAAGGAAGAACAAATAAAGGTTGGAACAGCCAGAGTGGGCCTTCCTCCCCCCATCTTCCTTTGGTAGCAGGTCGTGCCTCGGTTTATTGTGAATTCCTCTGTAGACCTCCACGTGCAACAGTGGGGAGTGCCAAGGCAAGAGCAGAGCCGGACAGCAGTTAACGGGGTAAACACAGTTTATTCAGCGTTGCTGCAATACAGAAAAAGAGACCTCTGTGTAAAACTGGGCTCCACTCTGAATACCGCATGGGCAAGTGGGGATTCATAGCTAAGGAGCAGGGTGGGTTTGGTGGATGGAAAATCACGAAGAGGAACCTTCAGGAGTGAGGGATATTCTGGCTAAACTGACCTCACAGGATTATTGCTGAAGACAGGCCAGGTGACCAGACATCACCTGGGAGATGGTGAGGGTTGAGGAACCTGATTAGATATTGAGGGCAAGAGGTTTTGGCTAAACTGCCTTAGTAGGGTTCTTGCTAAAACTGCCTTCTGCAAGGAAGTGCACAGATGGACTTTGCTGGTCTGGGTTCAGGAGCCTGGCTTAAGTTTGGTCAAGCAGTAGTTGTTAATGCAGAAAAAGAAGGCTGCCTTTCGGTGTGCTGAGCACAGTGAGGGAATTATTGCCGGTTTACTCTGGGTTTTCACATGCTCTTTCATTCCAACAACTGAACTGGTTTTACTTGAGTCGATCTGCAGCCCATCCTGAAATTATTTCAGTAAGTTTTCCTCTGTCTTTGTGTTTAAAACACAGCAAGCTGCTGACATGGGGTGAGTATCAGGTGAATACTACCTTCTAGAACCTTTGTCGAATCAGTCTGGCCCATCTCCATGCTTTTCATAAGTTAATTGCTAACTCCCAAAGAAAAAAAATACCATTTCTTACTTTCTGGTCTCTTATCAAACATGCTGAGCACGGCTTGGTTAAGCAGTAACTCTCGCTATGCAAGTAAACAGAATTCTCCACCGCACCTCCCTCTTTGTACATGAGAACTTGGGAGAAAATCATCAACAGCTATTAATAATGTGCTGAACTGGAAGTGGTTCAGTTTCTTTAAGACACCTTGAGAATATTTACACGTGTGGAGGACAGAGTGTTTACAAGGGTCCCCGTGAGAACACGGTTATGGGAGGGTGGCTGGCGGGCCTGGGGGCATTCTCCTGCCAACACCAGGACTTCAGCAACAGGGGGCTGTTCCTTGAGTACAAATCTTAAATTTACATGGAAATTGGCCAACTTTGAGGTTTCGGAAGTTTTATAAATGGCTGGAATCTCAAGAGCCAGACGTTGTTTTGGGACTCAGTGGTGGGGTGAGGTTTGAACACCATCCGGGCCTTGGCTGTAGAGAGAGCTGAGAAGCGATGAGCACCCCAGGGCTGTTTCCACACGAGCAGGCGGAGGAGCTGGGCCACCTAAGTAGTGTGATTCAGAAGTTGCCAGAAAGGCAGCCCCCTGACCGAGAAATAGGCCTCTCTCCTCAAAGATTTACCTCTGAATCTGAATTTTAGATGGAGAGATTTCTACACTTCAGTTTGGGTTTGGACTCCAAGGCCTCTCCTTTAAAATGCGAAAAGTCAACTTAAAAGAGGAATGTATTAACATATTAGCACACAGGCCACATACCATGAATTAATGAGTTCACCAAATAGACGTCACCTGCAGGATCCTGAAGGCCTGGGTGAGGGGCCCTTCTTAACCCTCCCTGCACCACAGCCTGTCTCTGACCTGAGATCCCAGCACCGCACCCCCACAAGCTCACCTCATCTGAAGGTTTGAGCCCATGGTGATATTTACATCAGGATTGGACTGGGACCTCCAGGAGCCTTAACTGTGGACAGCATTAGCTGCTCTTCTTCTTCCTCGGCCATAAGAAAATAAAATTCAACTTAGTTCTAAAATGAACATAATGATGGCTTAACCGTGTGCAGGCTTTCCCCACAAGGGAAAATCATTTCTTGTATTTTTTGAGATAGCAAACATGAAATTCTTTCCCAAGCTTTTCTTTTTGTTCCTGTTTTGATAATGTCCCAGGTGCACACTTAAGATGGAACCCAACCATCTTTTCATTAACACACCACAGACCCTGGCTGGGGCCCTCTCCTCACTTCTTGTGCCTTCCCTGTGCCCTTCTTCATGCCACGAGCCTGGTACTAGCGATGCGCTAGCACACCAAACGTAATCCTTCACCCAGGCCTGGCTTCCACGTGCTAGACTGACCCTCTCAGAGATCTAGCACTTATGTACACTCGAGCGCCCTACCGGCACCTCTGCATCACCAGGTCCAAAACAGAACTTGTGAACTTTTCCACCAAATTCGCTCTTTTTCTTGTTATCTCCATCTAAAAAAATTCATCCAGTTTCTCAAGTCAGAAATCTGGGAGTTATCCTTAACATCTTCTTATATGCAAAAACCCACGATTTTTCCTCCTTAGTATCTGTCATTTCCATCTATGGCCACTCTCCCTCCCACTGCCACTATGCCTTGGAGCCGCCCTTTGCTCCTGCCTGGCTCATTGCGGTAGCCATCTAATCCTCCTGCCCTGCTCTGCTCATCTCAAACACCCATTCTCCGCTTGTGGCCCGAGGGATGGTTCCGATCTGATCGTGTTCCTCATGCCCCTGTTTTACCACCCTGAATGGTAGGTATCCCCAGGCTCAAACACCTTCATGAAATTTACAAGACTGCTTACCATATGGCTGTGCTTTCTGCTCCCTTCCCTCTCTAGCCACTTTCCATCATGTATTCCACATGTCTATGAATTCCCACACACAGTCATCTGCCTACGCTTTGGGCCTTTGCATATGCTATTCCATCTTCTGGGAGTAGACTTTCCACTTTGTAACTGTCTGATTCCCACCCATCCTTTGGCACCTATGGCTCTTCCTCCAGGTCCTTTCCTGGGCCCTCCAACAACAGCCTCTTACTGCACTCTTCACACTGCAGGGTCTTTTGTCCTGTGAAAGTTGCAGATACCAAAATGAAATCGCTTATGCCATACCCGGACAGAAGAGGGCCAGAAAAGCCCATAGGAGAGGAGGCTCGGGCTGACATGTCTGAGATGAGAACTGCTTCCGAGGACTTTCTAAAATCCTTTCATGTCCTTTATGCATCCCCTGTTCTGATAAGGTTTATCACGAGATATTGTTTAGGACTACAGTAATTCAGATAAGATGTTCTTGGAAGAACACTTGCCCACTGATGGCATCTCCACCAATGAACTGAAAGCAACTCTGACTTTGAACCTCTGGAATCAACAAACTCTGTTTCTAAGAAGTTCATGTCAATCTCGGTTTGCTGATAAAAGCCCCCCTCACCCTTTCCTCACTGAATGCACTGGTAGCTTGCCATTCCATGCATTCCGGATTATAATCCTTACTTCCATTCCTGAGTAAATTCAACATACCTACAGATAATTTTCTCTAGTGTCTTTTTTAAGGTTGACAGTCTGTAACCTTTTCTAGCCTAGGAGCTCCAGAGGCTCTTAGGTTCCTGGGCTCTGAGGCTTGGGCAGAGCCACAGCAGGCACTGTGTGGATCTCATTAGCATTGTTTGCTCAGCGCCTAGCACAATGCCTACCACACAGTAAGTGCTCAGTAAGTGTTTGTTGATCTGATGAATATATTTTAATACATCGAGTTGACGGGCACTCTGGCAAAAGGGCTTGGTCGGAGTTACGTTTAAGGACTTTAAGTAGATGGAAGCTTCATCTGGGTTCTGATTATGGGATATGTGGGAGTAGGTCACAAAAGTTGAGACTGAAAATGTAACAAGAGTCATCACTTAATGATGTGTTCACCATGGCCAGGTGCTTTATCTGTAGGAGCTCAGGTTATCCCGAATATCTCAGGTTAAACTGGGGCATAATTTCTTCATCTGTCAATCTAAAATGAAATGATGAGTAACTTAGGCCAGGTCACTTGGCAGGTGTGGAGGGGAGCAGTGAAGGCAGAAGCCAATTGATACTAAGAATAGGCTTTGTGTTCTCAGCGTTGCCTGGGCCTTTACTAAATGCATGGAGCACATCTACCACTATGACAGTCGCTGCCAAAACGATCACCCAGTCGCAGTCACTTTGCTCTGATACGCATTTTAAAAATGTTATTGGTGTCAGTGGTAAGGTTGGGAGTGTGTGTATATCGTGTGTTTAGGAGGGTAGAGAAAGTGAGGTAGTTTGACCTCAAGAGATAGTGGGATGATTAATGGAGATATTAGCACTTGCTATTTTGAATTACTTGGCCTAGCTTTCCAAATGATTACCTCAAAAATCAATTAATTAGTTCATTAGTTAACCAAATTTTTATTAAGGTGAAGTTCTAGACTCTGTATGAAAAAAAAAGAAAGGTACCAGATGCTCATAATCTAGCAAGGAGAGAAGAGGCAGACCACTCTTCATTGTCATGCAAAGCAGGAAAAGGTCAGTGCCACATACGTGTTGGGTGAAAGTGTGGGGTGTCCCAAGGGGGAAGTCATTACTTGCCGTGGTAATTGGAGAAGGTGGCATGTCCCCTGGCCACTAGCAATGAGTGCTGTATAAAAGTGTTGTTCAACATTAACATGCCAATGAACCTACCACCTTGTACAGGGTTTATAAGGCTACAGATAGCAGGCACTCCATAAATATTTGCTGACGTGCATGTACAGCATGCAACCATTCCATCTGAGTGGAGGAATTGTGTTTATTACTGAATCTAGTAGAGGGTATCTGATTAGTTTAGTACAATTATGATTAAAGTCAACTCCTATTAATTGCCTCACTTCTCAAATGCTTAGTGTATCTTTATTACAAGGTCATGATTATGAGATCATGAAAATAATCTCATCCTTCAGTGAATAAAAACTACTAACATACTGGTAGAATTTTTTTTTTTTTGAGACAGGGTCTTGTTCTTTCGCCCAGGCTGGAGTGCAGTGGCACTATCTCGGCTCACTGCAAGCTCCGACTCCCGGGTTCACGCCATTCTCCCGCCTCAGCCTCCCAAGTAGCTGGGACTACAGGCGCCCACCACTACACCCTGCTAATTTTTATTTTTATTTTTTTTTTGAGACGGAGTCTCGCTCTGTCACCCAGGCTGGAGTGCAGTGGCGCGATCTTGCTCACTGCAAGCTCCGTCTCCCGGGTTCACGCCATTCTCCTGCCTCAGCCTCCCGAGTAGCTGGGACTACAGGCGCCCGCCACCACGCCTGGCTAATTTTTTTGTATTTTAATAGAGACGGGGTTTCGCTATGTTAGCCGGGATGGTCTCGATCTCCTGACCTCGTGATCCACCTGCCTCGGCCTCCCAAAGTGCTAGGATTACAGGCGTGAGCCACTGCGCCCGGCCCCGGCTAATTTTTTTGTATTTTTAGTAGAGACGGGGTTTCACCTCCTGACCTCGTGATCCGCCCGCCTCGGCCTCCCAAAGTGCTGGGATTACAGGCATGAGCCACTGCGCCCGGCCAGAAAATATTTTTATGTATATAATAAAGATAATGTCTTATATGAAGTTGAAAATATTTGTTTTAGTTTCTATTTAATTAATTTCTACTTAATTAGGATATCTGAGAAGGGATCTTATTGAAACCATTTCCCATTGAATCCTCTCTGAAGCTCCATTTACTGCCTTAAATTAGGAGATTAAAAATTAAAGTGAAAGGAGATAAATAAGCATAATTTTTACAATGCTTGGCAAAATTATTGTTAGAATAAATATTTTTTTAAATCCATGCTCCCTAGCTGTTGAAATGTAGATTAATCCTAACACTTCCAACTTTGAATCTGGCCTGAAACAGTGGTAGCTCCTCTCAGGAGGTTTTGCTTATTTTATTTTCCCCGAATTATTTTTGCTGTAGTATGTTAAAATAACATCTCACTGAACATTTAGGTTTGTGTGGCGCAGTCCAGCCAGTGAAAGCATGAAGTGGAATTCAGCTGTATTTGAAGGTTGACATCAAAAAGATTGAAAAGCATCTGTGAATAGTTTGAAATCAGTTTTTAGAGGACATGAATTAGACCATTGGTTCAAATAGCAGGCTTGTTGATGTGCTGAGGAAGTGCTTTTTGGCCTCCTGAGTTACCCGGCTGCTGGTGGATTCTATGATTACATGAATACTTGCTAGAGGACAGGTGTAGCTGCCTTTGTTTACTGATGATATTCTTGCTAAAAGGTAGAAGTACAGGAGGAGCTAATTTGGCTTAGTTTCTACCTATTGACAAATGTAGACACTTATGACTGGTCAGAGAAGTGGCCAACTGCAGCTAGAGAGTTGCAGCATTATTCTGCAGACAGCGCCAGGATGTTAGGACAGCAACCACTGTAACCTCAACCACAACGATCACAACAAGGTTTATTTGAAAATAAAAATAGGGACAACATGGATAACATTTTCTCTGGATTTTCTAAATACCATACGACTGAATAGAAACTCTTTCTGCAAGGCTCCAAAAAATAAAAATAAAATAAAAAAGTTCTAGACTGACCTTGAATGCTTCCTGGTAGGAAATTGCCTGTAGCACACTCTGTGCTTAGATCTTGATATCCAGATATTATGCTCCATTAAAACGAACCAACACTTCTTGGAGAAGTGGCTGATTCAGAAAGTGCAAGATGAGTCTGGGACATCTTGTTATGTCAGAAAGTAAGAAAGTGCTCACAGAATGGTGGGGACACCACCAAGGACAAAAGGAAAGGCTTGAGGGAGCTCCCACAGGCCATGAGGGACAATCTGAGGATTCAAATGAAGAAATTCCGTAACGGATTGCAACTCGCGGGACTGTGTAGGAACACCTGAGTCCACAGTGATGATAAACAAATACACAGAGAGGAAGGGAAAGAGCTCTAAAGTTAAATACCATATGATAAAAAAAAAGCAGCTAATAGAATCTCTAAAAGAATAGTACAGTAAAAAATGTCCCATTTTGCAACCATCAGAGTCAAGAAGGATTCAGGCGAGCATCAGTGAGTGCTTAAACTATTGGATCAAAGTTTGGAGAGAAACAGAATATTTACAGTGTCTCAAAGTCTTCCCCACAGATTCCTTAGTAATTACAAAGGTAAAAATGGTAACTTTATGATGAAGAACCTGTGGGAACACATATTAGCCAAGCAATCAAGGTTTGCATCACCAGTTAGGATGCTGCAAACTAACATCATGTAACCCGTTTGTGATGAACTTAAAGCATCTCTTTTGCAGCATGTCTGCCTGAAATGCATAGCCTGAATCTAATTCAAATTGAGAGATAACTGGCCTGAAATATTCAAAAGTATCAGTGTCATGAAAAATGAGGAAAATTGGAGCAATCGTTCCAGAATAAAGAAAACTAAAGAGACATGACAACTAACTACAATGCATATCCTAGATGGAATTCTGACTCACAGGGAAAACAGGAATACAAGACATTATTGGAACAAATTGTGGAATCTGAATAGAGGCTGTACATTAGATAATCCTATTTAATCGAAGTTAACTTTTCTGAATTTTTAATGTTATGATAATGGAAGAGAATGTTCTTGTCTTTGGAAAATGCATGCTGAAGGATTTTCTGGTGAAGAGGCAGGAGATGATCAGCTAATTCTCAAAGAGTTTAGAAAAAATAGAATTATATATTACATAAAATGTAACATAAAATATGTAGAATATATAAAATGTGTTATATATAGACGAGGAATATGAAAACAAATGTGGCAAAGTGTTAAAATTGAGAATCTGAATAAAGAATATATGAGTTCTTTGTACTATTATTGCAACTCCTAAGAAATTATAGCCATATGTCACTTAATGACAGAGATCTGTTCTGAGAAATTCATCATTCGGCAATATTGTAGTTGTGCAAACATCACAGAGTATACTTACACAAATCTAGATGGTACAGCCTGCTGTACCCTTCTGCTGTGTGGTCTAGCCTACTGCTCCTAGGCTATAAGCTGATATAGCACATTGCTGTACTGAATCCTGTAGGCAATTGTAACATGATGGTCAGTATTGGTGTATTTAAATATAGGAAAGGTACAGTAAAAATACGGCACTATAATCTTACGGGATCAGTTACATACGTGGTCTGGGGTTGACCAAAACATTGTTATGCGGTGATGGCTGTATTCAATAACGAAAAGTTAAAAGAAAAAGAAGTTATTAATATTGTCACAGTTGGTAAAAGAAGTTGCAAAGATGGGGGTTGAGGTAAGCAAGGAAGTCATATTTCCATCGAATTCATTTCTTCTATTCTTCCATGTCCCGTGCTTTCCTTCTAGAGTCGGCTGGCTGAAACTATTTACGTGTCTGTAATGATCGTGTTTGCCTCAATGCTCCTGAGGCAGGGCTCCCAGACTCCCTTCTCCAGGCAGTCATCATGCACTGCTACCTTTGCTGACCAGCCATGTACTCTCCTGCTACGTCCTGCCACGTCTTCCTGTATTTTGGTTCTTCCTTTATTTTGGTGGCGCCTTCCTACTGCCTGGCCAACAACTCCCCCTTCTTTCAGCTCCAGGGGAGAGAATCAGTGCCTGCATCTCTTCCAACTTGCTTTGTGCCATATTGTTTCCTACTACACGGCTTGTTTTCTTCCTCCCAGTGCTGTGGGCATCTGTTGTCAGGCTGTGTGGTGCCACTTAGGTGGTCGATCTCTTAGGTTAGGGTCCATCTCCTCTTGAGATGCTGCCTGAGAAGACAGGCCCTTTATTTTTCCCCAGGAAACACTGTCATTTAGGTGGGATGGGATGGACTTCTTCAGGGATCAATAGACAATCTCTCACCATGGGCTTTCCTCAAACCTA
The DNA here is from genome assembly GCF_028858775.2 of Pan troglodytes. NCBI lineage: Eukaryota > Metazoa > Chordata > Mammalia > Primates > Hominidae > Pan > Pan troglodytes. The sequence goes on from NC_072412.2 coordinate 20,948,358, forward strand.
TGTCCTCAAAAAAAAAAAAAAAATACCCTTTACACTGAAGAACGTGGCAGGACTTCAAAATTTCAAAGGCCATAAAAGTCTGGCCAAGCATTTGCTTTAGAATTTTCACTTTTTTATATCCCCTGTTCATGAAGAATGTCTCAATTGTAGACCTGCACAATGTTCTATCACTCTATCATTATTTGGATATGAGATCAGGTAGATTAAAATAACACTGAAAGATTATCATGTGATTGGTAATGATAATTCTTTCACATCAAGGGAATTTGAGTGTGTTGGCATTAAGACAGTTTATTAAAATATTGCCACTAAGTCAGATCTGGAAAAAGAGAAGTTTCGATTTATGCACCTAAAGGGCTATGGTTGTCATGCTATGATTTCTTTGTTCTTTCTTAAAACTTTAGCTGGGGAGGAGGATTTGATGGAAACTGTACAGCTTTTTAAGACTTGGTTAAATTGTGTAATTATTTTATTTAGCAGGGGTATAGGTATTGCCTCAGTTACTCTTTCCTGTAAGGCAAAAGTGTCTAAGACTAAATGATTGTGCAGTACTCACTACCACTTCTGTTCATGACATGAGATATTGGTAGCATTACCAGAGCTCATCTTCCAAACACGTTGCTTTCATGCACCGTGCCTACATCAGCAAGCTGACGGTTGTAACCTACTTGCTGACGATCATTCCTCAGTCTTGCCGAAAATGAGTTACTCTTGTGTCTGCATTAGGCAGTGGAAAAAATCCATGGAAGGCAGCGGATTGGTCAGAGTCCCAGTTGATTTCCTTAAACCTCCTACTGATCCCTTGTTACTTAGAATGACTGGTATGTAAGTAGTCCTCATTTTTCAGGAGATAAGAGCTCTACTTCTTTTGTCCTTTACCAGACTAAGGACCAGTTGCTGAAAAGTGTACTGGTATCTGCAAATGTCTAGCATTTGAAAACAATGTTTTGTTCAAAAATGAGACAAACAACCCTTTCAAGCAAACATGACCACTGTTAAGCGTCTCAGCTTTGATAATTTCTTCTTTCTCCATTTAGCCTTGACCTTGGCAGAGACAACATGATTTATAAAATGAGTAAATGTCTAGAGGGCAGAAATTATGTCATACATGTTCTGTGCTTGTCACTTTCTGTTTTAAGATATCAATCATATAACATTTGTATTAAGTAAATTTGAACATTTATGTATATGATTTGTCGCTTTGTAGAATTATTTTATAGAATATGTTTATGGTATATCTTTGCTATGTTATGATTTTTTTGTTATCCTTTTAAAGTTAATTTTTAAAAGGAAGGTAATATATGTACAAGGTTAAAATAATAAAACAAAGTGTATTAGGATGTATGATAAGAAGCAGTGGTCCCTGGGTTCATCCTTCCCCATTTCAAGTCTCGTTCCTCAGGGACAACTACTTTGATCTCTTTTAACCGTTTCTTCTGTTGGTTATTGTCAACCTCTAAATATTGTGTTTATACTGTTATTTCTTTATTCTGATTGGATAAATGAGGATTTAATTAGTCTACACATCCTCATCACTGTTTCTTTCAATATTTCAATATTGTCATACCACATTCCACGTACCTTTATTGTTGGATTGCTTTGTAACTTTAAGAAGTATAAGTAGACTTTTATTTCTTGTTACATTAACTACTGAGAGTATGTCAGCTTCTAACTTTGCACCCAGCCCCAGAACCAGCTACAGAATTTTTAGTGCTCAGTGGAAAATGAAAATGTAGGATCCCTTGTTCAAAAATTATTATGAATTTCAAGATGGAGACAAAAACAATTAAGCTAAGCATGGGGACCTTCTAAGTAAGCATGGGGCCCTGTGTGAATACACTCATTGCACACCCCAAAACTGGACCTGTTTGTACCCTATCTTACCCTTCAGCTCTCTTTCTTCCCTTCTACCTCCTAATTTCTATCATCACTTTTATTTATAATAAGATGAATAACATTTTTATTTTGTTCTATAACCCTAAATATTGCATCCATACATCCTCTATAGGTTGGGTATCCAAGATGAATATTAATGTATCATTTTGTTATTGTTGCTATGTAAATATTAATTGTAGAAACAAATAAAATTCTGTATTTCTTTCCTGGTACATCTTTTTGTTTTTCCTGGAGTTTATAATTGCTTTTCTTTTTGTCTTGACTTTTTGTATTTATCACATTTTCAGTTTTTACCAACTTTTCCCAATCTATCAAATCATCTTTTTAATCTAATTTTCTCCAGAGATACTTCCCAATACAAATGAAGAGTCCTTCCCTCTCCTTTTTCGATCTGGATCTATTTCTCTGTAGATGTGCTGCATGCCTGTTTTCCTGGAGCTTTTCTTTATTACTTTCCTGGTCTGGTCTCACCGCTTCCTTGATTCTGAGTCTTTCTTCCTCTTGGTTGATTCTTTGTATGCTCTAGCACCTCCCCAAATAACTTCTTAATACAGTGAGTGTGGGAAGAAACTTTCAAAGTCTTTCAATTTCTGAAGATGTTTGTATTTCACTTTCACCCTTGATTGATAGGTAGAAATAGAATTTTAGGTTGAAAGTAATTTTTGGTCAGAGTTTTGAAGGTATTACTCACTGTCTCTGGCATCCACTATTATTGATGAGAAGGTCACCCTGATGTTTTTTTTATTTTATACTGCCCTTGATTTTTAGAGTTTCCTCTTCATTCTTGGTATTCAAAATTTCACAATGTTGTACACAGGTAAGGCACAGGTATGGGTCCTTTTTCATTGTAGTCATCTAGAAGCACTTTAAATCTGGAGATTTCTTTTATTTCTGAAAAATTCTTTTGAATGCATTGTTTGATAATTTCCTTCTCTCTGTTTCCTCCTATCTCTTTTATAAACTCCTATCAATTGGATCTTGACCTCTTGGACTGATTTGCTATGATTCTTTTGTTTTCTTTTTGACAAAGTCTTGCTTTGTAGTTTAGGCTGGAGTGCAGTGGTGTCCCTATGTTTTATTGAAACTGTCTCTTTTATAGTTCTCATTTTGAGGTTTTAGGTAGTTTTCCCAATTTATTTTCCAATCTTCTATTAATTTATTATGTTTTTTGATCTCATAAAGTTTAATTTTTTTGCCTTCTCTAATTTAACATTTATAACATTCTGTTCTGGCATTATGGATACAATAATCTTTCTAATGAGTCTATAAATAGGAGCCATAGAGTTGTTTATGAATATGCTTTAGCTTTATTTATTTATTCATTCATTTATTTACTTTGGTCTTTGCCTTCAGGATGGAAACTTAAATGCTGGTGATCTTTAGCCTTCCCTTTAATTTGAAGGCGAAGCACTAAAACTTGACAGTAAGCTCTGTGAATGTGAATGGAGTTTGTGAAGTCATGGGATTTACTTCAGGATTATAGGTGGTGATAGAGCATTTTTACTGGGGGACTTCTTCCTACTGGAATGTGTAGTTCTTCCTTCTACAGTGGTGAGATGTCTTAGGATAAAGTTCTGGTTTTTTTTCTTTCCCCTGTGGAATTTTCCTCTTTGGATATTGAAGTATGTGCAATTGACTATCTCTCTCCTGCCCCATCCATTTCATCTTCTGTCCTATCATTCACTGAAATCTCTCCTCCATCTCCTTTTCTATATCAGTGCTGCTTTATAATGCCTTCATTTCTTTGCTGTCATTTAAATGAGGTCTCGAAGGTGGATGCCATCTACTATGTTTATGAAGAAGTTCATCATTCTTTAAGCTGCCTATGGCATCTGAAAATGGCAAACATGGTATTGCACAATAGGTATCAACTGCTTTCATGAAAATATAATTTCATTCCCATCACACCTCTCACTCTGTATAGTTGGAGACAAACCGGTGTAAATTTATGTAGGAAAACCATAGTATTAAGCTTCCCATTTCTGCTAGATATAAGCAGGGAAATGGGTCAAATGGGCAGAGCCTGTTAATGGAGTTTCAGAGAGAAGATAAATGTAGCCACCTGTGGTATCAACATCCATTGTTGGAAGGGTAGTTGTTGTTGCTGTTATTTTTAATTAGCACTTAAACAATTTTTAAACAATTTAAAAATGTACAAAAGAGCTTTGGGCTAGTGGATATCCTCCATGTTATCAGGTCCCATGTCTTTTTATTATCTTAAAACATATTTATGGGCTAATTGAGATAGAAATGTCTTCAAGCATGTAAACAGACAGTTCAGTAAAGTGCATGTCTTTTCATGCAGGTTTGGTGCAAATCCTGCAGAAGCCAGGTGTCAATGAGGGAATGAGTTGCACTGGCCACACCTGCTAACAGCACTTGTTACTTCTTCCTGCAGCCATGAAGTTGGTGATGTACACCTGCTTAACCATAGTGCCTTCTTCTTACAGGACAGTCTTTCTAGTGTAAGTTTGGGCATTAGCCTAGGAGACATCTCTAATATTTTAGAGACTTTATTAACACCCACATAAATTTCTGTCTATGGCATTTCAGTAATTTTTGTGGAGAGATTTTTACTTCCACAAAAAGCAAAGTGGCTAGCAGCTTCTGATTATGTTCTTTTTCTAATTGCCCAGCACAAACTAGGGATATTTAGCAAATATTTTTGAGCATTTAGTGCATACGTTGGCACATTAGTACACTAGACTTACAGTGAGGCTGAGGGAAATTGCTGTGAAATTTGGAAAATTGTGAACTGTAATCATTTCGATGAGCATGTTGTCTGAATACTGCAAATGGAGAATAAATAGGTCCATTGAATAATGAACAGGAGAAATGAAATGAAGTTAGAGGAGTTTAATTTGCCTAGTTAGAAAAATTTCGTTAGATAGTAGCATGGCTTATTCATTTTTATTAACTTTATAAGCAAACATTTATATAACACTAAGTGTAAAGCAATCTGCAAACACCTCATTGAATCATCACCATTTGTCAGGTATAATCTGCATTTTACAATTGAGGAAACAAAGGTTCTGAGAGGGTATAGAAGAACCCTTCACAGCATGGGCTGCATTGGAGTCTGTTTGACTTGAGAGCCTGGAATCGCCTCATACCATCTTGCCTGCCTCGCTCTCTGTCTCTGTGCAATCTTTGATGGATTCGGTTTTTTGCCTGGAACACCTTCTGTTTTGAAATTCAATTTCTTGGCTGGGCGCGGTAGCTCACGCCTGTAATCCCAGCACTGTGGGAGGCTGAGGCGGGCGGATCACGAGGTCAGGAGATCGAGACCATCCTGGCTAACAAGGTGAAACCCTGTCTCTACCAAAAGCACAAAAAATTAGCTGGGCGTGGTGGCAGGCGCCTGTAGTCCCAGCTACTCAGGAGGCTGAGGCAGGAGAATGGCGTGAACCCGGGAGGCGGAGCTTGCAGTGAGCCGAGATCACACCACTGCACTCCAGCCTGGGCAACAGAGCCAGACTCCGTCTCAAAAAAAAAAAAAAAAAGAAAGAAATTCAATTTATCTTTTAAGTCCTGACATCAATGCCAGGCAGCATGATGTCTGCATACCTAGTAGGATCTCAGTCAGGGTTAGTTTGCTGGTATTTTTTAAATTTTTTATTTTCCAGAAGAGCTTCTCTAGCTCCCAACTTTGCGTGAATTGCTCTCTTTTGAGTTTCTTTCCCACTTTCTTTTGCTTTGCTATTTACATTGTTTATGTGCATGTCTGTTTCCTCCACTAGAATGTAAGCTCTCTGAGGTCAACATGTGTTCAACTTTCTTTTTATTTAACCCTCATGGGCTGATACAGTGTCTTCTACACGTCTGACACTGTGACTTTGAGGTGGATTGAATAGGCTCACATTAAGGTAGGAATGGACAATCTTTAGTGATGGGTTTGGTTTCTCTCTTTTTTTTTTATTTTGAGGTGGAGTGTCACTCTGTTGCCCAGGCTGAAGTGCAGTGGCACGATCTCAGCTCACTGCAAACTCCACCTCCTGTGTTCAAGCGATTCTCCTGCCTCAGCCTCCAAAGTAGCTGGGACTACCGGCACGTGCCACCACGCCTGGTTAATTTTTGCATTTTTAGTAGAGACAGGGTTTCACCCTGTTGGCTGGTCTCAAACTTTTGGCCTCAAGTTATCTGCCCACCTTGGCCTTCCAAAGTGCTGAGATTACAGGCATGAGCCACCGCACCTGGTCTTGGGGTTGGTCTTTATAATGCAACAGGATTAGTAATGGTCTAGTAAAGACATTTCTTCCTATTTTTTTTTCTTTTTTCTTTTCTTAAGCACTTAGTTTTCTGGGCAAGAAAGAAGATTCCATAAAAGCTACAAGACTGCTCAGATTAAAAATATAAATGAATGTTTACTAGATTCTAAGATATTTGAAGGCCAGGAGTCTCCGTTGTTCATCTTAGTGGCCCACTCCGCAGCTACACCTTGCTTCACACATCCAGTTTGGGTTATTTTAGTGTTGCCTGGAAAGCCAAGGACAAAAATGTGCTCTAAAATATGAGTGAACCATGTAGGATGGGGTATCCCTTAAAGTTAATTTCACCCTATTGACACCACCTCATGATTGCCTAGGATTCCTAAGGGACTTTAACTAGAATTCTTCTTCTTTTTTTTTTTTTTTTGCAATGTTTGTATGAATTCTCTCCAGTCTTCCATTCTTGTTTCCTGCAGCATTTTTTCTTCTTATTCTTTGCTGTAATTGCTAGATTAAAAGCCTGTATGAATGGTTATGAAACAAAATTGTATTGTGTGAATATTCTTATCCTGGGGTTTTCTTCTCTGTGATGCTGTGAGAAATCTCTTTTGTACTTCCTGTCAAGTCTTGAAAGGGATTTTTGCAACTAATTTGGGATAATAAAGGCATTCTTGCTATAATGCAGCTATTCTTTTTAGGAATATATATATATTTCAGTAGCTTCTATTTAAGTTTGCCAAAACTGAATGAAATTTCTAGCACAATATTTTTTAAAGCATATATGTATTTGCATATCTCCCCACCATTCTGCCCACCACCCACTCACTTTCCAAGCATCTCAGCCTGGGCGTCTGTCACACAAAACAGCTCCTCAAGTGTGCTCTGTTGTGTTCCCCGTATTACAAACTAAAGGGACTGAGAAACTAGAGGTCCCTCTTAACAAACATTGCCATGGGAAGTACAAAGGTTATGATATAGTTGCTTGGTTTGAAGGTCATCTTCTTTTTGACTTAAAGTGAAACAGGCAATGGGGTATGGCAGATGAATCAATGCTTCAGGCTGACAATGCTTTGCATGGCCATTGGAAAGAAATATCCATTAAATGCCCCAAACATGGCTGTTGATCTAGATACTGAGGAATAGCTCTACACCATTGACTTCCTACCTTTGTGTTCTTTATTAAAGAAGCACATGCACTTGCTGGAAAGTCTCTTTTCCTTTCCTCTCTTCTCCAGCAAAAGCTGACCTCAGGCACACTCCCACCTTGGGATCTCCCTATCCCACTTCCTCAGGCCACATCCTTTTTAAACAAAATGGTTCTTCCCTTATGTGATGGTTAAATTTTGTGTGCCCACTTGGCTAGGCTATGGCACCCAGTTGTTTGGTCAGAGACTAGTCTAGAAGTTGCTGTGAAGGTATTTCATAGATGTGATTCACATCTACAACCATTGACGGTAAGTAAAGATTATCCTCAATAATGGAGGTGGGCTTCATCCAGTCAGTTGGTCTTTAATTTATTTTATTTTATAGAGACAGGGTCTTGCTCTGTTGCCTGGAGTGTAGCAGTGTAATCATGGCTTGAGGCAGCCTTGAGCTGCTGGGGTCAAGTGGTCCTCCGGCCTTAGCCTCCTGAGTAGCTAGGACTACAGGCATGCACCACCACACCTGGCTAATGTTTTAAAATTTTATTTGTTTATTTAGTAGAGATGGGGGTCTTACTGTGTTGTCCAGGCTGGTCTCGACAGTGATCCTCCTGGTCTCAAGTGATCCTCCCACTTCAACCTCCCAAAGTGTTGGGATTACAGGTGTAAACCACTATGCCCAGCCCAGTTGAAGGTCTTGAGGGCAAAAACTGAGGTTTCCTGAAGGAGAATGAATTCTGCCTCAAGACTGGAACATCAACTCCAGCCTGAGTTTCCAGCCTGCTGGTTTCCCCCATGGTTTTCAGACTTGCCAGCTCCCACAATTGCATAACCACATGAACCGATTCCTTAAACTGAATCTCTATGTATCTATTTACCTATCAATCAATCAATCTATCTGCCATTTGTTCTGTTGCTCTCGCAAACTCTAACTGATACATCATATTTCAAATGCCTACACACACAGCCACACCGATCATGTAGCAGGAACGTGCTCTTCGTTTGTTTTGGTTATACAGATAATTGAAGGATAATTTTAAAGACTCTTAATCACCAGTGTGTTCACTGGCCAAGCTGACCAGGGAACTCCTTCTGCAGGCAGCTTCTCTGTATACCCAGCCACGCCTTGCGCACTCCTGCCTCGGCAGTTATGCTTTGAGGGCCCGCACACCCATGGCACTGTCTTTTTACCCATTGCTCACTTTTTCTTGGCCCTGTTTTGGAGACCAGAAATGAGCTTACAATTCAGGGGAGGAGCAAGGGGAATTGTGAGAACCATTGCTGTTTTCTTGTTGCATCTACTTTTCGTCTGAAGGTTGTTTATAACTCAATGGTTTTTCAGAGTGACGGTTTGAAGATGTTCTCCAGGTGTCCTTCCCTTGCAGTGGATATATTGTAGTAAAACATGGACCTTGCGGAATTTATAAGAATTCCACAAATACACATATTCTAGTTTACCAGAGTGGAATTCTTGAGTGGAATATGTCATGACAGGTGACTATTCCCATTAGTAAGGGCTGTGGTGTAGCTCACCGCCATGAGGGACTTCCCTTTTTTTTTTTTTTTTTGGATGGAATCTCATTCTGTCGCCAGGCCGGAGTGCAGCGGCACAACCTCGGCTGGCTGCAACCTCTGCCTCCCAGGTTCAAGCGATTCTCCTGCCTCAGCCTCCCGAGTAGCTGGGACTACAGGCGTGCGCCACCACGCCCAGCTAATTTTTGTATTTTTAGTAGAGACGGGGTTTCACCATGTTGGCCAGGATGGTCTCAATCTCTTGACCTCGTGATCCGCCTGCCTCGGCCTCCCAAAGAGCTGGGATTACAGCTCTGAGCCACCCTGCCCGGCCAAGGGACTTCCTCGCACAACCAGAGAGAGGATTAGAGGGGAACAAAACAACTGGAACTGTAAGGGTCGCCTTGGGTTAAGAGGTGATGATGCAAGTGAGGGCCCCACGGAGCTTTGTGGATTGAAAAGGGATTTCCTGGAGGGAGCCTGCTCCTAGGCTCTGGCCCTCTGCTCTGTGACAGGTGAAGGCAGAACCTGCATGGGTTTCCTCCCGCAGGTGAGTCAACCCCCTTTCCATGTGGGAACACTGAGTGTCATCAGCCTTTCCACTGAACATTGAAGGGAATTTGCTGTAAAATAGTCGTAAGTTTGAAAAAAGTTAATGAAAAAATAGGATTTTACTTTAAGAAACTTGTCTTCAGCTTCTCTGGTATATACTAGTCTATAAGGTGAGAGAGACTTTCAGCACAGGCTAAGAATTTTCGGCTTTTACTGCTTACACTTTACTGTCATGTCACCTTCTAGTTATCTTTTTGGCCTTCTGTGCATACTTTTGAGGTTTCAACTTTCTTAATCACTTTTTTTTTTCTCTAAACCTTCTCTCATTTGCTTACATTTCCCTGGTAATTGTGTGGCTGATGGGGCCTTTGTGAGTTCCTGTCCAGGGAATGGGAGGAGAAAAGACTAATACAAATTCAGGTCTTACTTCACTTCGTCCTGAAACCCTTCCAATTTTTATGAAGCTGGATGAGCATTGACTTGGCTGATACCATTTAATAAGCGAAATATCTTCCTAAGCCTGGTAGGAGTTGTGGCGTTAGATAGGCTTGTCTCTGAAGCCCAGCTCCACCCTTTACTAGCTATGTGGCCTCAAACTAATTAATCACTCAGTGTCTCAGTTTTCTTATCATAAAACATGAAAAATAATGTCTATTATGCAGATTACATAAGACAACAAATATAAAAGAGTGGGTGTTTCATATTTATAATTATTGGACACCATTATTATTAATGATCAAGGACTATTTGTTTGTCACTCAAGAAAAAACTAATCCACATTGTATCCGCTCTGAAGATTTTTTACCTATTTCTTTTCATCTTTCCTATCTTTTTCTTTTGCTTTCATAAGAATAAAAAGTAATAGCAAGTTAAAATTGTTTTAGTCCCATAATATGAATTAGTCTGAGGAGAAGAAACCTTTTGGAACTTCCAAGAAAATGAAATTTAAGGGTCTTTATCAGCTGTGTCACCATGGAGACCAAAATGCGTGGTCACCGTGGTGACCTTCATCAACTCTCTCCACTGAAATTATTACCATATAAAATTAGATATGGCTGCTGTTATGAAAAGACAGAGTATAAATAAGTTGAACTATCTGGATGATAATGCTGGCTGAACTCGGTATCCTGGTGCAGTTCTAAAAGTGTTATTGAATGGTAAGCTGACACCCTGTTAGATTCTTCACATAACCAACTCTGGCTCTGCCCTTTAACTGCTGGGCTGGTGGAACATACTTGGATGGGGCTGTTCCTTGTTTCCTCTTTAGTCTCCTGCCTCATTCAAGGCAACTTTCCTGTGTCTTTGCTTTTTTAGGGCTGCCTTTGGTGTTACCTATTGCTTCTCTGAAGGTTACTCCATGAATTCTGATATGTTTGTAAAAAAAAAACCCAAATGACTTTATAAAAATTGCCATCAATAGGTAATGTAGTAATAGTAGTAGTTTTGTTTTGGATAATTGTTTTTGAAAAAGAGATAATCAGGTGGGGTGCAGTGGGTCACATCTGTAATCCCAGCACTTTGGGAGGCCGAGGCAGGTGGATCACTTGAGGTCAAAAGCTCGAGACCATCCTGGCCAACATGGTGAAACCCTGTCTCTGCTAAAAACACAAAAAATTGGCCAGGTGTGATGGTGCGCACCTGTAATCCCAGCTACTTGGGAGGCTGAGGCAGGAGAATTGCTTGAACCTGGGAGGCAGAGGTTGCAGTGAGCCAAGATCACACCACTGCACTCCAGCCTGGGTGACATAGTGAGACTCTGTCTCAAAAAGAAAAATAAAAAAAGAAAAGAAAAGAAAGAAAAAGAGATAATCAACTCAGTTCTTATGTAATATGCTAAGATGCATCTCATAATATGCCACAAATTATGTACATGAACACCTTGTTTCATTGCACTTTATATTGCGCCTAATAGGTACTGAGTTTTTTTTTGTTTGTTTTGTTTTGTTTTGTTTTGTTTTTTACAAATGGAAGGTTTGTGGCAGTTCTGTGTTGAGCAAGTCTATCGGGGCCATTTCTCTTCTTTTTTTTTTTTTTTTTTTTAACACCATTCTCCTGCCTCAGCCTCCCGAGTAACTGGGACTGCAGGTGCCCGCCACCACACCCGGCTAATTTTTTTGTCTGTGTTTAGTAGAGATGGGGTTTCACCATGTTAGCCAGGATGGTCTCGATCTCCTGACCTCATGATCCGCCCCCCTTGGCCTCCCAAAGTGCTGGGATTACAGGCGTGAGCCACCGCGCCTGGCCTATTGGGGCCATTTTTCGTTTTCTTTCTTTTTTTTTTTGAGACGGAGTCTTGCTCTGTCACCCAGGCTGGAGTGCAGTGGCGCTATCTCGGCTCACTGCAAGCTCTGCCTCCCCAGTTCACGCCATTCTCCTGCCTCAGCCTCCCAGGTATATCGGGGCCATTTTTCTAACATCATGGGCTCATTTTGTGTCTCTGTGTCACATTTTGGTAATTCTTACAATATTGGAAATTTTTCATTATTACATCTGTTACGGTGATCTGTGATCAGTGATCTTTGATGTTACTATTGTAATTGTTTTGGGGTGCCACAAACTGTACCCCATATACAACAGTGAATTTAACTGACCAACATGTGTGTTCTGACTGCTCCACTGGCAGGCTGTTACCCAATCTCTCTCTTTCTTCTCAGGCCTCCGTATTACCTGAGACACAACAATATTGAAATGAGGCCAATTAATTACCCTACGATGGGCCTAAGTGTTCAAGTGAAAGGGTCACACATCTCTCCGTTTAAATAAATGAAAAGCTAGGAATGATTAAGCTTAGTGACAAAGGCATGTTGAAAGCCAAGAGAGGTCCAAAGCTTGGTCTCTTGTGCCAAACAGGCAGCCAAGTTGCAGATGCAAATGAAGAGTTCTTGAAGAAAATTAAAAGTGCTACTCCAGTGAACATGTGAATGATAAGAAAGTGAAACAGGCTTATTGCTGACATGTAAAATGTTTCAGTGGCCTGGATAGAAGATTGAACCAGCCAATAACATAGCCTTAAGCCAAAACCCAATCCAGAGCAAGGCTCTCTCTCTTCGATTCTTTGAAGGCTGAGAGCAGTGAGGAAGCTGCAGAAGAAAAGTCTGAAGCTAGCAGAGGTGAATTTATGAGGTTTAAGGAAAGAAGCTGTCTCCATAAACTAAGTGCAAAGTGAAGTAGCGAGTGCTGATATAGAAGCTACAGCAAGTTCTCTAGAAGATCTAGCTAAAATCATGGATGAAGGTGGCTTCACTAAACAGTGGATGTTCAGTGTAGATGAAACAGCCTTCTCTTGGAGGAAGATGCATCTAGGATTTTCATAGCTAGAGAGGAGAAGTCAATGCTCACTTCAAAGGACAGGCTGACTATCTTGTTAAGTGCTAATGAAACTGGTGACATGAAGTTGAAGCCAGTGTTCACTGACCTTGAAAATCCTAGGGCCCTGAAGAATTATGCTAAATCAACTTTGTGTGTTCTAGAAATGGAACAACAAAGCCTGGATGACAGCACATCTGTTTACAACATGGTTTACTGAAGGTTTTAAGCCCAGTGTTGAGACCTATGTCTCAGAAAAAAAGAATATTCCTTTAAAAATATTATGGTTCATTGACAATGCACCTGGTCTCCGAAGGGCTCTGATGAAGATGTACAAGGAGGTTAATGTTGTGTTTATGCCTGCTGACACAATATTCATCTGGAAACCTATGAATTAAGGAGTAATTTTGACTTTCACATCTTATTATTTAAGAAATATATTTCATAAGGCTATGGCTGCTACAGATAGTGATTCTTCTGATGGATCTGGGAAAAGTACATCAAAAACTTTCTGGAAAGGATTTACCATTCTAGATGTCATTAAGAACTCTTGTGATTCATGAGAGGAGGTCAAAATTCTAACATTAACAGGCCTTTGCAAGAAGTTGATTCTCTCATGGATGACTTTGAAGGGTTCAAGACTTTAGTGGAAAGAATAACTGCAGAGGTGATGAAAGCAAGAGAAGTAGAATTAGACGTGGAGCCTGAAGATGTGACTGGATTGCTGCAATCTCATGATCAAACTTGACTGAATGAGGAGATGCTTCCTATGGATGAGCAAAGAAAGTGGTTTCTTGAGATGGAACCTACTCCTGGTGAAGAGACTTTGAATGAACATTGTTGAAATGACAACAAAGTATTTAGAATATTCCATGGACTTAGGTGACAAAGCAGTGACAAGGTTTGAGAGGATTGACTCCAATTTTGAAAGAAGTTCGACTGTGGGTGAAATGCTGTCAAACAGCATCACATGCTACAGAGAAATCTTTGATGAAAGGAAGAGTCAAATGAAGCATCAAATGTCACTGTCTTATTTTAACAAATCGCCACAGTCACCCAAACCTTTAGCTACTACCACACTGATCAGCCAGCAGCCGTCAACATTGAGTCAAGGCCCTCTACCAGCAAAAAGATTATGACTCACTGAAGGCTCAGAGAACTGTTAGCATTTTTTTAGTAATAAAGTATTTTTAAATTAAGGTATGTACATTGGTTTTTTAAAGACGTAATGCTATTGTATACATACTTAGTTTACTATAGTATAGTGTAAATGTAACTTTTATATGCACTGGGAAACCAAAAACTGCATGTGACTGACTTCGTTGAGATATTCACTGTATTGCAGTACTCTGGAACTGAACTTACAATATCTCTGAGGTATGCCTGTATGTGAAATGAATCTCTCTGTGTTTAGAAATCAGTCACGTCCAAATGTGTGACAGGCTATTAGTTTATGTGGGAGGTATAAACAATATTCACAGTGTGGATTAAGGAGGAAGTGCCCACGTTCGCCAATAATTAGGTTCCCTGGTGCAGGGTGGTCCCCTGTGCCTGGTGATGACCTTTGTCAGACTCAGTGAGAGTTGGTTGTGTTGATGGAGGTGGGGTCAGGGTGGGGAGTGAGTGACAACCAGAGTTCAACAAGACAGGGAGGCCATAGAGAGCAAGGGCCATGCAGGCATGCAGACACTGTTGGACAGCTCTGAGGAGGAAATCTTGCCTAAAAATTGTCCCTGGATTCAAGATACTCCAATTTTGAGTTAGGGATCTCAGAACATTCTTTTTTAAAAAATAATTTATCCATCCTACACAACTGAAACTTTGTACCCTTTTACCAACATCTCCCAAGAACACTCTTAAGTGAGAACATTTTGTAGTCAGTTTAAAATTTCAAAGCAGAGCAGGCATCTCTTCAAGTGCATCTTTTCATACATTGCCTGGAAATGCTCAAAAGATGCTGCATTTTAATGGAAAAATGAACTTGGGATTATTGGTCTTGTGAGCAAAATGACTTCTAAAACCCAGACTTCCCAAAGGAATGAACTTAAGTTTTTTGTGGCCCACCCCAAAGGTCATGGCAGACTTCCCCACAAGGCACACTGACCAGATTGCTGGGATTCTTCTGGTGGAAGTGACATTGAGTTTGTGAATTGAATGCCTCCTGCAAACTCAGATATTTACGATCTTAAGCCAAACTTAGTCCTTTGGGTCTGGGGATTGATTTCCCTGGGCAAAATGTTGAACTCTAGTCCTAAGAAAAAAGTCTTTGAAAAACTCTTTGGACATAGAATTAGCTCTACAAAGTAACATTTTGGTGCTTTAAAGTATAAACTAACCAAAAACACATGATTTCAGCTTCCCATAAATCACAGAGGGTTTTGCCTAAGAGAAAAATGCATGGCAAAACACATCACGAATAAACAATTTAAGGCAATAATCAGGTTGCACAAGTAGGTCAAGGATTGGGGAAGGTGACACACAAATTTGCATTCAGGTGGAGCATGGAGGGACGTGTTAGCATTAGCCCACATCTGGTGAGAGACAGGATACCAGGAGTGCTGTTGTTCTAAGGTGAGAGAGTGACTTTTGGTCTCTTGGTTCACTTGAAGCCTGAGCTATCTAATATAAACTTTTATTTGGAATAATTTAGAGAAAATAAGACCAAGTTATTACAAATCTCAAATACAGAATTTATTGAGGAAATGAACTTTTACTAGTCTTCAAATAATATGACTTCCCTGTTAACATTGCTCACTCATCATCACCTGTACTAATGGATTGATAAGAGAGATTTACAATCAGCACATGTGAGCAGAACTTTTGAACTGTGTAAAGGTCTTGAGTGGGAAACATTGCCAGGATTTTAAAATATTCTGCATTTGATATTCTTGGCATTGTAATTTGCCTTGTTCGTGAAGCAATTCTTCTCGAAGGAAGGTCTTTGATGAAATGATCACAGCACTTGGCAATAGTTGAGTCAGGACAAATGTGGCTTTATGTATAAAAACACTCATTTGACTTGCATTTAGGTTGTGAGGTTTGTTGGGAATTTCCTGGACTCTTCATGACTCCTAGGCAAGAGTTCTTTTGAGAAGCTAGGGGGTAAGGGAGTGAGGGGTAAAGTATTGAGTATCTTCTGTGTGTCAGGATATTGTGCTTTTCAAGATGTCCTTTTGTAGAACACTTAAAGGAGTTCTTTAAGAAGGCTTATTGTCTTGATTTTACAGGCAAGGAAACTAAAGCTGGAGAGATAACGATCATTTAAACAAGATCCACAGTGACCATCATTTCTCCACCTGATGTCGAGCAACATTGTCCAGGATTGGAAAGTGCTTGAGTTGGATCAACTTACAGTTTATCAGATTTGCAAAATCTCCTAAAGATGGCCTTGCTCTCTTCTCCAAGGCTGATGACTGGAATGGGAACTGAGGACGCATAAATTAAACGACTAAAAAGACCAATCCTCTTTTTAATTAAAACAAAGTCCTTTATTACATGAGCACTGACATTGGTCAAAGCGTGAAGAGCATCAGGATGCCTGGCTTTGAATCCCGAGGTACCACGTGGCAGCACAAAACTCATCAGAGCTTGTTTGTGATGGAGCTGAGTCCAGATGATTGGAGATGAGTCCACATGAGGTCCCTTGCAGTAACAACAAAATAAGTAGCACAAGAACAAATAGTAACAAAATAAGTAACAATAAAATAAGTAAAATAACACAAGTAAATAAAATAAGAATTTAAGTAAAGGACCCAACTTTGTGCAAATTTTGACACTTAGCGGTAAGTACTTACGAGGATAGTTTGTTACTTTGTAGTCAATTTCTGTTAGTGCACAGATGATATCCTAAGTTCACAGAACTTTTCAAGCACCCTAATTGTCAGAGGAAGCTAATCCAGTTGTCCTTCTGGTGCCCGGGTGGTGACCATGCTGTGTTGTTAGAGCCTGGCAGGAATAATATTCCACGTGTGATCTGTGTTCAGTGATGGAAATTTCTCCAAGTGTTGCCTCTAAGAGTCGAGGTGAATTCACCCACTTGGTATGTGGCTGTTTAAGCAACAAGTAATGTCCTTCCTCACTACGATGAAAGCTAGAACATTCGTTGGTTAATATTACAGCCCCTTTTTAACCAAAATAGGATTTGATAGATGGGGTTTAAAAACTCAGGAAAAATTTCTAGTCAAAATTATTATCTCCATCTATGTTAAGAATCACTTGGGACTGGTCTGGCAACAGGGGAAAAGATGAGGTTAGAGGGGCACCAACAGCTGCTTTCATGTTCCATGATGATACGTCCTACACCCTGTGCTGAAAAGGATGCTTCAGGATGATCATCTTTTATTAACCTCAAAAAGTTTGAGTTTTAATATGTTTGTAGATGGGTAAGTTGGGTTCTGAAGGTTAACCTTGTCTATTTTTTTTTCCAGAGTAGACAGTGTTGTTGAATTGTATGAAAAAAGAAAATCATTCGGAAGGCGCTCTTTTCACTACTCAGACTACTTTTCAAAGCCTAACTCAAACCTGGGCCTTTATACGGGTTCCAATAAGCAACAGCAGGAGGCAGCCAAAAGAGTGGTTCCTGGAAAGTGATCACATCTTTTGTTTATTTGGCAGCCTTTCTCGCATGGTCTATTAGACTGTGACTAACTTTTTTGACCTCGTAGTTTAGAGGACCTTTACGCCCTGAAGGGGAGAAAAATGGTGGAGAGGACTTGACCTTGTTTGCCTATCGAATTTTCCAAGAAGGAGTCCTGCCATCATGTCCTAAATGTCAGAGCTCTTGTCGCTGTACGTATTCTCCCAGTGAAGAAGACTCTGAGTCTCTCTCTCCAAGCAAGCCACCTTCAGAGCTGTTTTAACTCTGTCCAATCACAAACAGCTTAATGAATCCTTTTCCACGGCCTCTCAGCTGAACCCATCTTGCCTTTCCATCTCCTTTGCTGATTTGGACAACTTGTTTGTAGTTGGGACAGCCTGCCTTGAGATAGTGTAAGAGACTTCATTCAGGAGATGTGAATGGAACATTTGCCGTGTGCTGGGCACAGGACTTGGCAGGTTGGGCCCTGGGGTTGGAGAGCTGAGCAAAACAGAGGCATGACTGTTAGGAAAGGTGGACGCTGAATGCAGGAATATGGGGACAGAGGCAGGGTACGGAAAGAGACGGTCACGGGGGATCCAGGGCCAGCTTTCTGAAGGTGAGATGGTTGATTGTCTGTGACCAAAGCAGCCTTCAGGTGAGAGCAGGCCAGAGAGCAGTGGCGGTTTGGGCACTCTGGGGCTGGAGAGAGCCGAATGTGGCTGTCTAAGTGAGAGAGGTCAGACTTCTGGGGCAGAGAGAGGACAAGGGAGAGAGCCCAGAACAAGGCATACAAGCTGGGACACGGGGCTTGGCCTGGGTCTGTTCACTCATTGGTTCTCTCTCCTGTTAGAGGGTCAGCTCCTGGGAGCAGCAGTGTCCAGTATATGCCTGTGAACAAATGAGCTTTATTCAGGAGGTTTAATCAGTTGTTGATGAATAGCCGCCAAAGACAATTCCAGTCAAGCCGCAGAAGATTCCATCTGTATTCTGTGTAATGGTGATTATTCCTGCATTGGCAGCCCCTTTGAATCAGACTATCCCGAGTTTGAGAAGGATGGCTGAGTGTGTAGATTTGAAGTCTCAGGGTTTGAAAAGAAAACCTCAAAAGTCATTCTGGCCCCCTCTCCACTTGATTATGGTATTATAATTCAGCATGTTGAGGGTGACGTTGAAAGGAAATTGTGAACAAAGGCAGACTTAGGGAAAACTTGATCAGACAGAAAGTCTTAGGGAAAATTCCTGGCTTTCTCCTTTTCCCTCCAATCTCTTTCATATCCCACGCTTTACCCCTGAAATCCAAAATCTTATAAGTTTTTAGGAGAGAAAGCCCCACGTCAGAGAGAACTTTATGGAATAGTTTATTCTGTCTATCTATCTATCTATCTATCTATCAATCAATCATCTATCATCTATCAATCATATCTATCACAATCTATCAATCTATCCTATCTATAATCTATCAATTAATCAATCATATCTATCATCATCTATCAATCTATCCTATCATCTATCTATATCTATCTATCATCTATCTATCATATCTATTCTATCTATCTACCATCTATCTATCTATAATATCTATTTATCTAATCTATCTATCTAACAGGAATCAAATAACAATTTGGGAGATTTTAGGTACACCTAATATGAATCTAGAAAAATCCTCTCTTGAAAATCACTAAGAAGCAAAGCAGTTCGAATCTTACAAGTTACTCTGTAAAAATGCTTACAAACTTTAAAAAAAACTAATATTTTTTCATCCACAATCATCCTCATATTGCTTAGATTCACATTCTGGGTGGCATACTAGGTTTTTAATGAATATAAGATAAATTATATTAATCAAAACAATAAGAATAGTTTTTTCAATTAAATTTGATTATAAAATCTTTAAAGCACGTAGAAGCATACAGGCAGAAATATAATGTTTTGCCATATATCTTTTAAAGAAAATAAAATTAGAGGGACAGTTGAAGTCTTGCCACAGTCCTCCATCCCACACTGAGCCATTTAGTTTCTCATCCTTCCCACCGAGAGGCAATCCTTATATTGAAGTAGGTATGTAGTATTTACATCAGTGTTCTAATACCTTCACTACAAAACTAATACCACATTCTTCTTTCATCTCTACTATAGAGTTATGTATAAAATTAAAATAACATATAGTATTGGTTTGGGTATTTAAAAAATTGCAAACACAGTATGCTACTGTACAGTTTCTATGTTTTCACACTATCACTTTCTCTCATCATGTTTTGGAGACCTAGCCATGTAAATATACATAGATGTCGTCAATCCATTTTAAATGCTCTTTATTATGCCACTGTATAAATATGCCAGAATGTATCTATTCCCAATTGATTTTCAAATATATCAAGGTATATTTGTTTCCAACATTTTCCCTATTAAAGTGTTACAAAGAACTTTCTTACCCATATCTCCATGTGCACCTGTGTTTGGAACTTCTTTAGGGTATATAACTAGAGGTAGAGTTATTGGGTCTTGGGCAATGGTGTCTTTAGCTTTATTAGATCTATCTTGCCAAATGGCTCCCGGATGTGATGGTACCAATCAATTCTCCCATGAACCTATAAACAGAGTGTGGAGTTCTTACCACTCCATGTTCTGGCCCTCATTTGGTATTTCTAGACTTAAGAAATTGCATTTCAACTTATTTTTTACTTTCCTGATTACCAGTTGGGTGGATCCTCTTTTTATATATATTTTTTGGGAATTTTAGATTTTCTCTTCTGTGCATTTCCTGCTGATGTCCTTTTCCTGTGTTCATTTTCTCTTTTGACTTTTTCTTATTTGCTCATGGGAGATATTTATATATTCTGGATACTCAATTTTTCTTTGCAATTTGTATTCTTATGTATTTTCTCACAGTGTAATTTTCTAATAGAGGACAGACAAAGCAGAGTATGCAGAAAGAAGACTTTTCACCTCATTAGGAGATCTGAGTTTCTGTTCCAGCTTTGCCACCAACTTGCTATTTGACCTTGGACAAGTTGTTTCATTTTCCTGGAATGTAGCTACCATAGCTTTAAAGTCATAGAATTTCATCCCAGAGTCTCAAGTCTCTTCTATCAGATATACAATACTATCAGAGTTAGATAAGATTAATTGAATACAGGGTTATGCCCAAATTAGGGAAAATCCTGGATGCCAGAGTATTGAAAACCAGACTGATAATACCTAATCTTTATAAATCATAGAATTTAAAAAACACTGTTTTCATAGTCAAATATGTCTATCATATCTATCCTATCTATCATCAATCATATCTATCATCATCTATCAATCAATCTAGCATATCCTATCTATCTATCTATCATCTATCAATTAATCAAGTCCCCTGAGGGCAGGCACCATGTGTGCTTGCCTGCTGGGGGATATCCTGTGCCTTAAATAATGGCTGCATGATCTTTTTTAAAAGGAAATAAAAATAGGGGGACAGTTGAATGCTCACCACAATCCTGGCCCAATCCATCTCAAGATGAATGGTTTGTTGAATGACAAAAAATCAGTGATCAGCTTATTAGGTATATAATCAATAACTTGGTACTTACCTATCAGGGGTAGTACTTAAGAATGTTTTACCTTCTCCCTCTGAGGTGCGTTAACATTCCGCTGCAATCTTACTTTATTAGTAGAAGAATAACTTTTTTTTTAATGATTATAACTTTGTACCAGTGGAGTCTGACTTAATGAATTTTTATTGTGATTCAAAATGAGAGTTATTTTAACTTGTTGGTCCTTCTATATTTTCTTTTCCTGGTTTTTTTTTTTTTTTGACAGAGTCTTGCTCTGTTGCCAGGCTGGATTGCAGTGGTGCAATCTCAGCTCACTGAAACCTCCACCACCGGGGTTCAAGTGATTCTCCTGCTTCAGCCTCCCGAGTAGCTGGGACTACAGGCTCATGCCACCACACCCAGCTAATTTTTCTATTTTTAGTAGAGATGGGGTTTCACCATGTTGGCCAGGATGGTCTTGATCTCCTGACCTCGTGATCCGCCTGCCTTGGCCTCCCAAAGTTCTAGGATTACAGGCGTGAGCCACTGTGCCCGGCCGGTACTTCTATATTTTCTAGAAAGAATAAAAATGATCATAATAATTAACAAAACCACCTATTACTTTCTTCCCATTGGCCCAAAAAAGCAACTAGAGACGCACTCTAAATTTTAAATGAGAATATCCAATCTGTCTCATGGCTGATTGGTTTCAGGAAAATGAATTTGGGTTTGTTTTATCTCTTCATGGTGACTCTGGTTTCTGAATTGAAGTATGAGTTGATCATCAACTTTCTCATTGTGTAGCTGCATTTGCAAAACTATTTAGCATCCCCTAAGACTAGGATTGGTTAAACGGTGCTCTACTTTCCATTTCTCTTTAGTAGAACCTAGAATCTTCCCTTGGTGGGTCCCTATATTAGTCTATTTTCACGCTGCTGATAAAGACATACCCGAGACTGGGAAGAAAAAGAGATTTTTTTTTTTTTTTTTTTTTTTTTTTGAGACGGAGGCTCGCTCTGTGGCCCAGGCTGGAGTGCAGTGGCGCATCTCTGCTCACTGCAAGCTCCGCCTCCTGGGTTCACGCCATTCTCCTGCCTCAGCCTCCTGAGTAGTTGGGAATACAGGCACCCACCACCATGCCCGGCTAATTTTTTTCTATTTTTTAGTAGAGACGGGGTTTCACCGTGTTAGCCAGGATGGTCTCGATCTCCTGACCTAGTGATCCACCCGCCTTGGCCTCCCAAAGTGCTGGGATTACAGGTGTGAGCTACCAAGCCCGGCCAAGAAAAAGATATTTAATTGGACTTACAGTTCCACATGGCTGGGGAGGCCTGAGAATCATGGCGTGGGGTGAAAAGCACTTCTTAATGGCAGCTGCAAGACATAAGTGAGGAAGAAGCAAAAGCAGAAACCCCTGGTAAACTTATCAGATCTTGTGAGACTTATTCACTATCACTGGAATAGCGTGGGAAAGACCGGCCCTTATGATTCGATTACCTCCCCCCAGGTGCCTCCCAAAACACGTGGGAATTCTGCAAGATACAATTGAAGTTGAGATTTGGGTGGGGACAAAGCCAAACCATATCAGTCCCACTGCTAATAAGTTCTATTGTTTCTTTACAAAATATTTGAGTCAAGTGGCTGACAGAGAGCTTCCCATCTTGTTGCTAAATGACCTGTTGTTCACGTGGCTGTGTTTTGCCCATCTTGCTTAGATCTGCCTTGTCCATGAGAAGTCCTGCCTGGGATGCAGAGCAGTTTCCTTCCCAGGTGCCTCCCGCAATTCCCCTTACAGGGTGGCGCTCATTACTCACTAGATGGACTTCTCCGCTGCTGTGTGGGAGAACTCATGTTTCCCCAGAGGGGAGGGAGAGATACTTTCCCCCAACTACTTCTAGATTCTTTTTCCACTGTGCTTTTTTTCATGAGAGAAGACTGTTCCAGTAGTGTCAAGGAGATATGCTGCTGGCATTAGGAGCTGGAACTGCCATTACTGGGTTAATTGGAGTCAGGGTCAAGTCCTGGTTAAGAATGCCAAGAGACACTAACAAACTGAAGGGGCGATTGGGATATGAATCAAGACACTCACTTAGAAGACAGAGATGGAGATTTTATTCTGAGGTCAATCTTTATAACAAGAAACAGAATCAGGCTGGGCAGGGTGGCTCATGTCTGTAATCCCAACGCTTTGGGAGGCTGAGGCAGGAGGATTGCTTGAGCCCAGGAGTTCAAGACAAGCCTAGGTAACACAATGAGATCCTGTCTCTACAAACAATAAAAATAAAAAATTAGCCAGGTGTGGTGGTGTGTGCCTGTAGTCCCAGCTACTCAGGGGGCTGAGGCAGGAGGATTTCTTGGGCTCAGTGGTTCTGGGCTGTAGGGTGCTATGCCAATGGATGGGGTGTCTGTGATAAGTTCCACATCAAGATAGTGACCTTCTGGAATCAGGAGACCACTAGATTGCCTAAGGAGGGGTGAGCCAGCCCAGGTCAGGAAGGGAACAGGTCAGAACTCCCACACTGGTCAGCAGATCAGTAGAGGGATCTGTGTATAGCCACTGCCCTCCTCCAGCCTGGGCAAAATAGGAAGACTCTGTCTCTATAATAAAAAATAAATAAAAGACCAAAGTGGGGTGGTAGAGGAAGTCCTCCATTTGGTCTCTTAGGCCAGGATGGGGTAGGGCTGGAGGGAAAGACCATCTGAGTCTCTGACTGTACCTGATGTGGCTCACAGAGGACTTTCCTACCTCTTTGGTTCTTTAGGGAGTTCTGACTCAGGATTTCTTAGCAATGGCCAATTCTTCTACATACAAATCTGTTTCTTTCTTTTCCTTTCCATGCCCCATCTTTGGACATCCAGTCATGAAAGGGAGGCCAGTAGATTTATCAGTTTATAGATAGGAAAAGAAAACATGTGGCTTTGGGTATAAGTGCACTTAAAAAGTCGTATTTGGCCGGGCGCGGTGGCTCACGCCTGTAATCCCAGCACTCTGGGAGGTCGAGGCGGGTGGATCACGAGGTCAGGAGATCAAGACCATACTGGCTAACATGGTGAAACCCCGTCTCTACTAAAAATACAAAAAATTATCCGGGCGTGGTGGCGGGCGCCTGTAGTCCCAGCTACTCGGGAGGCTGAGGCAGGAGAATGGCATGAACCTGGGAGGCGGAGCTTGCAGTGAGCCGAGATCGCGCCACTGTACACCAGCCTGGGTGACAGAGTGAGACTCCATCTCAAAAAAAAAAAAAAAAAAAGAAAGAAAGAAAAAAAAAAGAAGTCGTGTTCTAACACGGCCACTTTCTTATAATTTTAAGTATATTTCAGAAAGCCATCTGTATAGAAAATATTCTCCTATAAACATATAATTGCTAAGGTAATCTTCGATATTGGTTAGAAATCCCTAGAGCTTTACCCTGAAAGGGCCATTTCTAAGATTTATAAAAAGGTAAACTGAATGGGGACAATGACCATGAGGTTCTATGCAGATCATTGGCCTGGAGGATTTTCATAACTTTTCTCCTGTTTTATATTTGTGCTAGTAATATAATACACTGGTTGAAATCAGGGAACTTGGAGGAATAAACAGCTCTGTTTTCTGTGAACTGTAGGTAGCTAGCTAGCTGCTTCTGCTAGAGAGAGGAGCAAGGACTAGAATGACACACTTGCAAGTGTCCTTACACAAAGCTGTCCACTTGTCCAGAGCCATGACAAGCTAGGGGACTGTGACAATAAAAGACAACGGTTCCGGCCGAGTTGGTCCCATCCAAGGCTGGGCAGAGGGTGAGGGCTGCATGAATGGTGACTCACAACCTTTCCATGGATTCCATTTCCCTCCCTACCTTGGCCCTGTCTGAGATCCCGTGACTTCACGTCCACGCGAGAACTCTCCAAGTGCCCCGGGCTCCCCAACCACCTCTATCTTTTTTTTTTTTTTTTTTTTTTTTTTTTTTTTGAGACAGAGTGTCGCTCTGTCGCCCAGGCTGGACTGCAGTGGCGGCAATCTTGACTCACTGTAAGCTCCGCCTCC
Source organism: Pan troglodytes (assembly GCF_028858775.2). NCBI lineage: Eukaryota > Metazoa > Chordata > Mammalia > Primates > Hominidae > Pan > Pan troglodytes. The sequence goes on from NC_072412.2 coordinate 20,973,092, forward strand.
CGGGTTCACTCCGTTCTCCTGCCTCAGCCTCCCGAGTAGCTGGGACTACAGGCGCCGGCTGCCATGCCCAGCTAATTTTTGTATTTTTAGTAGAGACAGGGTTTCACCGTGTTAGCCAGGATGGTCTCGATCTTCTGACCTCGTGATCTGCCCGCCTCGGCCTCCCAAAGTGCTGGGATTACAGGCATGAGCCACTGCGCCCGGCCCCATCCACCTCTGTTTTGTCTCCACTCCATTCCATGCTGTGCAGCCTGCGGCAGCTCCTTCATTCAACTCGACACAGCATCAATAGCAGAATTCACAATCTCCGCGCTGAGTCAGCTCCTTCTCATGACACCATCTGTCACTTGTGACTCCAGGTTCGTCCGTCTCCTTCCTCTGCTGTGCCTCTCCCTGTTGCTCAGTTGCTAAATCCTGGAAGCTGATTCGTTGATGCTGCCTTCATTGGTGCTGTAGCGGCTTCACTGATGTTGACACCCAGCTCCTCCTTCCCTCCGTCTCTCTCCACACCTCTCTCAGCTCCTTTAGCAATACTCCTCTGTCTCACAGCAATGTTTTCTTTACTCATCTGTCTGTCTTCTGGCCTTGCCCTTCTCTTTTTCCTGCACACAACTCCCTGCCTCGTCATCCTGAGCTTGGCTTTGATCATGAGAGTCCTCTGGTCAAAAATCTTCATTGGCTTCTCTTGGTTGCCCACTGAGTGAAGCCACCTCTCCCTATGAGACCTACTCATAGACTTCATGACTTGGCCCAAATTATCTTTCCAGCCCCAGACTCCAGCCAACTGTACTGTCCCAGGCACCTGAACATCGTGCGGTCCCTGCTGAACAGCCCTTTCTCCTTGACCCGGTTCATCTGTTGCAATCCCATCTTCTAGGGCTTAGATAAAGGAGCAATTTATAGAAGCTGCATTCACCCCCCTGAAACTCTGAAAATGACTCCACACCTTCTGATTTCTACAAAACTTTGTATCTTCTTACAAACTTTATTACACCGGTGTAGGATTATATTTATGTGGCATTATGCCTTATTTACCACGAGATTATAATTTCCTGAGGGTACGCACCATTATTTTCTCAATGTCGTTTCTACTGCACTGGGCCATCAAGCGTGCTTTTAAGAGATTGAAGGCCTGAGTGAATGAATGAATGAATGAATGTCCCCCTTAAAGAGTAATTTTTCTAAACATTAGAACATAGACATATTTAAATACAATAATTATATCAGTACTAGTTAATGTTTGTGTTCAGACATTTAAATAGTTTCACTGATAAAGAAAAAAACAGAAAATAATTTTTTGCACTTAATACTAGCTACACCTAGGAAACACTGGGCATATTGGATCATAAGGCTGCTATTTTCCAAAACCTTTTTATAAATGCCTCCAGAGCTACTGTATTAGTCAGGGTTCTCTAGAGGGACAGAATAGGATATATAGATATGTATATTTGTAATATATGTTATATTTATATTATAAATATACAATATGTGCATTATATATTTATAATAAATATATTTATAAAAACATATTTAATATATATTTACATATATATTATATGTATTATATATGTGTGTGTGTATGTGTATATATATATGTGTATATATATATATAAAGGGGAGCTTATTAAGTATTAACTCACATGATCACAAGGTCCCACAATAGGCTGTCTGCAAGCTGAGGAGCAAGGAGAGTCAGTCTGAGTCCCAAAACTGAAGAACTTGGAGTGTGATGTTCGAGGGCAGGAAGCGTCCAGCACAGAGAAAGATGTAGGCTGGGAGGCTATGCCAGTCTCACCTTTTCACCTTTTTCTGCCTGCTTTATATTCGCTTGCAGCTGATTAGATGGTGCCCACCGGGTTAAGGGTGGGTCTGCCTTCCCCAGCCCACTGACTCAAATGTTAATCTCTTTTGGCAACACCCTCACAAACACACCCAGGATCAATACTTTGAATCCTTCAATCCAATCAAGATGGTGCTCAGTATTAACCATCACAGCGACATTATGAACCATACAAGAAAGTTTAATTACTTTTTAACTCAATTCCATTTTATAATAAAAAAGGTGTCCCTTATCTTGATTACACGTCTTGTCACTGAGAATTGCATCGGAATGCCTTTTATTTATTTATTTATTTATTTTGAGATGGGGTCTTATTCTGTCACTCAGGCTGGAGTGCAGTGGTATGATCTCGGCTCACTGTAGCCTCAGCCTCCCAAGCTCAAGTGATCCTCCTGCCTCAGCCTCCCGAGTAGCTGGGACCACAGATGCACACCACCATGCCTGGCTAATTTTTGGATTTTTGGTAGAGACTGGGTCTCCCTATGTTACCCAGGCTGGTTTCCAACTCCTGAGCTCAAGTGATCTGCCTACCTCGGCCCCCCAAAGTGTTGGGATTACAGGCGTGAGCCACCGCGCCCGGCCTTAAATGACTTTTGGATGTTTCTCAAATAAGATTTGCTTCTATTGAGGCTGTAGAATTCTGTGCTGCAGGTTGCGAAGGCGAACCCGAGGGGGAAATGGGACAGCAGCACCATTGGAAGAGATGCTCAGTGTCTGGGGGGAGTGCCTCTGGCCTCACAAGTTAGCATCTGGTGGGTTTGATTCTCTACCTACCAGCAAGGATGATCCTGAAACGAAAGGGCCAACAGAAACAGGATTCCTGCATTTGTGTTTCATGGAACTCTTTGAGGAATGAACACACGCATGTGGGCAGAGGCCAGATTACGCTGCAGGCATAAACAAGCCACAGCAAAGTTTATTCCTCGCTTCCCCACTGTCTGTGGAGGTCAAGGCTGCTCTCCAGAACAGCTGCCCTTGAAGGGGACAGTGGCACAGCCTGGCCTGATCCTGTGGCTCCATCATCTCGACCTTCAACAGCAGCCTCTACTGTCCCCATATCAGCAGAGAGAAGGCCTGAGGCCCCACCAATGCCCCACCAACGCCACAGGGCTGGCCATGGAGTGTGTAGGAGCCAAGAAGAAGAAGACAAGGGAATGTTGGTGAGTACTGATGACTTCCACCACTCGTGAGAGACAGGCACAAGGAGTCACTTACATCTTTCAGTTAAATGGGTACTCACTGAGCCAATACTTTATGTTTAGCACTTTTCTTAGCCTAGGCAGTTGGTGAGGGTGGAGAGGGGATGATACATAAAATAGAGTCCTCATCCTCTAAGTGTTGAGAGCTTTCTGCAAAAGCAAGGGACTTGAAATAATTTAAGAGCAATGAAAGGCCTCCTGTGACAACTTTACTTTTCAGACAATGTTTTGGGAGAGGAGTCAGGAGGAGAGATGGGCGGTCCAGGCAGAAGAATAGCCTGAGCAAATGTGGAAGGGAGGATGGGGGTCCTCACTGAGGAGGAGGGGCCAGTGGAGAGGGAGGGGGAGAGACAGAGGAGGAGGTGGGGGACAGAAAGAGCAGATTTTCTAGAGAAGCTGCGGTCTTGGGAGGAAAGGCACTGGAGTTAAGATGCATGGGTTTGAATTCTCACTCTGGTTTTCCCACTTGCTGCTCTGGGACACTGGTGAAATCGATTCACCCCTTTGGGCCTCAGTCCACTTCTTTGTAAAATGGGTGGTAAGCATTGCACTCATCCCAAGGCTTGTTCGGAGGCCTAAATAACATAATATATTCCAAGCATCAGAACAGTGCCTGACGTAGTACAAAACTCTCAGTAAATGTCAGTCTTGTCATTCTGGAAAGGGTGGGTTAGGCGGGGCAAGTGTGAAAACTGCAGAGTGCAGGAGAGTTTGAGCTTTATTCAAGATAGAAGGGAGACCTTGACCTAAAGGATATTTCCCAGCATCTGCATAAAATCTGTATTATAAGGTAAACCTCCATCTTCTCTTCCATTTGCTAGCTTTACAGTTCAGCCCTATCAATCTCATCCCCAATAATGAATGCAAGTTGCGCAGACAGAAATTGCATAGCAACATCCCTCTTGTGAGCAATTCATTCCCTGCTGCCCGGGTCGGTTTTTGCTTCTCAGCCAGCCGGCTATTGCCTGCTGGCTCCTTCCTCCATTCGACAGTTTCCTAATACCTTTTTCTGCTCACATTGCCCAGGGGTGGACATAAGGAAATATAATATATAACTCCTGCTCTCAAGGAACTTACCAAATAGTCACATCAAAACTTGGCTTTTCCAAGTCCATTTTTAGAAACTTTTGTTTCAATGGAATGAGAAAAAGTAAAAATAGCTCAAGCAGACATTTCAAAGCCATCTTAAATTGTGCTTCACTCATTTTTTCTTCTTATGTTGGGAGTATCTTTAGCTTCTATAGAAGGACAAATAAAAGTAAATTCCTCGCAGCCATTAATGCTATTTATGCTCAACAGTGCATTATGTTTCTAAAGAAATAGCTTGGGAAGCTGAAAGAGCCCTTTTTTGTGGAAATCCAACTCTTTTTTTGTGGTTATTGCTGTCTTTCTGTACATTCCAACATCAGCTCGCTGAGCATGTAAGAAGGACCTGCACCCTCACGGGGCCTCCTCTGGAAGCAGGTGCTCGGCCCCTGCATCAAATCCCAGACCTGGCCCTGCCATCCTGCCTTCTTCTCCTCTCCCTGGTAGTTTTCTCAGAAAAATGAGAGGGCTTAGGCCTCTGACAGATAATTTGCCTGGGAAGCCCAGCAAGTCAGCAGGCAAAGACGCACACATCTCTGTTGATGCAGCTTTGATAAATGACATTCCCCTGTAACCCCAAGTCTGCACGACAAAGGTGGCACCCTCCCCTCCTAACAGCACCGCCTACCATTCGCTGTGTGCGCTTGACAGGGGTTTAAAGGATCATCGCTCTGCTTTCTCATGAAAAAGAGTTTTTGTTTTTTTTTCCCTGCTTATTCAATGATCATGATTTGAGACAGCAAAATATAAAATATCAAGTCACCCTATTGAATAAACACATTTCTAATTAAAATGGTGGAGAGAGGCTATGCTGGCTGGAGGAGGGGATCAAGGATACGAGACCCATCTGTTATTGTTTGGACCTCACTTTGAGGGAGTCATAAAAGGCAAGCTGTGCAGACAGAAACTCCACTTGGCCACTCCTTCCATGACAATTAGTGTTTTGTGTCCATGTTAGTTTCCATGGATCTCTGTCCTCTTTAGGGCACAGTGGAGAACACAGGGTGGTTGAATTACAGGGTCTTTTCTCTGTTATACATCAGAGCAGGAGAGACGAAGACAGTCAGGTGCAGTCTCTTGCTCGTGGTTGTAGTTCTTTGGTTGGTACAGCTACCATCTTGGGACTTTCCCTCCCAACACCTCCTTTTGTAGAGATGGTATCCTACAAGGGGCTGGGGCATCTTAAGTTCCTTCTCATTCATTCACGCCTTTATATTTACCACCACATATTCCATATGAGAGCTGCCTCCCATGGCTATTCAATGCCTACCATGTGCCATGGACGTGGCATTTCTCACTTACTTCCCATCCCAGTCCTAAGAGATAGGCGTGAAAGCCAACATGGAGTAGGTGTAGTGAGTGCTTTGGAAGATCTTACTTGATGTTTGAAATAACCACAAGAGGTAAAACTGTCATTCCCATAGTGTCTTATAGTGGAGGACACAGAGGCTCAGCAAGATTAAGCAACTTGACCAAAGTCCCATAGGTAGTAAATTAGAAAATTGGAATTTCATCCCATACTCGAGGGACCCCAAGGTCCATGATCCTCCCACTGTTCCTGTGGCCGTTCATCTCTGACACCAGTGATCATGTCATTGTTTTCTCCTGGAGTGCAGAGAGATTCTGCAAGTGTTCAGCATGACTCACAGTTCCATATAAGAAGGTAAGCATTAGGCCAGGCCATGGTGGCTCATGCCTATAATCTGAGTGCTTTGGGAGGCTGAAGGGGGAGGATCACTTGAGGCCAGGAGTTTGAGACCAGCTTGGGGAACAAAGGGAGATCTCATCTCTACAAAAAAAAGTTTAAAAATAATTAGCTGGGTGAAGTTGTGCACGTCTGTGTTCTCAGATGCTCACAAGGCTGAGGCCAGAGGGTTGCTTGAGCCCAGGGGAGTCAAGAGTGCAGTGAGCTGTGATCGTTCTACTGCACTCCAGCCTGGGCAACCGAGCAAGACCTTGTCTCAAAAAAAAAAAAAAGAATGTAAGTTTTAGAAGTTTTTCTATACCTTTGTTTACCTCACTTATTCTTTTATTACCAATTTTATGCCAGTTGATTGCTTTATCTTCATAATTTTACAATTATTCTCTATTTTCAGTGTATACTGTCATTTGCTGAAATGATTGTCTCAATTAAGCAAAGAAACAACATGCTTAAAGGAGATGACATATCAAAGATTTTGCAATTCGAATCCAAAGTGTTTATAATTTAGATTATACTTTTTTTTTTTTTTTGAGATGATGTCTCACTATGTCGCCAGGATGGAGTGCAGTGGCGCAATCTCGGCTCACTGCAACCTCCGCCTCCCAGGTTCAAGTGATTCTCCCTGCGTCAGCCTCCCGAGTAGCTGGGACTACAGGTATGTGCCACCACACTCAGCTAATTTTTGTATTTTTGGTAGAGACAGGGCTTCACCATGTTGGCCAGGAAGGTCTCGATCTCCTGACCTCGTGATCTGCCCACCTCAGCCCCACAAAGTGCTGGGATTACAGCCACCGTGCCCAGCTTATATTTTAGATTATACTTTTTTATTGATTAAAAATACTCAGAAAAAAAAAATTCTGAAAAGGCCAGGCGCGGTGGCTCACGCCTGTGATCCCAGCACTTTGGGAGGCCGAGGCAGGCGGATCATGAGGTCAGGAGATGGAGACCATCCTGGCCAACATGGTGAAACCCCTTCTCTACTAAAAATACAAAAATTAGCTGGGCGTGGTGGCATGTGCCTGTAATCCCAGCTACTCGGGAGAATCGCTTGAACCCAGGAGGTGGAGGTTGCAGCGAGCCAAGATCGCACCACTGCACTCCAGCCTGGGCAACAGAGCAAGACCTTGTCTCAAAAAAAAAAGAAAAGAAAAAAGAAACAAAAAAGAAACTTGAATGTAATGAACAACATTCAACACTTCCTTTTTTTTGCTGAATGACAATTGGTTCAATCATTGTTAAGACAAACTCGGTAGGTAGCTATCTCCCTGTGTTGAACTCCCACAGCGTCTGTTTCACTGCCTTGCTCCCGTGTCTGTGACATAATGGGATGGCCATGGCAAGGGAGGGGAGAGCAAGGAGACAGACCTTACCTATCTCTGCAGCACCTCTTGCTTGCGGAATCCCGCCCTTATTGTCCAACCTAAAAGGGGGTTGTGACCTCCATCAGAGGCTGCCTCCTGAGCTCACATGCTCCTGCCTGCCCTCTTCATTTTTCTGTTTCTCTTTTGTCCCATCCTTCCACTATCCACTGCAAGGAGCTCCCACGCAGGTGTGTGCAAATATCTGAGCCCAGGACCTCTGGGGAGGGGGTTGGGGGTTCAGGCTGCCCCAGTGAGAGCAAGCATCCTCTCATTTCCCTAAAAGGTGCCTGAAGGCCAGCAGAGGCTTGCCAGAGCTCACATGCACCTCTACTTCATCTTTGCCAGCAAGCCAGCAGGCAGAGATGCACCTGTCTTTGTTGATGCGGCTTTGACGAATGAACAGATACCCCCTCCTACTGGGGTCCTAGTAAGAGGCCACTTACTGGCTAGAAATGGTCCAACCCAGTATCTCAGTTTCAGATTTTGTGAGTAACCAGGCTCCTTTCAATACCTGGTTTAATGAAAGTATGCAGGGCCATTTTCCCCATCACAGCAGCAGACGGCTCTGGCTGAGTCCAGCAAGGGGCATTGGCCTGCCCAGGGTGCAGATGCTGTTCCCCCAACCCTGGCTTCTCTCTGGCCAGTGGCAAAGGCTCCCTTTCTCTGCCCCTCGAATCCTAGCATGTTAAGTTCCCTCTCATACCACCACACTCTTGTCTCTCATTGTCTTATTTTCTATTTAAAAAATCCATTTATTTTTCTTAGTTTCCCCTTTTGATGCTTGCAGTACTCACACAGTTTCCAACCTGCCCAGGAAGGAGCTCATTCTCTTCCAGCCTCAGTTTTCTTTCTTTTTGGGGATTCTGCATTTTCCCCCTGCTTTGCATCTATGTGCACAAGGGCGTCCCCATGTAACTTTATCACTGCCTTATGACGCCTGGATTTTCACAACAACACTTGCAAATATTGCTTATTCTTTTAAGAATTACTAAAATTTACCCTCTGGTAGAAAGATTGACAAGGACTGAATATCAAAAATATTTCAGCGGTTTGGAGACTGGGAGGTTTACCAGTCACTTTGCTGTGAGCCCATGGGGTAACTTCTGCCATGGACTGGGAAGTAGAAAATAACCTGTCAGAGGGCCTGGCTTTTGGAATGTCGGGCTGGAAGAGTGCCAAGAGAGATGAACTAGTGTCAGTAAACTTCTCCTGTGAAAGGCCAGAGAGTGACTATTCTGCAACTGCGAAACTCTGTTACTGTTGCATGAAAGCAGCCATATACATTATCTAGAAAAGTGGGCATGGCTCTGTTCCAATAAAACTTTTGTTAAATTAACTTAAATGTGGCCTGAGGCTCCCTGGGCACCTTGAGTCCTTAGGTAGTGAACTTTGACCTTCGTGTATAAACAAGCCTAATTTAGGAGCATAACAAACAGCTGAGTTTCAACCAATCACAAACAGCCACCTTATCACACCATGCCCATATAAGGCAGATGCCTGACTGTAGCCAATCAGGTGATTTCTCTACTTTGCCTCTGTGTCCAGCCTACAAAAGCCCCTGGCTCATATGGATGGCCGCAGATCTCAGGACCCCCACTGGTTTAGGATGCTTCCTGATTCATAAAGCTTTCTTTGCTCAAATAAACTCGTTAAATTCAATGTGACTAAAGTTTTTCTTTTAATGCCTTATTTGCAAAAACAGGTAATGGACTGAAATAGACTCCTGATCTAGACTAAAGGCCTGTTCTTACACAATAGAAACCAAGGTCCAGAGATGGGAAATGAATCATTTAGAGTCAGAGAGTTTATATTTGAAAGAGGTAAAACTGAGTCTCCCTGGAGCAGGAGATAATGTAAGATGAAGTGTGGCTGTGAGGGCTCATGCTTGGGGTAAGAGACAGTGGGTGAATATTTCAAGTCTGACTGATGGTACTGCCAAAGGCTGCAATTGCACCACATAATGGGAGACTTGTCTAACTCGTGGGGCTGAGAGCACTTATGAAGAGCAAAACACATGCTACTTGGTATCAGAGAGTCTAGAAGGAATCAAAAACAGAATAAAGGTGTTTTAAGCATGGAGTTGCTGTTTTCAGTAGAATACAAACAGTAGGCTTATAATTATGTATGCAGCTTCAACTAAGACTTGGTTTTAGCATCTCAGCTATTTGCCAGTGCCATAAAACACATGACATTCCAAAAAGGAAAGAGAAAGGAGCTGCACTACTTTAGTTGAAGGGTTTATGGGAACAAAATTAATAGTGACATTAGCATGAAGGTTCACACATTGCACAGAAAGGAGTAGAAATAAAATAAATCAATGCCTATGGGAAGAGGAGAGAAGTCCCTCCTATATTCATTAAGTTATTCAACAAATGTTATTGAAACGTTTCTAGCCGCAGGCACCATTCTAGGTCCTGGACATGCAGTGGTGACTAAGATGTACAAGACCTCCCTTACCCTCCAATGGATCCAACCTAGGTCATTGAGAATGTGTGCGCAGCTGCTGTTACATCTTCAGTGTGAGACCATCCATGGTTCTCTTGCATATTAACTCACTCTTCTCGTATTTGAGCCACAACAGGGCCAGGAAACTTGGTCTATAGCTGGTGATAGAACCTGCAGGATTTCTAAGCGAATGAGTGGAGTGTAGATGGATGGCAGTAGGTTATTTTGCAGGTGAGACTAGGCCTTGTGGGTAAAGAGAGAGTGAGAGATAAACTCAGTGAAAACGTTTTCCCCATGGGAGATGAGAGTTCCAGCACCCAGAGTTGGAACTTGATTTGAGTGAAGACTTGGCATTAAGTGCAGATGTTTAGAGCTATGAGATTGTATTAACACCTGCAGTTAAGGTGGTGGATAACTTGGGGAAGAATGAATAAGACCAGGTTGTTGCACTGAGACAGAACCTCTTTAATTCTTCATTTAAAAAATTTTTGGGGTGGGGGACACCGTGGTGGTTAGTGGTTAGATATAGAGGAAGGGAAGATTTAGAAGAGATTTAGGAGCTGCTGGAATGTAGTGAGAAAGAGAATGATAGTGAGAGTTGTGGTCAGAGATATAGGCAGATCCAATAGTTCATGAGAGGACTTGTAGGCCGTGGAGAGGACCCCTCTAATACCTGCTTGTAATTGCAAATTGAGCAACCCAGGACAATTAATTGGTTAAAAAAGTACCCACTCTCAAGAGATTTGAAAATATTTATTTATACCAAAACTTGCTATGAATGTTCACAGCAGTATGATTATTCATAATATTCCCAATGTGAAAAAAACCCAAATGTCTGTCAGCTGAGGCATGAATACACAAAATATGGTATATTCATACAATGGAATATCACTTATCCATAAAAAAGAATGAAATTCTGACACATGCTACAACATAGATGAACTTTTGAAACATCATACTGAGTGAAAGAAGCCAGACACAAGGTTTATACAGGTTTAGTGTCCCTTATCTGAAATTCTTGGGATAAGAAATGTTTCGGATTTCAAATCTTTTGGATTTTGGTACATTTACAAATATATAATGAGATATATTGGAGATGGGACCCAAGTCTAAACATGAAATTCATTCAAGTTTCATATGCACTTTATACAGAGAGCCTGAAGGTAATTTTAAACAATATATATATTTTTAAACTTAAATAATTCTTTACTAATTGTTTTGCAGTTCTTTTTATAGTTAGGGTATATCCCATTGGGAATGCCTGACAAATTCCTGTGTTTTTAAGTCACTTGGAATGGTTCCTTTTTGGTAGTTATGCCACCAACTGGATACATATGTTCATTTGTTTCCTTTGATTTGATTTGATTTCATAGTTCTGATTTTATTATTTTTATTTCAATAGCTTTAGTGGGTACAAGTGGTTTCTGGTTACATGGATGAATTGTATAGTGGTGAAGCCTGGGCTTTTAGTGTACTTGTCACCTGAATAGTGTACAATGCACCCAACTGGTAATTTTTCATCCTTCACTTCTCTTCCACCCTCCCCACTTCTGAGTCTCCAGTGTCCATTATATCACTCTGTATGCCTCTGCGTACCCATAGCTTAGCTCTTACTTATAAGAATGTGCAGTATTTGATTTTCCATTCCTGAGTTACTTCACTTAGGATAATGGTCTCCAGTTCCATCTAAGTTGCTGCAAAAGACATTACTTCAGTCTTTTTTATGGCTGAGTAATATTTCACGATATCTATCTATATATCTATATCTATATATGTATATACTACATTTTCTTCATTCATCAGTTGATGGATACTTAGGTTGATTCCTTATCTTTGCAATTGTGAACTGTGCTGCAATAAACATACAAGTGCAGGTGTCTTTTTGATATAATGACTCCTTTTTCTTTGGGTATATACCCAATGGTGGAATTGCCAGATTGAAGAGTAGTTCTATTTTTAGTTCTTTGATAAATCTCCATACTATTTTCCATAGAGGTTGTAGTAATTTACATTTCCACCAGCAGTGTACAAGCATTTCCTTTTCACCACATCCATGCCAATATCTATTATTTTTGACTTTTTAATAATGGCCATTCTGACAGGGGTAATTTTGTATCTCATTGTGGTTTTAATTTGTATTTCCCTGATGATTAGTGATGTTGAGCATTTTTTCATATGTTTGTTGGCCATTTCTGTGTGTGTGTCTTCTTTTGGAAAATATCTTTTCATGTAATTTGCCCACTTTTTAATGGGATTATTTGTTTTTTCTTGATGATTTGTTTGAGTCCCTTGTACATTCTTGATGTTAGGTTTTTATTGGGTGTATAGTTTGTGAATATTTTCTCTCATCTATAAATTGTCTATTTACTCTGTTATTTCTTTTGCTATGCAGAAGCTTCTCAGTTTAATTAAGTTCCATTTATTTATTTTTGTTCTTGTTGCATTTGCTTTTGGGGTCTTAGTCATATTCTTAATAATTCTGTGCATGAAACAATGTTTGTGTACATGAGGTCAAGTGTAAAATTTTCCCTTGTGGCATCATGTTGACATTTATAAGTTTTGGATTTTGGAGTATTTTGGATTTCAGATTAGGGATGCTCAACTTGTATATTGTGTGATTCCATTTACATGAGATATCCACAATAAACAAATCCATAGACACAGAAAGTAGAGCAGTGGTTGCCAGAGGCTGCAGAGAGGAAGAAAGGGGGAATGACTACTAAGAAGTATAGCATTTCTTTTCGGGCTGAAGAAAGTGGTTTGAAATAAAATAGTGATGTTGGTTGAATTAATACAATCTCAAGAATATGTTAAAAACCCCTAAATTATACTCTTTAAGATGGTGAGTTTCATGGTGTGTAAATTATATCTCAACAAAACTGTGTCTTCTTTAAAAGCAAAAGAGTTCTAATAAATATTCCAGTTTTTCAAATTACTTTTGTTACCTTTGTATAAAAAAAGGTAACTAAATGCATCCCGGAGTGACTCCAGGGATGGATCAACAGCTTGTAAACACAGTAAGTGTCAGTTTGTGTTCCTCATTGTCTGGTTTGTGCTTTCATTTTTATATGAAGACTTGTGACCCAAACTGATAATAGGGAATTATGTTAAAAATAGTCCCACTGGCATTTAGTTTTTTTTTTAATAAAAGCAGAGTTTTGGTGAGTTTATTTGACCTATTTTTAAAATGGCTGTATCCTTGTTGGTCCATCAGAGCAAAGGATGCTTTGATTCCCCAAAGCACTCACCATAATGCAACAACTCAGACTTGTAGAGTACATTTGTAGACTTCCTGGTAGACTAAAGCATTTTCATAAAGCCCATGAAAGCCGGAGGATGATCTAGACCAGGCAGTTGGTCTCCTTTGGTCAGGGGGAAGGAGGAAGCTTACATAAGTCACAGTGGTTCATTCTATGGACAAAGGAAGCACTTAGAACTTCAGTTGTGTGATACTAGAAGGTTTTCATTTTTATTTTTTTTAACAGTACTACTTTCTAAAAAGAAGTAAGGGTAATATTTGGGACCAAAGAGAGAGAAAGGGAGGGAAAAACCACACAAAATTTATTTTGTGCTTCCTTTGGATCTGCTTTTTGACATAGGTTCAAGATGAATTATTAGTTTCTAGGTTGTCCTAAATATCATTTGAATATGTTTTGAAACCGATTACATAAAAAAAGAACAAAGTTTAGGAAAAAAAATCATTGTGGTCCTGACATCATCACCCGACGTTAACATCTGTTGTCTTGTTTGTGCCTCTAACCACATCAAAATATTTGATGTCCCTTTTTAAAAAAAGGCCCGTTCTATGTGTTTGCTGAGGACTTTAATGACAAATACATTTCACCTTTAACCTTGAAGTAAATGCAAGTCATGCTGTTCCTTCCTCGCAGATGTCAAGTATTCTCCATAGTGGGTTAGAGAAGACAGAGAGTTGGCAGGCAAGAGACTGAAATGTCTGCTTGTACTTGAAATGGATTTGGAATAAACATGTGCGTTTTTCTACTGGAAAACATTTTCAAAGAGAGACTACAGCATGATGCTCTCTTTTGCTATCTTTTTTTCATTCAACTCACTTCATTGCTCTCTGTTCTAGCATCTTACCAAAAAAAAGTGTGCCTAGCGTTTGAACAAAGAATATTTTGTATTTTTAGCTGTAATTGAACTTTACAAGTTTATTTGCAAGAGTTCGTTGTCAAGTGCTTTTTGTGCATCTATTGAGATAATCATCCAGTCATGTGGTTTTTATCTTTCATTTTGTTAAATGTGGTATAACACATTGACTGATTTGTGTTATGTTGAACCAACCTTGCATCCCAGGGATATATCCCACCTGGTTAGGGTGTGTAATCTTTCTGATGTGCTGTTGAATTTGGTTTGCTGATATTTAATTGAGGATTTTCACATCTATGTTCATTACAGGTATTGGTCTGTAGTTTTCTGTGGTGTCTTTGTCTGGCTTTGGTATTGGGGTGATGTTGCCTCATAAAATGAGTTTGGAAGTGTATTCTCTTTTATTTTTTGGAAGCATTTAAGAAGGATTGGTATTAATTATTCTTTGAATGTTTGGTAGAGTTCATCCATTAAGCCATTTGGTCCTGGACATTTCCGTGTTGGGAGGATTTTGATTACGAATTCAATCTCCTTATTTGTTGGTGTGTTCAAACTTTGTTTCTTCTTGATTAGGTCTTGGCAGATTGTATGTTTCTAGGGATTTACCCATGACAAAATTTTTTTAACAAAATAGGTGTGGAAAGAACTTACTTCAACATAATGAAGGCCACTTATGATTAACATCGTAATCAATGGGGAAAACCTGAAAGCTTTTCCTCTAAGACCAGGAACAAGATAAGGATTGCCATTCTTGCCACTCCTATTCAACACGGTACTGGAAGTCCTAGCTGAGCAACTAGGCAAAAAAGATAAATAAAAGGCATCTGAATTGGAGAGAAAGAAATAAAATTACCTCTGTTTGCAGATGACATGAGCTTATATGTATACAACTCTAAAAACACCACAAACATGTTAAAACTAATAAATGAATTCAGAAGAGTTGTAGGACACAAAATCAACATACAAAAATCAGTCATGTTCTTTATACCTACAATGAACTATCTGAAAAGAAAATCAAACACAATCCAACTCACAATAGCATCAAAAAGAAAAACATGGGTGTGAAAGATCTGTACCCTGAAAGCTACAAAATATTAATGAAAAAATTGAAGAAGACACAAATAAATGGAAAAGTATTTCCTATCACAAGTTGGAAGAATTAATATTATGTACATATAACACAAAGCAATCTATAGATTCAACACAATCCCTGTGAAAATTCCAGTGGCATTTTTCACAGAAATAGAAAAAACAATTCTAAAATTCATATGGAACAACGAAAGACCCCAAATAGCCAAAGCAATCTCGAGAAAGAAGAACAAGTTGGAGGTATCACACTTTCTGACTTCAAATTATAGTTCAAAGCTATAATAATTTAAATAGTATGGTACTGGCATAAAAATAGACATATAGACCAATGGAACGAAATAGAGAGCCCAGAAATAAACTCATGTGTATTCAGTCAACTAATGTTCAACAAGGGTGCCAAGAATTTACAAGAGGGGAAGGATAGTCTCTCCAGTTCACAGTGTGGAGAAAACTGAATATCTACATGCAAAGAAATGAGATTGGACCTGTATCTTACACTATACACAAAAACCAACTCAAAAGAAAGACATAGACCTGAAACTGTGAAAGTACTAGGAAAAAACACAGGGAAAAACCTCTTTGATATTG
Organism: Pan troglodytes; assembly: GCF_028858775.2. Taxonomy (NCBI): domain Eukaryota; kingdom Metazoa; phylum Chordata; class Mammalia; order Primates; family Hominidae; genus Pan; species Pan troglodytes. Next base: position 20,988,512 of record NC_072412.2, read on the forward strand.
GTCTTGGCAATGATTTTTTGGATATGACATTGAAAGCGGAGGCAAAAAAAGCAAAAATAAATGTGTGAGACAACTTCGAAATAAAAAGCTTATGCACAGCAAAGAAAAATAATTTAAAAAATGGAAAGGCAGCCTACAGATTGAGAGGAAATATTTGCAACCATATCTCTGATAAGGGTTAATATCCAAAATGTAGAAAGAATTCATACAACTCAATGCCAAAAAAACCCCCAAATAATCTGATTAAAAAATGGAGAAAGGACCTAAATAGACATTTCTCCAAAGAAGGCCAACAAGTATATGAAAAGGTGCTGACCTATCATCAGGGAAATGCAAATGAAAACCACGAGACATCACTTCACACCTGTTAGGGTGGCCATTATCAAAAAATAAAAATTGACAAGTGTTGGCAAGGCTGTGGAGAAAAGGGAACCCTTGTACACTGATGGTAGGATTGTAAATTTGTATAGCTATTATGGTAAACAGCATGGAGGTTTCTCAAATAATCAAAAACAGAACTACCTTATGATCTGATAATTCTACTTTTGAATATATACCCAAAGGAATTGAAATCAATATCTCAAAGAGATGTACGCATTCCCATGGTCATTCCAGCAGTATTCACAGTAGTCAAGATATGAAATCAACCTAAGCATCTATCGACAAATGAATGAATAAAGAAAATGTGGTATATATACACGCACACACATATTGGAATACTATTCAGCCTTAAAAAAGAAGGAAATCCTACTATTCATAACAACATGGATGAACTTGAAAAGCATGCCAAGTGAAATAAGCCAGACACAGAAAAAAGAATACTACATGATCTCAGTTATATGTAGAATCTAAAAAAGTAAAATTCATAGAAGCAGAAAATAGAATGGTGGCTACCATTGGCAGGGGTGGAATTGGGGTTGGGAGAAATTGTGGTAGATACTGGTCAAAGGATACAGGTTTCAGTTTCATAGGATGAATATGTTTTAGAGACCTAATGTACAGCATGATGACTATAGTTAATACTACTGAACTCTTGAAATTTGTAAAGAGAGTGGGTCTTGTGTTCTCACCACACACACACACACACACACACACAAACACACACACAAAGGTCCCTGTGTGAGGTGATGGATATTTTAATTAGCTTGACTATAGTAATTAATCATTTCACAATGTATATGTATATCGAACTTCCAATTATATTTTAGTAAAGCTGTTATTTAAAAATAAAAAAGATATTTTTACACATTAAACTTCTTTTTCCACTCAAACTATTTGAAAGTATTATTTTGAAAATATTAAAGAATAATCAGGCCAGGTGCGGTGGCTCATGCCTGTAATCCTAGCCCTTTGGGAGGCCAAGGTGAGAGGATTGCTTGAGGCCAGGAGTTCAAGGCCAGACTGGGCAACATAGCGAGACCTCATCTCTACAAAAAATAGAAAAAAATAGCCAGGTGTGGTGGCACACACTTGTAGTCCCAGCTCCTCAGGAGGCTGAGGCAGGAGGATTGTTTGAGCCTGGGAGGCTGAGGCTGCAGTGAGCTGTAATCATGCCACTGCACTCTAGCCTGGGTAACAGAGTGAGACCCTGTCTCAAAAAAACAAAAAATCACTTTCAGCCTTTTAAATAAATATCAAAATTCCCTTAAAAAAGTTTTTTCCTTTAATTCCATTTATGGGTTTAACTTCCATGTGAACCAGGCTTCGATGATTGTTATCAATTAGCCTGAAAGAATTCCTACAATTCTGACTGTGAGATTGTTCCCAAGGAGTGGCTGATTTCTGCTCTTCCCATATTTCCTCAACACCTCCTTGTCCCTAGAATAGAAAGTATTAATTATGCCACGTTCAGTGGGCAAAGGCCCGATTGTTTTTCAGGATGATCTCCATTTTGGTGACTATTTGGGTCTATGATATTTCCCAACTTGTATTTTGTAGGATATTAAAATTGCGCCTATGACAGCCTCCATGACGTGGAGCTGCTTTGATTGTGTTCATGACATGCGCTCCAAAGGATGATTTCCACTTGGTTCTTCTTGCATGAGCAATGGGACTGCAGATCTGGGTCCACATCAGCCTGTGTTCCAGGAGAGGGGGTTACGGGGGTTTACCCTTTTTTTTCTTTTTTTTGAGATGGAGCTTCACTCTGGTTGCCCAGGCTGGAGTGCAATGGCGTGATCTCGGCTCACTGCAACCTCCGCCTCCTGGATTCAAGAGATTCTCCTGCCTCAGCCTCCTGAGTAGCTGGGATTACAGGCGCCCACCACAACGCCTGGCTAATTTTTTTTTTTTGAATTTTTAGTAGAGACGGGGTTTCACCATGTTGGCCAGGCTGGTCTCGAATTCCTGACGTGAGGTGATCCACCTGCCTTGGCCTCCCAAAGTGCTGAAATTACAGCCGTGAGCCACCGTTCCCGGCCAGGTTTACCCAGTTTAAGCTCTCTTAAGGTACTTAGCTTGTCCATCATTCCTGCCATCAAGAGAGTTACTTGTTTTCATTTGACAGTTGTCCTAACCTGCTTCTTTCTTCCAGATCCCAGGATCATTCCAGGGGTGGAATGTGGGCCAAAATGACACTGGGGACCTTATCATCAGCTTCTGGATTATTAAATAAACAGTAGGGCTATAGAAAGCAGTTCAGTTTAACTATTTCTTGTTCAGAACATACTGATGGAGTCCATAAAGGGTAAAAAATAACAAGTAGGGCAGTCTGCAATATTAAGTAGGACAAATAACTGTAACGAAGGGAGAGTTATGCTTGTGTCTCAAGAGAAGTCTAGAAAAGGGCTGGAGGAGCTCAGAAGAAGGAGAGACAGCCAGGAGTAGAGGGGGATCAAAGTGGACTACATGGAGAAGTGGTACCTGAGGTGAGTTTCAGCTGTGGCTGAGAAAGGGGAGAGGGATGTTGGGGAGGAATTTTTCCAGGGAAAAGAGGCAAAATGAGCAAAGTATGGAGACAGGAAAAAATGACTATGTTCAGTGACTGGACTGATATCAAGTGGAGAGAGTCTTGATTGCAATATTTGAGTGACATCATCAGCAGTGATGTCTGGGACAGAGGAGAGCCCTCCTTCAAAACCCGAGGAGCCTTGGCAACCCCACTTCCCAGGCTTCAGTTCTTATCCTCATCTGGAAGCATAAGGGGGCTTACAAAATCTTTTCTAAGGCCCAGTTCTGCTCTAGAGTTTGATGATTCATAAAGACAGGCATCAGTTAGGTGTTTGCCCAGCATCTAGGCAGGTGACATAGGGTGTGTTGGGATGGCACAGAGTGGAGAGAAAGAAAGGGGAGAGTATGAGAGGGAGAGTGGCTATTCCTTGGAAACTACTGGAGGTTGGAATTGAGAGAGATGAGGATGAGCAGATTACTGGATTCCAAACCCAGTTTTCTGGACCAGTGTTAATGTCATTAAGAGACAGAAGGAAAGTAGAGGAAGGGGCTAGTTTTGTGGAGAGGATGAACTTGGTCTTAGACACGATGAGTTTAAGGCATTGTCTTCAAATCCAGGTGGATACGTCCCACAAGTTGAAACAAGGTGCTTTGAGAGGATGTGCAGACTGGAGGTGAATTTGGGGATAGTGGTGCTGTGAGGGCATAGAAGGATGAGGCAGAAAGGAAAATGCTAGAACCTAGGATGGGAGCAGGAAGAATCTGGGGAGATAAGACTGTTGGGAGAAGGAGGAAAAGTCAGGGCAGGAGGAGGAGGAGGGTATTCGACAGTGTCCTCAACTTGAAGATGAGGGGAGCCTGGTGGTCTGGGGGAGTTGCAGAAAAGTTACTTTTAAAGGGGGATGGGGGTACCAGCTGGGTCTCTTCCTTTTAGACCTGGTTCAATGAAATTCAAGGAGAGCCAAGTGATAGAGAGGGGAGATCAGTGTTGTGAGCCATAGGAAAAGGTACCTTTTGGAAGCCTTCCATGAGAATTACTTGTTCTCATTTTATAGTTTTCTTAACATCTTCCCCTTCTTCTTTTTTTTCTTGATGTAAAGCTCATGGGCTCTCCAGGTATCCCCAGGAGTGAAGAGGGTCTCTCCTATGATATATTACACCAATACCAGACTAGAGGAGATTTCAAAGTAACAGAAACTTACTTCCCTGCCAACAGCCAGCATTACCTAGAGTTGGGGGTCAGGGCTCGAGACAATTGTCAATGGGAGAGAAAAAGCCTCAAACCAAACAAGCCCAAATGCAAATGATCACAGTGTTCCAGCAGTGTTTTCGTTTCTTTTCAGTCAGTCCTCAAGATTGGGGACACCACCAAAGCAGGTCAAAAGGCGAAGGTGGCAGAGCCACCCAGCATAGGCCCCTGGGCAGGTCCCTGGGACCCGCCCCTGGGGGCCACTGGGGTGCAATGCTGGATGCAGTGGCCTTTGCTGTCCTCTGTCACTGTGGGTCAGTCCATGTCCCGAGGGAGGGTGTCTCCCCATGCCCCGCAGTGCAGTGCATGATCAGGCAGGGCTCCTGGGCTAATGGTCCCCAGGTTTGGATTTCAGGGGGAGGAAGCTTTCAGGCGGGGTGGCGTTGGCAGGCAGCCCAGATTTCTGGAATGTGTTGCTCTGCCCGGTGGGCTAGCGGTTTGGCGGATCAGGTTCCGGCTGGTGAATACAGGAGAACAATAGGCATGTGGTTCCTGGACTAATTAGCTGTGTGGCTCTTCTCCCGGCTGTGCCCTTGGCTGGGCCTCCAGTCCTGCTGTCACTGCCTCTGGGGTCCGGCTTGAACACTTGCTGGCTGGGGGAGCCCTGCAGGGAAGATGAGGCATCAGGGGACTGAAGTCTGCCAGCAGGGATCGGGCTTGTGATTACATCCCACGGGTGGCCCCCTGGTGACATTAGATCAGGGGCTGCCCTGTGTAGAGAGCTGGTGTTTCTTGGGACACAGTGGTGGCTTGCGAATGGCTGCGGGCGCAGAGGCTGCAGTGAGCATGTTTCATTTTGCCACACGGGGGAATGCTCTTCCTACACCAGGTGCCTTCCATGGGCCTAAATATTTCAGTGGCAGGCAGGTAAGCTGAACTGAGGGCCAGGGTGGGGAAGGCTTCAAGGTTCATGGAACATCAGCCGAATTTTTGGGAGAATGTCATGTCTGGACTTTGTGGAATCTTACCTTTGGGAGAGTCAAAAAAAGTCTTAAATATTTGACAGGAAAAAAAGGGGGTTTTTCATTCAGGATCATCTAATTCAGCTCAGGACAATTCAGATTTCTACAAAGTTAAGTTACGAAAACAGTTACAAAATCTTTAAATGAGAGGGCTTTCCCCGTGGCTGTGAAACATAACGAGAGGTTTAACTGATGTCTTCTGGGGTATTCACATAGTTTGAAAAATGAGGGGCATCCTTATTCTCATCTTCAAAAACTTTTCTCAGATTGGGGAAGCCTGAGAAGGTGCAAATAGAAGGGAGTTTCTTAGTTGCTCTTGAACCCAGAACCTGACCTCTTCCTAGGTGGCGCTCTCCCACCTGTTCCCTACGCAGTTTTTTCACCCTCTCTCATAAAGGGGCTCCCTCAAGATTTGAGACTCAGACCCTACTTTAGACAAACTCAATAAGGCCATAGTTGAGGAAAGATGTTTAAAATACTTCCCCCAAAGTTCTTCGAAAGAAGAAATGAAGTTGACTGTTATCTTTTAAGAGGACGCATGAATCCATGTTCTTAATGAACTCGGAAGGTTTTGCTTGTTCAAAGTGTCATCCTTCCATCCACAGCACAGCATCACCTGGGAGGCTGCTAGAGATGCAGAGAGCCAGATCCGACCTGGGCCCGCTGAATCAAAATCTGCATCTTATCAAGATCCCCAGGGGATTTGTAAAAAATAGAGCATGGGAAGAAACAGGTACTACTATGTCCTGAATCTGAAATTCTCTTTTCTTTGTTCTCTTATGAACTGTGGTCTCTCTCTCACTCTCTCTCTCTCTCTCTATCCCAGCCTCAATGTCTTTGCTGGAAAATTTTCTTTCTATTTAGCCTGCTAATCCACAGAGATGCCCTGGATCACCCTTGGGACACCTAGATTTTCTCCACATGAAGCCTGTTAGGTGATTTGACAGTTGGAGACCTTCCTGTTAACAGCCATTATAATGAAACATTCCCCCAAACCAAATTCGGCAATTATTAACAAGTTGAAACAGAAAACGATGTTTACTAAGGCATTCTTCCTGAGGCTTAATATATCCTGTGAAGAGGGTGGGGTGGGTGTAGGAAATCTTAGCTCTACCTGGAGTTCAAGGTAATGTCAGAACCAGAGGTTGAAGTACAGGGAAAGCACCTCTTCCTTAGGAGTCGGACATGGAGATCTTTTTACATGCGCAGTTGGCCAGTGATGACCTTGTCATTGAACTGACTCCCTTTCAGTGATTAGAGGGCGTGCTTAGTAGCTTAATTTCTTTCCATCGCTGGCTTCTGCATAGAGTGGACCTGTGCAGAGTAGCCTTCAGTCAAGACAGTGAGGTCACTTGGATGAAAGGAACCTGGACTGCATTTGGGCACACGTCTGTGTGTACTCCATGGGTGCCCAGCGAGGGCAGTGCCCACAAGAATTTGCTTGTCACTGTATCCTCAATACCTGGTACAAAACAGATGCTCTATTACTATTTTCTCAATTACAGCAGTAATTTCAACTTGTATCTGGGGGTAAAAATTCCAGAATCTGTTAAAGACATGAATGTTCATTTGCCATGGATCAGGCATGCTGTATTTTGCTATCAAACATGTATGGCAGAGGTAAGCACAGGCCCTGCAAACGGTGTGCTTTCTTTGCTTTTCTAAAGCAAATATGCAAAGACGATGTGCCAGTATTTAGTGGGAACATGCAGAGATCTTGGACTCCAGGGCTTGGAGTTTCCTAGGTTTCAGGGGCACCTAATCCAGTCTTGCACTCCAGCAGGAATTCCCTCTACAACATGGACTCATTTATTCTACAGAGTTCGGCTGATGGCTTATAAAATGTAGCACCTGCCAGACTGTCTGAGGCTCTGTAGGGAGGCGATAAATTACAATTTCTGATCTCTACGAGCTCACAGTTCACTGGAGGAGTCACACATTTAAACAGATAACGACACTGCTTCTTTAAAAGAAATACAAGTATATAAAAGGTACTACATAGGAATGCAGAGAAGGAGTACCCAGCGCTTCCTGAGATGAGGGTGGGAGAACAGGGATGGCTCCCAACATATGATCCCATCACAGACATTGCTTCATAAGAATCAGGAGATGGCCGGGCGCTGTGGCTCACGCCTGTAATCCCAGCATTTTGGGAGGCCGAGGCAGGCAGATCACGAGGTCAGGAGATCGAGACCATCCTGGCTAACATGGTGAAACCCCGTCTCTACTAAAAATACAAAAAATTAGCCAGGCGTGGTGGCGGGCGCCTGTAGTCCCAGCTACTCAAGAGGCTGAGGCAGGAGAATGGCGTGAACCCAGGAGGCAGAGCTTGCAGTCAGCCGAGATCGTGCCACTGCACTCCAGCCTGGGCGACAGAGGACACTCCGTCTAAAAAAAAAAAAAAAAGAATCAGGAGACATTCTCACATGACTGACAAATGACAACTTATTAGGCATTTAGTGAGTTCCAAGCACAATCTGAAGTGTTTTACATGTGCTAGTTCACTTAATCACTACAATAACTACTAGTTTATTATTCCCATTTTACAGATTAGGAAACTAAGAATTGCAAGGTTGGGTAATAACTCATGCAACCAGTAAGTGGCTGAGCAGGGAGTGAAAGCTAGGCAGTGTGATTCTGAGTCCTGGCTCTTCAGCACTAGGTTAGACTGTCTCCTGCACAGGAAGAAAGATACTTGGCGGAGAGGCAAGGTCTGTGAACAGCTACGAGAGAGTCAGGGAATCAGGAATTAAGGGTGACTTGTTCACGGAGCTTGGAGGAGTAGGTCGGGCTGGATCCTGATTTTAGATGTCATTTTAAGGAATTTATCTCTAGGTGATAGTTATGGGAGGATTTTTCTTAATTGTGGTAAAACAATGTAACATAAAATTTATCATTTTAACCATTTTAAGCATACAGGTCAGTGGCATTAAGCACATCACGTTGCTTTGCAACCAGCATCACTAGCCAGCTCTAGAACTTTTTCATCTTCCCGAATGAATCTCTTCGCCCGTTAGGCAATAACTCTCCATTCCCTCATCTCCAAAGCTCCTAGCAACCACCATTTCCCTAGCCCCTGGTAACCAGTACTTTTTGTCTCATGAATTTGACTACTCTGGGCACCTCATATGAGTCAAAGCTTACATTATTTACCCCTTTGTAATTGGCTTTTCACTTAGCACAATGTCCTCAAGGTTCATCCACGCTGTAGCATCTGTCAGAATTTCAATACTTTTTTAAGGCTGAATAATATTCTATTGTATAGATGGGCCACATTCTGTTTATTCATCTATCGATGAGTATTTGGATTGCTCCTGCCTTTAGGTTATTGTGAATTGAGGGATTCTAACCTGGGGAATGGTACAGTTAGATTTATATCTTACAGATGCAGAGAAAAAAAACCAGAACACTGGTTGCCAGTGTGCAGGTTGGAGGGGAGAATAGAGACAAGTTTTAGCCTGTTATAGTAATCTAGGTGACAGATGAGAGTTTGCACTAAGGTAGTGTTGTGGATAGATTAGAGGAGAAACAGATTACAGACACGTAGGAGGAAGAGGCACACGATTTGGTTACCACTTGGAAGGGGTTGGGGTAAATGTGGAAGAGTTACCTAGGACTTTGCTGTTTGACCTTGTAACTAGGTAGATGGTGGCAAAATGGTACCTACCAGGTGGAACAGAGAATCTCAGGAGGTCCGTGCTGCAGGGGCTTTCACTTACCTCCTGAAATTTCATGCAACTATGTATGTTCCATGTCTTTTCCTGGTAAGAGGGTCTACAGCTTTCCTTGGATTGTTATAAAATCTATCTCCAGGATTGGTGCTGTGGCTCACTGCTGTAATCCCAGCATTTTGGGAGGCTGAGGTGGATGGGTCACTTGAGGTCAGGAGTTCGAGACCAGCCTGGCCAACATGGGGAAACCACGTCTCTACTAAAATTACAAAAATTAGCCAGGTGTGGTTGCAGGCGCCGGTAACCCCAGCTACTTGGGAGGCTGAGGCAAGAGAATCTCTTGAACCCTGGAGGCCTCACAGATTGCAGTCAGCGGAGACCACGCCATTGCACTCCAGCCTGGGCAACAAGAGCAAAATTCCGTCTCAAAAAACAAAGTACTAGTGATTCGGGCCGGGTGCGGTGGCTCACACCTGTAATCCCAGCACTTTGGGAAGCCGAGGCGGGCAGATCACGAGGTCAGATCATCAAGACCATCCTTGCTAACCCCGTCTCCACTAAAAGATACAAAAAAATTAGCTGGGCATGCTGGCGGGCACCTGTAGTCCCAGCTACTCGGGAGGCTGAGGCAGGAGAATGGCATGAACCCAGGAGGCTGAGCTGGCAGCGAGCCCAGATCGTGCCACTGCACTCCAGCCTGGGCGACAGAGCAAGACTCCATCTCAAAAAAAAAAAAAAAAAAAAAAAGTCATGCTTTGCCTGTGCAGGGTGTTGCTGGTGCAGGTAAGCTGAGGAGGTTCTCATCGAATGTTCTTTTGCATGTCTTTGTGGAGGAGGAGACCAAATGTGCTGACCCTGTTGAGTGAGCCGGTGGCTTCAGAAGCGGTGGAAAGACAGTGGTGTAATGTTAAGGTCATCACTTCAGGAGTGCAAGCGAATGCTCACTGGAATTAACCAACGGAACAGTAGAGGGACACGTGTGAGCGACAAACCACACCCCAAGGGCTTGCTCGCCACATGCGCCTCCCTGCAGGCTGGGAAGCACTTGCTGTTGGAAAGGACTCTGTTATTTAGAGTCAAAACAGATTTTCTCTTGTCTCACGTCCTTCGTTTTTTAAGCTAACTGTTCCCATTTTTCTTTCATCAGCTCTATAGTGAGAGGAGACACCGTGCTAGCAGCCCTCACTTGCTCTGGCCGCGCTTGAGGACCCTTTAGCCCACCGCTGCAGTGTGGAAGCCCCTCTCTGGACTGCCGGAGACCGTAGCCGGCTCCCTCTGCTTGCGGGAAAGTGTGGAGGGAGAGACATGGGTGGGAACCGGGGTTGTGCAGGGCACTCATGGGCCAGCGTGAGTTCTGGGTGAGCACGGACTCGGCAGGCCCTGCACTCCGAACGGCCGGCGCCACTGGCCCCAGGCAGTGAAAAGCTTAACACCCAGGCCAGCAGCTGCGGAGGATGTGCCGGGTCCCCCAGCACTGCCTGCCGGCCGGCCCGCCCACCCCGCACTTGAATTCTGGCCGGACCTCAAGCCGCCTCCCCACGGGGCGGGGGCTGGGGACCTGCAGCCCACCATGCTCGAGCACTGCCCCCTGCCTTGTGGGCTCCTGATTAGCCGGAGCCTCCCTGAGGGGCGCTCCCAGCAGCTCCGCAGCACCAGGTCCCATCGACCATCCAAGGCCTGTGTAGTGCGAGCGTGCTGGCGCAGGACTGACAGGCAGCTCCGCTCTCAACGGCATCCACTAGCAGAACCAGCTGCGCTCTTATGTTGGATGGGGACTTGGAAAACTTTTGTGTCTAGCTAAAGGATTGTAAATGCACCAATCAGCAATCTGTGTCTAGCTCAAGGTTTGTAAATGCACCAATCAGCACTCTGTCAAAATGGACCAATCAGCTCTCTGTAAAATGGACCAATCAGCAGGATGTGGGTGGGGTCAGATAAGGGAATAAAAGCAGGGTGCTGGCCCTTGTGCCAAGCACCTGCTCGGGGGTTGTATCCGAAGATGTGGAGCGTTTGTTCTTTGGCTGTTTGCTATAAATCTAGTTGTTGCTGACTTTGGGTTCACTGCGTTGTGAATTGTAACACTTACTGCGAAGGTCTGCGGCTTCGCTCCTGAAGCCGGCGAGACCTCGAACCCACTGGGAGTAACAAAAGGGCGGGAGGAACAAACAAACTCTGGACACACGATTTCTAAGTATTGTAACACTCACCGTGAGGGTCCGCGGCTTCATTCTTTTAAGTCAGTGAGCCCAAGCAACCACCAATTCCGGACACAATAGGAGGTAATTTTCTGAGCCCGCCTGGACTCACAGCGTCATCTCAAAATGTGGAGTTCGTTGCTCGACGTAAGGCTCTAAATCTGGTCTGATTGCTGAGACGCTGCTTCCTCCAAGACGAAACCATCATGAATCCGAACTGGAAGGTTCTTGTTTGGCAGAGCCGAAGGCCATGTCTGTCCTGCATTTCCAGTTCCAAGCAGGGGGCCTGTACTGTTAAATAAGTGCTCATTGATTGAATTTGCAGAAATCTCTAACACAAAGTGGAAAGTAATCTTTACAACTTAGAATGGAAGTAAAGGAGATTAAATGAAGAAATAAAATGCTGTACCTGAAAATATATATTATATAAGCCGTAAAGCACTGTACACAGGAAAGTTATTATCCTCATGATCTTCTTAATCTGGACGAATTATTTCTGAATTCAGAATCCAGCCTGTACACAGCTTCATCACAATGTTGTTCTGTCTTTGCAACTCAACGCAATGCAGATTATTCAGCTATCTCAATTACTCGAGTGGGATCATATTAAATCTCTAAGGTTCAATTTGCATAGATGATGCTGCTTTCTGCAGCTTAAAATATCTGTGTGTCTCCGATGGCTCTGTGTCCTAGTTTACCTTAGTATTTTACTTTGCAGAGATTAGGAAACCTGATTACATATTTTATTATGAAAAATTTCTAATGCACAAAATTAGGGGGAATAAAGAGTATGGTGGACACTTACATATTCATCACCCATGTTTGGTGGTAGTTGATATGTTGCTGCTCCCCTTAAGCTACCCATTTATACAATTTTTGTTGAAAGCATTAAAAAATGTCTTGTACTACCGTTTTATTTTATTCCTACATCCTTCAGGAATACATAATTATTTTATTCCTACATATTCCTGCATCTTTAAAAACTGAACATTTTCTTTTATAATCTCGATGCCGTTTGCACACCTAAAAATTAATATTACTTGCATAATAGAAATTTCTGTGTTGTTTAAAAATGTTTTCTGATACTTGGCTTGTTCAATTGAGATGCCGTGTCTTGGCCACTTCACGCGGTGATGATAAAGTACCATAGACTGGGTGGCTTACATAACAAGCATTGATTTCTCACAGCTCTGGAGCCTGGGATGTCCAGGGTCAAGATGCCAGGAGACTCGGTGTCAGGCTGCCTTACTGCTGTGTGGTCACTTGCAGAGCAAGAGCAAGCTCTGGTCTGTTCCTTTTCTCATAAGGGCACTGATCCCATCATGGAGACCCCACTCTCATGACCTCATCCAAACTTAACTACCTCTCAAGGTCCTACATACAAATGCCATCACACTGGGGATTAGGTTAGAGCTTCAACATAGAAATTTTGGGAGGACACAACATTCACTCCTTAAACACACCACACGTTGCATTGGTTTGTAATGTGTCTTGATTGTCTTTTAATACAGAGCAGGCCCCTGTTCCCGCTTCATGTCCTTGTTGCAGAAACTGGGTCGGTTGTCCTGGAGAATGCCCCACATTCTGGATCTGTTTATTGGCTCTCTTGTGCTATCATTTAACTTACTCCTGTACCCACCGTGTTTCCTGGAAATGGAAGTTAGTTCCAGAGGATGTATCAGGTTCAGCCACATTGTTTTGCAAGAATATTCCACAGATGGTTCTTTTTGCTTCCTTTTTCCTGAGCCGGGACGGCCACAACTGCTGGTCATCCCACCTTCAGGGATGCTAAGAGTCATCATGGATTTGGCACAGAGTAATCTTAAAGTATTGAACATGATTTTTCTTCTGATTCTCAAAGTCGCACATATTTATTGTAGAAAATTTACAACATATAGATAAGCATAAAGCCATCTTAAATATTATCCCTAGATAACTGCTATTAAAATTTTGGTGTAGATCCTTCTAGTATTTCTTCATAATTATTTTATAATGGCCTCTTTCCACTTGCAATGGACAGGAAATATTTTTTGATGCCTTTAAATATTCTTTTCCAATGTCATTGGCTATCTAGTAGTCGTTGTATGGCTCTGTAAGAATTTATTTGATTGACAACTTTTCTATGAGTCATGAAAATTGCAAACTCATTGACCAAAATGCTTATTTGATTTGGCCCCAAACCACTCTGACAGCAAATGACAACCGCATGTCCCTCTGTGTCCTGGGATGGCGGCTCTTCTTCTCCCAGAGAGGAAGGGGTAGGGGAGAGGGTGGTAGATTGGTGATGTTTGAATGTTTTCCTGAAGTGTTGAAATATGTTTTCTGTGTCTTACTGAATAATCTACCTTGCTCCGGTGCTCGAGATCCCACTCCATAGTCTACTAACTGGTTTCATGAGCTCCCCAAATCCTTGTGCCTCAAGTATTCGGGGATCAGCAGCATCAGTGCTGTCTGGGGAGCTTCTTAGAAATGCAGAATCCCAGGCCCCTCCTGAGGCCCTCTGCATCCGAACCTGCATTTTAAACAGATCCCCAGGAGTGAAGTGTGAGACACAGTTCTAAGATACTTGTACTTAATGAATGCCTGGAAAGGCTGGCTTATCTTGTGATGCATGTGGAACAAACATGCTAAATTCAGCCATGGAACAGATCTTCCCTGCAGGCCAACTGGGCATGCTTGCTTTCCAAGGATGGAGGGAAAAGCCAGCAACGCAGCTCAGACATAAGCCTGGCAGTGGCTGGGAGCCTGGGGCGCAGGGTGCATCTTCATAGCTGTGTGATCTCAGGTAAGTTATAAATGGTTTAGTCTGCCCTTTCTCCTCGGTATAATGGAGACCATATTCCTTATTTCATAGGGATGATCTGAGGTTTAAATAATCTCATGTTTATAAAGCACTGAGCAGTGCCCAGCACTGCTCAGTGAATGTCAGCGATTGTTATTAACTATCAAAAAATGCTAAGTTTTATGAAGCAGCGTTGGGAGCAAGGGTTAATTTGGGACAGCTAATACTTTTAATACTAATACTTAACATTTAAAACTAATATTAAAAGTCATATAGAACTTTTTCCTCCTAACTTCAGCTACAAAATAAGTAACCAATTTCAGCTGCTGGTTCCAAGTACAGAAAGTGATAAGACATTTTAGGTTGACCACCTCTATATTATTCTTAGAGCAACCACACACCATGCACCGCACATTGCTATCTTATTCTTTTACCCAAATGAAGAAAAAGAAGTAACCAAAAGCCCAACAGCCCCAAACTTCCTACTGCTCTTTTAAAAAAAATATTTCTCTTTAATACAGGCTGAGGCTTCAATATGCTTTGTTTGCAAAGAGACTATATAAACAAAGAGCTTTCACCTTTAAAATGATTTGTCCAGTTCAGTTTTACAGCGTTCTACAGACAGCAACACAACAAAGAGTTATGCACTTTACTGTACTATTTGAAGGAAATGAAATAAAACTACTACCAAACATAGCGTGGACCTTTTTCAACTCCTTGAATAAATATTTGTAAAGCAAGCCTTGGTGGCATGAAGACCATGGGTGATAGAGGATTAATCCGTGATAACACGTTTCTTAAAGATGGATCTCCTGACAATTAGAGGTCAAATTCTTATTCTGGGACTCAGCCAGAATGAGTAAAACACCTTTGGTCGTTAAATACTCTCTCATGCAAGGAAATACATTCTCTTGGGGCATTACTTAACACCAGTGAAAGGAAACAACTCCGTTGCCATTCATAAAAATATTATGTTTACCTTGTATGGATAACCTCTAAAATCTTTGACTTCTCTAAAGCAGGTGAAGAATCATCCTAAATTATCTTAACCTCAGAAAGCATGAGAATCCTCATCACGCCGGTGGCCATTCTCCTTCTTAGGTATTTTCCTGCTTCAAGTGGTCATGAGAATCTGACATTTTCATTGTGAAGCGAATCCCAGGACACTACCGAGTAGACCTGCTAAGTATGGTATGATGAGTAGACTCCCCTGACGTTCGATGCTGTCCAGTCTACAGCTTTCCTGGGGTCAGTGAGTGAACGAGGGCAGGTCTGTTACTGTGTAGATGTGATTCAGAAACTGTATTCCAGGTTAATGAGCCTGGTCCTGTAATTCACCTGTTTGGAACGTGTGACTGGCAGAATTGATAAATGCACACACTTCTAGAAACACTTAGGTGTAGTTTATGTGCATAACATCTGTTGCAGAATTTGTTGCAGTTAGAAAGCTTATTATCAAGCTAATTAATAACATAACTAATTATACTCAGCTCCTAATTATTTGTACTTTTATTTGTAACTTTTAACTTGTTAGTAGGCCTACACAAATTCATGAATGGGCACTTTCCCTTTATTAATTTACTGTGATCATTACTTCCTGATTATTTCTAATCTTTTTAGTTTCCTATGCTTCCAGGCTAATAATTCAAACTCACCTGCATAGAGCAACATTCCAGTTCCTTCAAATCCTATGAATCACTTGCACGCCCCCACCCCCCCAAAAGATGGCTTACATCCAATTTCTTCTAAACCCATAGCTACATTTTCATTAGTGTTGTACAAATTTCTCCTAACTTGCAGACCCATGAGCCAATGTTTAATTCCTGAGGAAGGCATCTGCTATTCCTTCATCCCTCTTCCCTTGGAGTGACTATTTTCAAAATCAGTTTGTGATCTTCATTGTCACAAGCTTAGAAATATTTAGAAATAACTTTCTAAAACATTTGCTCAAGCTTCATGAAAACAAGCGAGGGAAGCCTGCAGCACGCAGGCTGTCTTTTCTCACAGCCAAGCCCAACACGGAACGGTGCTGATGGCTCCTGCGTTTCTTCAGGACGTTTGCCCTGCTGGAAGGTCCTGATTGTTGTCTAACTGGCAACTTGGTCTGAAGAACCTGGAAGAATGGATGTTTTGTGACTATCACTCACCTGCAAAAATTTTGGCTTTGGGGATTTATAATGAAGGCCATGACTTGGGGAAAGTGGCTATTTTATTTTTAGACTACCTAGTTACAAAACAGAACAACATCGGTTACTCTGACGGTTCAGTTGCCATCTCAGTAATAATGCTGTGCGAATATAATTCTCCCAGAGTTTCTCTAGCACGGCAGGCCTCTTGCTTTTTTTTTTCATTGTGGTAAAAATATGTAACATCAAATTTATCATTTTAACTATTTTAAGTATGCAGTTCAGTGGCATTAGGTATATTCACATTGTGGTGCAACCATCACCACCATCTACCCACAGAACTCTTTTTAACGTTGCAAAACTGAAATCTGTTCCCATTAAACACAGTGCCCTTTTTTCCTCTTCTCCAGCCCCTGCTGACCACCATTTTACTTTCTGTTTCTACAATTTTTGACTACCCTGAGTACTTCATAGGAGTGGAATCATGCAGTATCTCTCTTTTTTGTGTCTGGCTGATTTGACTTCGTATGTTCTCAAGGTTCATGCATGTAATACCATATGTCAGAATTTCCTTCCTTTTTAAGGCTGAATAATGTTCCACTGCATGGATATGCCACATTTTATTTATCCACTCATCAGCCAATGGGCACTTGAGTTACTTTTAGGTTTATGTGAATAATGCTGTTATGCACATACATGGGTATAGAAATATCTGTTCAAGTTCCTGCTTTCACTTGTTTGGGGTATATACCCAGAGGTGCAATTGTTGGATCATATGGTAATTCTGTGTTTAGTTTTCTGAGGAATCATTATACTTTTTCCACAGAGGCCTCACCATTTTATATTCTCACCAGCAATCCACAAGGGTTCCAGTTTCTCCATGGCCTCACCAACACTTGTTATTTTCTGCTTTTTTTTTTTTTTAAAAAAAGAATAACTGTCTTAATGAGTGTGAAGTGGCATCTCATTGTGATTTTGACTTGCATCTCCCTAATGACCAGTGACATTGAACATCCTTTTATGTGTTATCAGCCAGTTGTATATCTTCTTTGGAAAAATGTCCTTTGCTCATTTCGTAATTGAGATGTTAGATTTTTTTGTTAGTTGTTAGGCCCTTTGCTTTTGTAAACGTGAGTGAAGCAATTCCATCAGTCAGTCAAGCAACACTTTCAGACTTTTAGGTGTGAGGCATTGTGCTAAGCTTGTGCCAAATTCTGCTCAGATGGCAGCCTCCAGGTAACGGGACTTGATATTTTCTTGTAGAGTAACTCTCTGGGATTACCCAAGGGATTTTAAAGGGTCTGAAAACCAGACTGTGGGAAGCAAAAGAGTGAATGTGTCCCCAGGCTAATCAGCAGGGAAGACTGATCAGAAAACCCCCTCCTCCCCGGGAGCCACGGCCCACTAGGTCCTAACTTCTGTCTTTAGATAGAATCTCATTACTAGTAGGAAAGTAGCACCCCTGGAACAAAACATACTTTGGCACTTATGGCTCTTCCAGATGAAAGCTTACATTTTTTTAAAACATTTCTTTGAAACTGGGAACTCAACATGATTTAGGCTCATGAAAAGCCATCGTTAACGTGCACTCTTCTTCCACCACTACATGGACCTTTACTCCACACGCTCTCTAAACACAGATAATTACCATGGTAACCGCAGTGTTTCATGACTGTCATGCATACACTTGCACCTTTCTTAAAGAAACACAGAACACAAAACGTAGAATTAAAACAGTAAATCATTGGAATGTTTTTTATTTGTTGTTGCATAGTTGTCAGAATTTAGAGAAGAGCTGGACCTTGTCATCCGCTATCAATTGTACTTGAAAAAAGTAGACATTTGGCCAGGCCCTTTGACATCCTGCCAGAAAATAGGGTCTTGTTTGTAACATCGTGTAAGGAATGATCGATGGGTTTCTAGATTGTTAGGGTCAGAAGATGCTCGAAGCAGAAAATGTCATTAAGAACACGCAGTACTGAATAGTATAGATTTTCACATGACACATTCCCTGGGCCATCTATCTGCAGTGAAGTTACAGTTATGATTACCCTAATGTTGGTAAAAATTTGGGCAAACATGCTTTTTTGGGTAGCATCTAATTTTATCTTTGGTTGTATTTGGAAACATGCACAACAATTTTGTTGGGCCTTCAAAAGTCTTTCATTTTTTTGGCTATGCAAACAAGCCTTTTATTGCCCTATGAATACTTGATGAGTGGTCAGCAGAATGAAACCCACATGGCGCTTTCACCAAGAGTCATCTTCAGGCTGCTTTTGACTAACAGCAGCATCTGGGCCCTTGGAGACACAGCAGAGCCAAAGATCCACAGGCTGAAGATAAAGCATTTTTAAATGCTCTTAGCAAGCCACCTTTCCTCGGTTTTGAATATTTCACTGCGTTTTGTGCATGTGTGAAAAGAAATATCTTTCTGTAATTCCACATGCCGCAAGGATGAGCCCTTTCTGCCTAATGGAATGTAGCTCTGATTTCTCTATCATTAGCCGCTCTGTCTCTGAGATACTAATGTTTTGATGAGACAGAAGAAAGGACTCTCTTCTACTTGATTGTTTTCTTTTAAATTAAATGTAGTAATAAATCTAACTCAACCAAAATAACTGCTGACCATTTCATATTAACATAGCAGTGAAGATGAACTTGGGCAGTGCATGATGAATGTCTCTCTGTGCTTAGATTGGAATGCCTCCAAACCCTTAAACTCCCACACCAATTTGGAAAAGCCTACCTGAGGTTTTTATATCCTTAGCCTGAAAATTCATTTTTCATGTATAAGATAGAGCCCTAAGTTTCAAGGACGACTGTGCTATACTGCAGAAAGTACACAGAGATAATGTTGGAATGAGAAACTATTTTTTTTTAACCCAGTGAATATATTTTTGCCTTCCACATCTACCATGTGTGTGCCTTTCTATGTTTTCTATAATTTAATTAGAATTCTGTAAGACTCAAGTCTATGAAGTAAATAAATCAACTGGCAATCTACTTATTTACCACGGATCTCCTGTGTGGGGGATTAAGAACAGCTGTGACATCATTCTCACCCTTCTCCTGCTGTCTTGTCAACAAAGCTGGTGCATGACATGACAAAATAAGGCAGCCTTCTTCTGAGCCTGGACTGCCAACTGAATACTCTGCTTTCCTGTGCACAAGCTGGAGTAGTCCTGGAATGCTGGGGGGGAGGAGGTGAGACCTGAACAGGTGCATGAGAAATGGATAGAATTTGGAAGAAGACCAAGTGATGACATGACGAGAATTCAATGCGTTGATCAGCCTCTGTTTGAAAGAATCATTACTTGTTTCATTTCTGTGTTTGAAGAGCCCCAAATGGTGTATGATGTAGAGATCCTGTACTCACAGAACAAATAGTTTAGTCAGGAGTAAAGAGGGATGTCCAGGTCTTGACAAAGGCCTGATCCCATACCCCTTCAAACTTGGGGGGTGGGGTCAGGTCTTCTTTAAGTCTTACATTTGCCATGAACTCATCTGCCACAGGGAGCTTTCCCGTGCTCTGTCCCTAGCCTGGAGAACCTGTTCCTGTTTACTAGGTCATTCCTTCCCGTCCTTCGGATCTCAGCGCAAACACTGCTTCCTTAGGGACACCTTCCCTGGTGTCTCTGGAAAGGTAAAAATCAACTACCCTCTTATAGGCAATTATAATCCTTGGTACTATCCTTTGTAGCCACAGTCCACAACTTTATTTATGGGATTATTTAATTATCTATGCATCCCCTATTAGACTGTGAACTTTAAAAGGGCAGAAACTATTGTCTGGCTTTGTTTAACCCTATATCTCTAGTCCCTAGCATCTGGTACCTAGTGCTTGGCATACAGTAGGAGCTCAACAAATGCCTAATGAGTGATATTGCTGAAGAAATCAGCTGACTCCTGGTGGATGCTCTTCCTGGGGGTTTAATGATTCTTGTACAGATTCCCTTCCCACACCTCCTTGGGATTACCTTTAGTCAATCCTTGTCGTCTTGTCCTAGCCTTTTGCTATGGACTCCTAAACGATTTTGTTATCTGCAGTTTTGCCCTTTTTATGTTCCTCTAGGCTAGAATGCCTTTGCCTCTGTATTTTATCTGAAAAAATCATACTCATTCTTCAAGACCAACCCAAATAGTTCCCCCGATTAGGTGTTCTCCAGTCAACTCCTTCTATACTATTGATAACGGAAGTGCTGAGTAGAGAAAGGCATGGTCCCTTTAAATGATACGGAAGGGGGGAAGGGAAGTGCTGGGTAGAGGAGGGCATGGTCCCTGGTTAGGGCTCCACCTCCTCGGACCTAGGAGAGGACAGGCATTTCCTGCTCAAATGTTGCATTTCCCAAGACCACCATGGCCTGTCACACTCCCATCCCGTGCCTATAAAAATCCCCAAGACTCTCGCAGGCAGACACACAGGCAGCTGGATGTGGAGAGAAGCACATCAGCAGAGGAACACATGGGTGGCTGGATGTTGACACTGACAAGCACCTGCACGCCAGCAGGCCACCAACTGGCAGAGTGACGGTTTGGTTTTAGTCTGAGAAGAGCCCAGGCCGTCGAGCAGCCTGACTCCAGGGGAAAACCATCTCCCTTTTGGCTCCCTAATCTGCTGAGAGCTACTTCCTCTCAATAAAACCTTGGGCTCATTCTCCAAGCCCACGTGTGATCCAATTCTTCTGGTATACCAAGGCAAGAACCCTGGGATACAGAAAGCCCTCTGTTCTTGGGATAAGGCAGGGGCTAATTGAGCTGGTAAACACAAGCTGCCTATGGATGGCTAAACCTAAAGAGCACCCCGTAACACACGCCCACTGGGGGTCAGGAGCTGTAAACATTCACCCCTAGACACTGCTGTGGGGTCAAAGCCCCACAGCTTGCCCATCTCCCCTAGAGGTTTGAGCAGTGGGGCACTGAAGAAGAGAGCCACACCCCCATCACATGTCCTGTGAGGAGGACAAAGGAACTTTGCTGTTTCACCATCAATTGCCAGGTAGATAGCTCTACCTTTTGCTCTTATAACAATGTACTGTAACTACATGTTTACATGTCTATTTGCCTTAATGGACTGAATTCCTGGAGGACATGGGTCATGCTATTTATGTAATTATTTCCATCTTGTCTATATCTGACCAGTGCAGAACGCAGTCCACATACAGTGCTTCAATCCATGGGGTGGAGAGTGCATTCCCTTTTTAGCCTGACATGTCATGTTGCTCTTTCAGTAAAACAAAAACATACACAGGAGAAACCACACTATGTTGCCTTTACATGAGCTGT